>NC_140234.1:0-2500 GCF_949987555.1 Borostomias antarcticus
CCCTAACCCGTAACCCTAACCCTAACCCTAACCCTAACCCTAACCCTAACCCTAACCCTAACCCTAACCCTAACCCTAACCCTAACCCTAACCCTAACCCTAACCCTAACCCTAACCCTAACCCTAACCCTAACCCTAACCCTAACCCTAACCCTAACCCTAACCCTAACCCTAACCCTAACCCTAACCCTAACCCTAACCCTAACCCTAACCCTAACCCTAACCCTAACCCTAACCCTAACCCTAACCCTAACCCTAACCCTAACCCTAACCCTAACCCTAACCCTAACCCTAACCCTAACCCTAACCCTAACCCTAACCCTAACCCTAACCCTAACCCTAACCCTAACCCTAACCCTAACCCTAACCCTAACCCTAACCCTAACCCTAACCCTAACCCTAACCCTAACCCTAACCCTAACCCTAACCCTAACCCTAACCCTAACCCTAACCCTAACCCTAACCCTAACCCTAACCCTAACCCTAACCCTAACCCTAACCCTAACCCTAACCCTAACCCTAACCCTAACCCTAACCCTAACCCTAACCCTAACCCTAACCCTAACCCTAACCCTAACCCTAACCCTAACCCTAACCCTAACCCTAACCCTAACCCTAACCCTAACCCTAACCCTAACCCTAACCCTAACCCTAACCCTAACCCTAACCCTAACCCTAACCCTAACCCTAACCCTAACCCTAACCCTAACCCTAACCCTAACCCTAACCCTAACCCTAACCCTAACCCTAACCCTAACCCTAACCCTAACCCTAACCCTAACCCTAACCCTAACCCTAACCCTAACCCTAACCCTAACCCTAACCCTAACCCTAACCCTAACCCTAACCCTAACCCTAACCCTAACCCTAACCCTAACCCTAACCCTAACCCTAACCCTAACCCTAACCCTAACCCTAACCCTAACCCTAACCCTAACCCTAACCCTAACCCTAACCCTAACCCTAACCCTAACCCTAACCCTAACCCTAACCCTAACCCTAACCCTAACCCTAACCCTAACCCTAACCCTAACCCTAACCCTAACCCTAACCCTAACCCTAACCCTAACCCTAACCCTAACCCTAACCCTAACCCTAACCCTAACCCTAACCCTAACCCTAACCCTAACCCTAACCCTAACCCTAACCCTAACCCTAACCCTAACCCTAACCCTAACCCTAACCCTAACCCTAACCCTAACCCTAACCCTAACCCTAACCCTAACCCTAACCCTAACCCTAACCCTAACCCTAACCCTAACCCTAACCCTAACCCTAACCCTAACCCTAACCCTAACCCTAACCCTAACCCTAACCCTAACCCTAACCCTAACCCTAACCCTAACCCTAACCCTAACCCTAACCCTAACCCTAACCCTAACCCTAACCCTAACCCTAACCCTAACCCTAACCCTAACCCTAACCCTAACCCTAACCCTAACCCTAACCCTAACCCTAACCCTAACCCTAACCCTAACCCTAACCCTAACCCTAACCCTAACCCTAACCCTAACCCTAACCCTAACCCTAACCCTAACCCTAACCCTAACCCTAACCCTAACCCTAACCCTAACCCTAACCCTAACCCTAACCCTAACCCTAACCCTAACCCTAACCCTAACCCTAACCCTAACCCTAACCCTAACCCTAACCCTAACCCTAACCCTAACCCTAACCCTAACCCTAACCCTAACCCTAACCCTAACCCTAACCCTAACCCTAACCCTAACCCTAACCCTAACCCTAACCCTAACCCTAACCCTAACCCTAACCCTAACCCTAACCCTAACCCTAACCCTAACCCTAACCCTAACCCTAACCCTAACCCTAACCCTAACCCTAACCCTAACCCTAACCCTAACCCTAACCCTAACCCTAACCCTAACCCTAACCCTAACCCTAACCCTAACCCTAACCCTAACCCTAACCCTAACCCTAACCCTAACCCTAACCCTAACCCTAACCCTAACCCTAACCCTAACCCTAACCCTAACCCTAACCCTAACCCTAACCCTAACCCTAACCCTAACCCTAACCCTAACCCTAACCCTAACCCTAACCCTAACCCTAACCCTAACCCTAACCCTAACCCTAACCCTAACCCTAACCCTAACCCTAACCCTAACCCTAACCCTAACCCTAACCCTAACCCTAACCCTAACCCTAACCCTAACCCTAACCCTAACCCTAACCCTAACCCTAACCCTAACCCTAACCCTAACCCTAACCCTAACCCTAACCCTAACCCTAACCCTAACCCTAACCCTAACCCTAACCCTAACCCTAACCCTAACCCTAACCCTAACCCTAACCCTAACCCTAACCCTAACCCTAACCCTAACCCTAACCCTAACCCTAACCCTAACCCTAACCCTAACCCTAACCCTAACCCTAACCCTAACCCTAACCCTAACCCTAACCCTAACCCTAACCCTAACCCTAACCCTAACCCTAACCCTAACCCTAACCCTAACCCTAACCCTAACCCTAACCCTAACCC
>NC_140234.1:7500-35000 GCF_949987555.1 Borostomias antarcticus
ACTCTAAACCTAACCCACAGGACCTCATACCTAAACCTAATCACAGACTGTGTACCTCAACATAACCTCTGCCATCTATGAAGAAACAAGACATCATTGGAGCCTCAACTCTCGAACGCACGCGCGTTCTCCCCTCTCTCTCTCTCTCTCTCTCTCTCTCTCTCTCTCTCCCTCCTCTTGGAGGGGAGAGGAGTGAGTAGGGATCCTGAGTATGCCTAGTCGGGCAAGGAAGGTGGCGGGGCCTTTGGTCCCAGCGGTAGTCACTGCACCCCTTTCACTCAGTCTCAACACTCTCTCTCTCTCTCTCTCTTCTCTCTCTCTCTCTCTCTCTCTTGGAGGGGAGTGAGTGGGGAACCTGGGTGTGCCTAGTCGGGCGAGGGGGCGGGGCCTTTGGTCCCAGCGGTACTCACTGCACCCCTTTCACTCAGCCTCAACTCTCTCTCCTCCTCTCTCTCTCTCTCTCTCTCTCATGCATTTATAATTTTGGGTCAATCGCATACTGCAGAGAGTTCCTTTAATAGCATGCGTCGGCCTGTGCATTGCCGTTAGCCTCTATACCAAACTGTGGCGTCACTAGACACACAGGGAGACTAGTGGGACCCCGAACCACCTAACCCTAACCCTAACCCTAACCCTAACCCTAACCCTAACCCTAACCCTAACCCCTAACCCCTAACCCTAACCCTAACCCTAACCCGCCTATCTCTACCCATGACTCTAAACCTAACCCACAGGACCTCATACCTAAACCTAATCACAGACTGTGTACCTCAACATAACCTCTGCCATCTATGAAGAATCAAGACATCATTGGAGCCTCAACTCTCGAACGCACGCGCGTTCTCCTCTCTCTCTCTCTCTCTCTCTCTCTCTCTCTCTCTCTCTCTCTCCCTCCTCTTGGAGGGGAGGGGAGGGAGTAGAGATCCTGAGTATGCCTAGTCGGGCAAGGAAGGTGGCGGGGCCTTTGGTCCCAGCGGTAGTCACTGCACCCCTTTCACTCAGTCTCAACTCTCTCTCTCTCTCTCTCTCTCTCTCTCTCTCTCTCTCTCTCTCTCTCTCTCTCTCTCTCTCATGCATTTATAATTATTGGGTCAATCGCATACTGCAGAGAGTTCCTTTAATAGCATGCGTCGGCCTGTGCATTGCCGTTAGTTTCTATGCCAAACTGTGGTGTCACTAGACACGCAGGGAAACTAGTGGGACCCCGAACCACCTAACTCGCCCGTGCCATCGGACAGATGGGGTTCTCTCATAAGCTAACTTGCCTTTGACCCACCCCCAATCTTGTATATACATCCCTCCTTGGAACAACCCTCGAGGCTACCTGAAGGCAATTGGAGCCAGGGAGCAAGTAACTTAAGACTGAAAACAATTGGTTTTTCGCTAACTCTTATTCCGTTCCGTAACTCTTATTCCGTTAATAGTCCTTTCTATTTCTAATTTCCCTTAGATAGTTATTTAGGACTAATAATGATTGGTTCTTACCATCCAAAATATTATATTCCTTTTCTCTCTCCTTTCTACCTGCACTACAGATGGTGAAACCTCCGCCCGTCCTTTTAACTCTTAAATGAGTACAACTGCGATTTGATGATGAGTGAGTAACCGTCTGTGCCACAGTTCCCCTTCTCTCCCTATAGTCCCCTCTTCCCCTCCCCTTCCCTCTACAACAGGTGGTGAAACCTCCGCCCGTCCTTTTAACTCTTAAATGAGTACAACTGCGATTTGATGATGAGTGAGTAACCGTCTGTGCCACAGTTCCCCTTCTCTCCCTATAGTCCCCTCTTCCCCTCCCCTTCCCTCTACAACAGGTGGTGAAACCTCCGCCCGTCCTTTTAACTCTTAAATGAGTACAACTGCGATTTGATGATGAGTGAGTAACCGTCTGTGCCACAGTTCCCCTTCTCTCCCTATCATCCTCCTAATCCTGCTTATTTTTCTGTCACCCCTCCAATATTATTCCAAGAAACCTAGCAAGTCCTAATTTTAGGGGGCGGGGCTTACATTATAAAAGGAGCTTCACACCTCTCAAGATGACCAGAAGACCGGTGGAGCCATGGAGGAGACATGCACAAGAGGAGAGACCTACACTCAGCTTGTTTCTTGGCGTTCGCTAATCCCCTTATTCCGTTTCGTTAAATCTAGCAGCAGTCGGTAATTGTAGTTGTACTTTTAGCTTTTTTATTAAATTTTAATTGCATCTAGGTCTTAATATTAGTTTATGTACAACTGAAATAACTACCAGTTTGGCCTGATGCCACATATGGAGACCCAGGAGCGACCCATAAAGATCAGCGGATCAGGTTTGTTTCCTTAATATTAAGTATTCAATATTCTTTTGTTATAGTAATTACTGGTTAATACCCTTTAAAACGTTAGGTTAATCATATGAGTTAATCCCCTTGCAGATTTCACTTCAAAATAGATTAAAACATAGCTCTCAATACACCTTTAAGTCTAAAAACTGTCTGATTGACCCTGAGGAACACACACTGGGACTTGATCTCTCCTGGTGGACCAGCCCAGACCGAGGGTGTATAGTTTTTTGGCCGAAACACCCGTTGACGTCTGGGTAACTACTGATGATTGTGTTCCAATATTTAGCTTTCTTAATATTCTGTAGACTGTATGGCCCCTTAATATTCATAATAGGCCGGTAATTTCTTAGTTAGCATAGCCACAATGTAAGGCTTAGTGGCCGAGTCTTTTAATACTTATGTCTCAAACCAAAAGTTCTCGTTTGAATCAAAACCTCAACCCACAATATTTGAAGTCTCAACTCTCGAATGCCTGCGCTTTCTCCGCTCCCTCTCACTCTCTCTCTCTCTCTCTCTCTCCCTCCCCCTGGAGGGGAGTGTGTAGGGAGCCTGGGTAAGCCTAGTCAGGCAGGGAAGGTGGCAAGGGGCCTTTGGTCCCAGCGGTAGACACTGCACCCCTTCTTCACTCAGTTTTGTGTCTCTCTCTCTCTCTCTCTCTCTCTTGCGCTTGCTTATGCCTATCTCTGGCCTTAATTCTTACCCTAATCCTACAGGATTCCATACCTGACCCTATTTGCAGGTTATTTACTCAAGCCTAAGCCTATCCCTACCCATAACTCTAAACCTAACCCACAGGACCCCATACCTAAACCTAATCACTGGACCTCATACCTAATCCTAATCATGGACTGGGTACCTAAACATAACCTCTGACTAAGCACCGCCTATCTCTACCCATAACTCTAAACCTAACCCACGAGACCTCATACCTAAACCTAATCACAGGACCTCGTACCTAAACCTAATCACAGACTTTGTACCTCAACATAACCTCTGCCTAAGGACCTGACCCTAACCAGCTGCTTTAACCCTGAGGCCCAAACTCAGCCAGTGGAACCATGGATGACATGTGCGCAAGGGATAGTTCTCTCTACATGCACGACCAGCGGTGAAACATTTGCCCTTCTCGTTCGCTCTTAATTGGGCTACCACTGATTGCAGTGGCTGGTTGATGTGAAATGAGTAACCGCTGTTAAGTCTATTTTGGACCTCCCGAGATCTATGAAGAATCAAGACTTCATTGGAGCCTCAACTCTCGAACGCATGCGCGTTCTCCTTTTTCTCTCTCTCTCTCTCTCTCCTCTTGGAGGGGAGTGAGTAGGGATCCTGAGTATGCCTAGTCGGGCAAGGAAGGTGGCGGGGCCTTTGGTCCCAGCGGTAGTCACTGCACCCCTTTCACTCAGTCTCAACACTCTCTCTCTCTTCTCTCTCTCTCTCTCTCTCCCTCCCTCCTCTTGGAGGGGAGTGAGTGGGGAACCTGGGTGTGCCTAGTCGGGCGAAGGGGCGGGGCCTTTGGTCCCTGCGGTACTCACTGCACCCCTTTCACTCAGTCTCAACTCTCTCTCCTCCTCTCTCTCTCTCTCTCTCTCTCTCTCTCTCTCATGCATTTATAATTTTGGGTCAATCGCATACTGCAGAGAGTTCCTTTAATAGCATGCGTCGGCCTGTGCATTGCCGTTAGCCTCTATACCAAACTGTGGTGTCACTAGACACGCAGGGAGACTAGTGGGACCCCGAACCACCTAACTCGCCCGTGCCATCGGACAGATGGGGTTCTCTCATAAGCTAACTTGCCTTTGACCCACCCCCAATCTTGTATATACATCCCTCCTTGGAACAACCCTCGAGGCTACCTGAAGGCAATTGGAGCCAGGGAGCAAGTAGCTTAAGACTGAAAACAAGTGGTTTTCGCTAACCCTTATTCCGTTCCGTAACTCTTATTCTATTAATAGTCCTTTCTATGTGCATATATTGGAACCAAAAAACTCACTCCTGCTAACTTTACCTCTACCTCTTTCCCAGTCAATCATAGGAGGGTCTTGTGTCTAGTACCTTGACTTCTCCTAAATTATTGTCTGTTCCTACTAACTTTACTCTACCTCTGTCCCAGTCAATCATAGGAGGGTCTTGTGTCTAGTACCTTGACTTCTCCTAAATTATTGTCTGTTCCTACTAACTTTGCTAACTTTACCTCTACCTCTTTCCCAGTCAATCATAGGAGGGTCTTGTGTCTAGTACCTTGACTTCTCCTAAATTATTGTCTGTTCCTACTAACTTTACTCTACCTCTGTCCCAGTCAATCATAGGAGGGTCTTGTGTCTAGTACCTTGACTTCTCCTAAATTATTGTCTGTTCCTACTAACTTTACTAACTTTACTCTACCTCTGTCCCAGTCAATCATAGGAGGGTCTTGGTTTAGACTCTGTGGCTCATCCCTGTTCCTTCCTAAAACAGTTGGCTATTTAATGCTTTCCATTGTTCCTTATATGTGCACATAGGTTTTTAATTTATTTTAATTTAATTTCTTTTAATTTCCCTTATTCCCATGATGACCTGAAGACCGTTGGAGCCTTGGACAGAAGTCTCAGCAACCTTCACTTAATAACATAGCTCAACAATGGGCTTTAACTAAACCTTATTCCGTTTCGTAACATCTAGTAGTAGTTCTAGACTGAAAACAATTGGCTTTCGCTGATTCTTATTCCATTCTGTAAAATCTGGTAGTGGTCTAAGATTAAAACTGATCTTCCACAACCTTTTATGTTTGTTCCCCTTCTAGTACCATGGCTAATCAAGAACCAAGAGTTCTGGACACCTTCCAACGCCTGGTTAGGACCCTGTACAACCTCCTACGCACCAACCACCACCTGTGGAAAATCCAAAGAGGGGAAGGAGAACAACCAACACCAGCATATCTTCAAATGGTGAAGAGTTGGCTTGCACAATCCATTCATCCTGCTAAACCCACGGAGGGTACAGCCCTACTCCTTGAGGCCAATGCCTCCAATTGGCTGCAAATGGGCCTTCAAATCCTTGGGGATCACTACACAAACTCCTACCGGAACTTGAAGGAAACTCTCGCTACATTCACAGTGGTGGATGGACAGAGAGCCTGGGTAGTGGCAAACAAGTGGATCAAAAGAAAATATCCATATGTTGTTGAGAGGGTTCTTCAGGAAACAGCCAAGGATATAGAACACATGGGTCTAGGAATTACATTGTTGGAACCCGAACAAACCAATCCCAGAAAACGTAGTTCCGCGCCTGGTGTCACCACCCTTCATGGAAAGAGGGCCCGTACGTCCAACTCCACTTCCACCCCTGCCCTGGAGGTTCAAATGGCCACGGTCCATACCCCGACCACTGCTCCAATACCCCAGTCTGATCCCACTACAATCCCTGAAACCCAAATGGAGATACCTGACACTCCAACCTCAGTCTGTGTACCTACTATGATTGACGACCCTTCCACCAAACAAGCAACACATCAGTCCTACTCAGTCCCTGTCACAACCCTGATTGATCCGGAGGGGATACACCAGGTTCTGGGGACTACCCCTAACCGTCCCAGGGCTCCTCAGCCCCTTTCTTTCCGGCCGGCTCCTTCCTTGTCCCCGTCTCAAACTTTAGTTGAAACTGAACCAAGAGTTCCCATCGGTTTACTGAAACCCCGCAAACTTTCTGAGTTTCTTGATGGTACTGTCCCTAAAATTCTTCCGACAACCCCGAACAAAGGCACCCAGAACTGGTGGGATGCGGGGACGGAGGTGTCCCTACCTCCTCGACCACAACGTGTCCCACGCAGAAGTGGAAACAGGTCCCCATCTAGCACACTCCCGGGCCCCTCTAGACCATTAACTAGGGCAGATTTTAATTTGAGTCCAACTCCTCCGAGGGAACTATTTGAACGACATGAACATCATGGTGACAAAAACAACAACTGGTCCCTAGATCCTAGGAGAAGGATCATCATAATGGGCGACTCAAACATTGGCAGGCTGCCAACAGTTGAGGATAAACGGATCCAGGTAGATAGCTTCCCGGGAGCCAAAATTAACCATGCGACTCACATCCTCAGACAGAAAACTCCGGCAACGGACCACGTGGACATAGTGGTCCTGAGTTTTGGCCTTAATGATAAGGACAACAAATCACCAGTCTCCCTAGATAACTCCCTTAAAAGGCTTCTCCATGCAGCACACGCAACCTTCCCCCATGCGGCAATTTACGTACCAAAAATAAACTTCTCGGACAGACTGCAGGGGAACCATAAAAGAAACCTGGGAGTTTTGAACTCCATCATCTCAAACATGGTCAACAACATTCCTTGCTTGAGTAGGAGGCTGTACAACACAGAACGGGACAACATCCACTGGACGGGAGAAACGGCGAAGAACGTGTGGAACCTCTGGAGCTCTTTTTTGTCCTTGGACAAACGGAGCAACACTCCAACTTAACAGATAAATCAATAATAAACCTTTCCCGAACTTTTTCACTCTCGTCAAACCAGACAAAAGTTCTCAAAAAGGGCCTTTCTTTTGTTCCTTCCCCCTTAAATAATAGTAACATTAGGCTCTCCCTTTTGGGACATCTCTCTTCCTACCACCGTCGCCTAAAATTAGGTGCCTATTTTGGCCACACCCCAAACGCTGAACCCCCTCCATTCCAACCAAAGTCATCATGGGAACCACACCCCTCATGCCTCCCCAAAGAACTTTTGGACTTAATTAAGAAAGATAAAACTGACCTCCAAGAATTACAGTTGACACCCATGACACAGAACCTGCCTGAAAGTGAGAGACGAGCTATCACGGAACTGTCCTCCAACACGTCCATAGTTATCAAACCGGCCGATAAGGGCAGCGCTATAGTCATTATGGACAGAGACCAATATATACAGGAGGCACAAAGACAATTGGATGACCCCAATTACTACCGGCCGTTGGAGAACCCGATTTACCCGGAAACGGAGATCCTCATGACAAAAGTTCTCTACTTACTGGTTGAAAAGACGTACATCACCAAGAAACAATGGTTGTATCTTACGGACCAGGTTATCCCACGTCCAAGGTTATTCTATCTTTTGCCAAAAATTCACAAGGACCCTGAAACATGGCCGGTCCCCCAAGTGATACCCCCAGGAAGACCGATAGTTTCGGACTGTGGGAGCGAGAGCTGCCGTGTAGCAGAACTTTTGGACCACTACCTGAACCCCCTGTCCACTCGTCATGCCAGCTACATAAAGGATACTTATGACTTTATAGAAAGAGTTAGGG
Organism: Borostomias antarcticus; assembly: GCF_949987555.1. NCBI lineage: Eukaryota > Metazoa > Chordata > Actinopteri > Stomiiformes > Stomiidae > Borostomias > Borostomias antarcticus. The sequence goes on from NC_140234.1 coordinate 15,095, forward strand.
ACACTAGACTACAAGGACCATGCCTCCTATTTACCCTTGACGTGGACAGTTTATATACGAACATCGAGACACCGGCGGGACTGGAAGCTGTCAGAGCCATTTTTGAAAAATACCCAGATCCCACACGACCGGACGACCATATACTAGAACTACTTCACCTGAGTTTAACCCGTAATGACTTCCAATTTAACGGCAAGTACTACCTGCAAACCAAAGGAACGGCAATGGGCAAGAAATTTGCCCCGGCTTATGCCAACATTTATATGGCCATATGGGAAGAAACCATCCTACCCCAATGTTCAAAGTCCCCAACACACTACTATCGGTTCCTTGATGACATCTGGGGTATTTGGCCTTATTCTGAGGAGGAATTTGGGGAGTTTGTGGAGAAACTTAACTCCCACCACCCTTCAATCAGGGTTAAGGCATCGACGAGTGTCTCAGAAGTGAATTTTTTGGATGTTACGACTTTCAAGGGGCCAGATTTTTGCACAACGGGTATACTAGATACCAAGGTTTTCTTTAAACCCACTGATTCACATACTCTCCTCCACCATTCCAGTTTCCATCCAAAACATACCTTTAGAGGCATTGTTAAGTCCCAGCTCATTAGGTTCGGTAGAATCTGTTCCAGAGTGGTTGACAGAGACCTGGCCACTGCTATCCTTTTTCAGGCATTGAGACCAAGGGGCTACTCTAGAGCTTTCCTGCGTTCTGCCCAAAAGGAGGTCTACACTACTGGTATACGCAGGACTAGGACACTGGATCCTAGCAAGAGGCTGACACCCTTTGTGGCTCCCTACTCTCCGTTTGCAAAGGAGGTAATCAATCGGTCAAGGCGTAACTTCGATCAGGTTATGATTGCCTTGCCACTTCATGAGGAGGTGGAAATCATTTCGGCTTTCATGAGGAACCCAAATCTGAAGGATCTCTTAGTAAGGGCCAAACTTCCCCCGCCGGGGAAGCAACCCCGCACCCCGGGACGCTGTAGAACAGCAACAAACAGAATCACAGGTCAAACCTTCTTCCTCCCGAGAGGTATTACTTTGAAGCACACTAACTGTGTCTATATCATTAGTTGTAGACGTTGCAATATCACTTATGTCGGGGAGACGGGAAACTCGATTGCGACCCGGTTATCGGCACACCGGTACAATATCAGTACGGGCAGAAAGGCCGACACCCACCTGGTCCAGCATTTCTTGGCACATGGGATCCGTAACGTCCGGACCCAGGGAGTGGAGCATGACCCAGCCTGGAGTAAAATGGACAGACGATCTGCGGAGAAGAAATGGATTAGAAGATTAAATACAAGGCACCCGCAGGGCCTCAACGAGATTTATTAGGTTAGCGTTAAACAAACTCCATCTGTTGCCTATAAGACTCCAGTTTGTCTTCAAAAAGTCTCTTTAGCTTTTGTGATGTTCCATCAATTAGTGTTCTCTTACTGGAATCCACTGAGATCTCCTATGTGTCCTTCGCGTATTGAGCCTATGGATCTAATTATAATTTTCTATGTTCCCACAATGTCTTCTGATTTGGTTTGTAAAAAATATCTTTGAGACGATTTTGTAAAATGTGAATAATGAATAATAATTGTTCAATAAAGTTTTATTAAAAGATTGGTGAAGGATGGGACATGTGATGTTGAGGCAACAAAAAAATCATAACATTACTAAATGTGTATGATGCCAATCCTGATTTATCCCATTATCCTTCCTATCTTTTTGCCTTTAAGAATTTAGACATGGCTCCATAGACTCTATACCTGACCATGACCACTTCTCTGAACAGTCCTTGCTCATGGCCTCTACATTCAAAATCTCGTCCTCGGTTCATTTCAATAATCAAAACTGGATCCAACTACAGGACTTATTCTGGGCCTTCTGTGTGCTAGGAAGTACCAAGAAACCATTGAAGCCCCATTTCTCGGTCGTTTTGGTGCTCTTTTCTCCTCTCTTTCTCTCTCTCTCTCTCTCTCTCCCTCTCCCTCCTCCTGGAGGGGAGTGAGCAGGGATCCTGGGTATGCCTAGTTGGGCAGGGAAGGTGGTGGGGCCTTTGGTCCCAGCGGTAGTCACTGCACCCCTTTCACTCAGTCTCAACTCTCTCTCTTTTCTCTCTCTCTCTCTCTCTCTCTCCTTGGAGGGGAATGGGTGGGGAACCTGGGTGTGCCTAGTCGGGCGAGGGGGCGGGGTCTTTGGTCCCAGCGGTACTCACTGCACCCCTTTCACTCAGTCTCAACTCTCTCTCCTCCCCTCTCTTTTTTTCTCTCTCTCTCCCTCTCCCATGCATTTATAATTTTGGGTCAATCGCAGACTGCGGAGAGTTCCTTTAAAAGCATGCGTCGGCTGGGGCATTTCCGTTAGTCTCTATACCAAACTATGGCGTCACTTGACACGCAGGGAGGCTACTGGGACCCCGAACCACCTAACCCTAACCCTAACCCTCTAACCTTGACCTTTACCCTCTAAACCCTAACCCTAACCCTCTAACCCTAACCCTAACCCTAACCCTAACCCTAACCCCTGACCCTGACCCTGACCCTAACCCTAACCCTGACCCTTACCCTAACCCGCACCTAAACATAACCTCTGCCTTAGGACCGCCTCTCTCTACCCATAACTCTAAACCTAACCCACAGGACCCCACCTAAACCTAATCACAGGGCCTCATACCTAAACCTAATCACGAACTGTGTACCTAAACATAACCTCTGCCTAAGGACCGCCTATCCCTACCCATGACTCTAAACCTAACCCACAGGACCTCATACCTAAACCTAATCACAGACTGTGTACCTCAACATAACCTCTGCCATCTATGAAGAAACAAGACATCATTGGAGCCTCAACTCTCGAACGCACGCGCGTTCTCCCCTCTCTCTCCCTCTCTCTCTCTCTCTCTCTCTCCCTCCTCTTGGAGGGGAGAGGAGTGAGTAGGGATCCTGAGTATGCCTAGTCGGGCAAGGAAGGTGGCGGGGCCTTTGGTCCCAGCGGTGGTCACTGCACCCCTTTCACTCAGTCTCAACACTCTCTCTCTCTCTCTCTCTTCTCTCTCTCTCTCTCTCTTGGAGGGGATTGAGTGGGGAACCTGGGTGTGCCTAGTCGGGCGAGGGGGCGGGGCCTTTGGTCCCAGCGGTACTCACGGCACCCCTTTCACTCAGCCTCAACTCTCTCTCCTCCTCTCTCTCTCTCTCTCTCTCATGCATTTATAATTTTGGGTCAATCGCATACTGCAGAGAGTTCCTTTAATAGCATGCGTCGGCCTGTGCATTGCCGTTAGCCTCTATACCAAACTGTGGCGTCACTAGACACACAGGGAGACTAGTGGGACCCCGAACCACCTAACCCTAACCCCTGACCCTGACCCTAACCCTAACCCTGACCCTAACCCTTACCCTAACCCGCACCTAAACATAACCTCTGCCTTAGGACCGCCTCTCTCTACCCATAACTCTAAACCTAACCCACAGGACCCCAACCTAAACCTAATCACAGGGCCTCATACCTAAACCTAATCACGGACTGTGTACCTAAACATAACCTCTGCCTAAGGACCGCCTATCCCTACCCATGACTCTAAACCTAACCCACAGGACCTCATACCTAAACCTAATCACAGACTGTGTACCTCAACATAACCTCTGCCATCTATGAAGAAACAAGACATCATTGGAGCCTCAACTCTCGAACGCACGCGCGTTCTCCCCTCTCTCTCTCTCTCTCTCTCTCTCTCTCTCTCTCTCCCTCCTCTTGGAGGGGAGAGGAGTGAGTAGGGATCCTGAGTATGCCTAGTCGGGCAAGGAAGGTGGCGGGGCCTTTGGTCCCAGCGGTAGTCACTGCACCCCTTTCACTCAGTCTCAACACTCTCTCTCTCTCTCTCTCTTCTCTCTCTCTCTCTCTCTCTCTTGGAGGGGAGTGAGTGGGGAACCTGGGTGTGCCTAGTCGGGCGAGGGGGCGGGGCCTTTGGTCCCAGCGGTACTCACTGCACCCCTTTCACTCAGCCTCAACTCTCTCTCCTCCTCTCTCTCTCTCTCTCTCTCTCATGCATTTATAATTTTGGGTCAATCGCATACTGCAGAGAGTTCCTTTAATAGCATGCGTCGGCCTGTGCATTGCCGTTAGCCTCTATACCAAACTGTGGCGTCACTAGACACACAGGGAGACTAGTGGGACCCCGAACCACCTAACCCTAACCCTAACCCTAACCCTAACCCTAACCCTAACCCTAACCCTAACCCCTAACCCCTAACCCTAACCCTAACCCTAACCCGCCTATCTCTACCCATGACTCTAAACCTAACCCACAGGACCTCATACCTAAACCTAATCACAGACTGTGTACCTCAACATAACCTCTGCCATCTATGAAGAATCAAGACATCATTGGAGCCTCAACTCTCGAACGCACGCGCGTTCTCCTCTCTCTCTCTCTCTCTCTCTCTCTCTCTCTCTCTCTCTCTCTCCCTCCTCTTGGAGGGGAGGGGAGGGAGTAGAGATCCTGAGTATGCCTAGTCGGGCAAGGAAGGTGGCGGGGCCTTTGGTCCCAGCGGTAGTCACTGCACCCCTTTCACTCAGTCTCAACTCTCTCTCTCTCTCTCTCTCTCTCTCTCTCTCTCTCTCTCTCTCTCTCTCTCTCTCTCTCTCATGCATTTATAATTATTGGGTCAATCGCATACTGCAGAGAGTTCCTTTAATAGCATGCGTCGGCCTGTGCATTGCCGTTAGTTTCTATGCCAAACTGTGGTGTCACTAGACACGCAGGGAAACTAGTGGGACCCCGAACCACCTAACTCGCCCGTGCCATCGGACAGATGGGGTTCTCTCATAAGCTAACTTGCCTTTGACCCACCCCCAATCTTGTATATACATCCCTCCTTGGAACAACCCTCGAGGCTACCTGAAGGCAATTGGAGCCAGGGAGCAAGTAACTTAAGACTGAAAACAATTGGTTTTTCGCTAACTCTTATTCCGTTCCGTAACTCTTATTCCGTTAATAGTCCTTTCTATTTCTAATTTCCCTTAGATAGTTATTTAGGACTAATAATGATTGGTTCTTACCATCCAAAATATTATATTCCTTTTCTCTCTCCTTTCTACCTGCACTACAGATGGTGAAACCTCCGCCCGTCCTTTTAACTCTTAAATGAGTACAACTGCGATTTGATGATGAGTGAGTAACCGTCTGTGCCACAGTTCCCCTTCTCTCCCTATAGTCCCCTCTTCCCCTCCCCTTCCCTCTACAACAGGTGGTGAAACCTCCGCCCGTCCTTTTAACTCTTAAATGAGTACAACTGCGATTTGATGATGAGTGAGTAACCGTCTGTGCCACAGTTCCCCTTCTCTCCCTATAGTCCCCTCTTCCCCTCCCCTTCCCTCTACAACAGGTGGTGAAACCTCCGCCCGTCCTTTTAACTCTTAAATGAGTACAACTGCGATTTGATGATGAGTGAGTAACCGTCTGTGCCACAGTTCCCCTTCTCTCCCTATCATCCTCCTAATCCTGCTTATTTTTCTGTCACCCCTCCAATATTATTCCAAGAAACCTAGCAAGTCCTAATTTTAGGGGGCGGGGCTTACATTATAAAAGGAGCTTCACACCTCTCAAGATGACCAGAAGACCGGTGGAGCCATGGAGGAGACATGCACAAGAGGAGAGACCTACACTCAGCTTGTTTCTTGGCGTTCGCTAATCCCCTTATTCCGTTTCGTTAAATCTAGCAGCAGTCGGTAATTGTAGTTGTACTTTTAGCTTTTTTATTAAATTTTAATTGCATCTAGGTCTTAATATTAGTTTATGTACAACTGAAATAACTACCAGTTTGGCCTGATGCCACATATGGAGACCCAGGAGCGACCCATAAAGATCAGCGGATCAGGTTTGTTTCCTTAATATTAAGTATTCAATATTCTTTTGTTATAGTAATTACTGGTTAATACCCTTTAAAACGTTAGGTTAATCATATGAGTTAATCCCCTTGCAGATTTCACTTCAAAATAGATTAAAACATAGCTCTCAATACACCTTTAAGTCTAAAAACTGTCTGATTGACCCTGAGGAACACACACTGGGACTTGATCTCTCCTGGTGGACCAGCCCAGACCGAGGGTGTATAGTTTTTTGGCCGAAACACCCGTTGACGTCTGGGTAACTACTGATGATTGTGTTCCAATATTTAGCTTTCTTAATATTCTGTAGACTGTATGGCCCCTTAATATTCATAATAGGCCGGTAATTTCTTAGTTAGCATAGCCACAATGTAAGGCTTAGTGGCCGAGTCTTTTAATACTTATGTCTCAAACCAAAAGTTCTCGTTTGAATCAAAACCTCAACCCACAATATTTGAAGTCTCAACTCTCGAATGCCTGCGCTTTCTCCGCTCCCTCTCACTCTCTCTCTCTCTCTCTCTCTCCCTCCCCCTGGAGGGGAGTGTGTAGGGAGCCTGGGTAAGCCTAGTCAGGCAGGGAAGGTGGCAAGGGGCCTTTGGTCCCAGCGGTAGACACTGCACCCCTTCTTCACTCAGTTTTGTGTCTCTCTCTCTCTCTCTCTCTCTCTTGCGCTTGCTTATGCCTATCTCTGGCCTTAATTCTTACCCTAATCCTACAGGATTCCATACCTGACCCTATTTGCAGGTTATTTACTCAAGCCTAAGCCTATCCCTACCCATAACTCTAAACCTAACCCACAGGACCCCATACCTAAACCTAATCACTGGACCTCATACCTAATCCTAATCATGGACTGGGTACCTAAACATAACCTCTGACTAAGCACCGCCTATCTCTACCCATAACTCTAAACCTAACCCACGAGACCTCATACCTAAACCTAATCACAGGACCTCGTACCTAAACCTAATCACAGACTTTGTACCTCAACATAACCTCTGCCTAAGGACCTGACCCTAACCAGCTGCTTTAACCCTGAGGCCCAAACTCAGCCAGTGGAACCATGGATGACATGTGCGCAAGGGATAGTTCTCTCTACATGCACGACCAGCGGTGAAACATTTGCCCTTCTCGTTCGCTCTTAATTGGGCTACCACTGATTGCAGTGGCTGGTTGATGTGAAATGAGTAACCGCTGTTAAGTCTATTTTGGACCTCCCGAGATCTATGAAGAATCAAGACTTCATTGGAGCCTCAACTCTCGAACGCATGCGCGTTCTCCTTTTTCTCTCTCTCTCTCTCTCTCCTCTTGGAGGGGAGTGAGTAGGGATCCTGAGTATGCCTAGTCGGGCAAGGAAGGTGGCGGGGCCTTTGGTCCCAGCGGTAGTCACTGCACCCCTTTCACTCAGTCTCAACACTCTCTCTCTCTTCTCTCTCTCTCTCTCTCTCCCTCCCTCCTCTTGGAGGGGAGTGAGTGGGGAACCTGGGTGTGCCTAGTCGGGCGAAGGGGCGGGGCCTTTGGTCCCTGCGGTACTCACTGCACCCCTTTCACTCAGTCTCAACTCTCTCTCCTCCTCTCTCTCTCTCTCTCTCTCTCTCTCTCTCTCATGCATTTATAATTTTGGGTCAATCGCATACTGCAGAGAGTTCCTTTAATAGCATGCGTCGGCCTGTGCATTGCCGTTAGCCTCTATACCAAACTGTGGTGTCACTAGACACGCAGGGAGACTAGTGGGACCCCGAACCACCTAACCCTAACCCTAACCCTAACCCTAACCCTAACCCTAACCCTAACCCTAACCCTAACCCTAACCCTAACCCTAACCCTAACCCTAACCCTAACCCTAACCCTAACCCTAACCCTAACCCTAACCCCTAACCCTAACCCTAACCCTAACCCTAACCCTAACCCTAACCCTAACCCTAACCCTAACCCTAACCCTAACCCTAACCCTAACCCCTAACCCTAACCCTAACCCTAACCCTAACCCTAACCCTAACCCTAACCCCTAACCCTAACCCTAACCCTAACCCTAACCCTAACCCACTAACCCTAACCCTAACCCTAACCCTAACCCTAACCCTAACCCTAACCCTAACCCTAACCCTAACCCTAAATCTCCCTTTTCCTCATCTGAACCTAACCTGAACCCCTTTATCCCCTCCCAACCCCCCTCCCCTCCTAGACCATTTGAGCCCCACCCATATCCCTTGACCCTAACACCTCCCTCTACCCTTTACCTGACCTTAACCAAGGTCCCTCCACCAAATAACCCCTATCTTTTTACCCCCTCCTAGACCCCTAGGGGATTATGGAACAGTGACCCTGACCCCAAACCAACTCCCCTTCCAAAACAACCCCTTCCTATTTATCCCTCCCCCCTCCCTCCCCCCTCCTCCCCTCCTCCCACCCATCCACACACATTAGACCAATGGATTAATAACATCACATAGACTACAATTCACATCATAAACAAACTCAAGAAATATACAATAAGACCCTGAAAAGGAAGTACACACATACAATGAAACATTAAGGTACATACACATAGTCACAATACATCACTTACCCACACCATGACCCCTCAGGAAACCACAGCATACGGACCCTACAAGAATGAATAAGAAACACACACATAGATTAAAAAGGAATAAATACATACACATAATTACATCCCACCGGATCCCCCTCTCCCCCTCTCACCCACCCCATTGCAATCCACCACATCACATTTAGAAGCACACACACACTGCAATACACTACACAATCTTTGCCCTGTCTCACCATACCCGGCGGATCACACTCACAACACTATAAAACCTTTAATAAAGTCCTGTTATACTTTACATTTGTTCACTTTTATCCTTTTATTTTAACATTTCCCTTGTATATATTTTACATATCCTGTCTTTTCTATATATGCTTTTATCTCTTTTATATATGAATTATACCCTCCTGTTTTGTAACATTTGCTCACACACACAAACAGAGGATCTACAAATATGGAGCATAATATACACCCACATCCAGCAGTTTTCCCGCCAAAATTCAAATATCATCATAGGGCACACCACCAATCACAAACACTCACCCTAATAACCCGGCCAATCAACAAGCACCACACCTGGGAGGGAGGGTTCAACCGCTCACCTCCCTGGACTACTAAAAGACCATCCAGCCCAGTGTTTGGTATCCCTCTGATGAAGCAGGAACACTGCGAAACGTCAGGGATAGCCTTTTTACTTTTTCAAGATTTATACTGTGATCTTAATCCTAGCCATTTGGCTATTTTATTACTTTTAACATTAAAGTTTTGGTTTTATTGGAGAGGCTCTGCCGCTTTTTAACTGTTTGGATTACTGCAAAAGCTCTCAGGCCATTGGGCCCGGGGTCCTGGAACTGTCATTTTACCCTGGCTGGATCTTCTTAACCTACACCAGTACACCAGTTTGTCATCCGCAAGGAACAACCTCACCACCGGATCCAGACCAGTGGGGGACAGTCCAGAGCCTGCGCGCAGAGGGACCACGGGAGCACAGTAGACTACAGGACGGCGGTAAGAGCGTGTTTGGACAGCAAGCCAACACTACATCTTGACTTGCTGTCCAAATCTCTCCAATTCATTGTTATTATATTTTATGCATTATGTATCGCAGTGTGAATGTTGCAAATGTACGGGCACCAAACACTGGGCCCATCTCACACACACACACATACAGACACACACGCCCACTCCTACCCACACCAAACATACACCCCACACATTTTAATGCATATACACATAGTAGGCCGCAACAACACTACAGACCCCCACACTACACCACTGGATACATACAACACCAAATAGATGCACCCAGACACACACCACACAACTACATACAACCTAGACAAGCATACACCACATATAGGAACCATGAACAGGCACCACCTAGACACACAAACATTAGGGACAGACTCATCACACATGCACCACCACTAGGCCACGAACCGGATGCAGACACTAGGAAACAAGCAAAAACATACTTTAAACTAATACAAGCAGTTCACCACAAGGGGGTAGCAGATAGGGCGGTGGAGGAACATATTCACCCCCCGGGCATGGTGAGACAGATCAATAGATTGACTGATTTCATCAAACCTGCAGCACCCACAGAAGCCACATACATACAGGTCACTGGGTGTACAAAAACCTGGTTGAATAGCATTATGGGTATTCTTCAATTACATTACCAATCTACTATCACCTCTCTCACACAGCCGCCACAGTTAAGGAATGATATAGCACTGCAAATTGCAATGGGATGGGCTGAGAAGCGGTACGGCCAACGACTCACCCACACTACAAGAGACCAGGTCAACACACTTTTACACGTCCTTCCATCCATCACACACGCAACACAACATACACACACACATGCACACACATCTACTTCTCCCCCTCCTGCTCATCCCAACCCCCTTCCCCCTCCCATTCCTCTCATCCCCTCTAACCCAATACCCCTCCCTCTCCCCTCTCCTCCCCTCCCTGTCCCCCTGCCCTCCCTGGCCCCGCCCACCCACTCAGTACCGCCGTTACCCATGTCTCTCTCCCTCCTCCATCCTAACCCCTCTTACCCTCACCCTACCACGGGTCCGTATCCTTGTCCCGCCCCCCACCCCACCCTAGCCCCTCTGACTACCCACCACCCATACCCAAATCCCATCCCGTCCTTCTCCACGGAGGATTTCCCACCCCTGCAGAGGAGGGGGAGACTCAGCCTGCCCAACAGAGGCAGGCCCACCACCAACATCATCACCAACCCCACCCAGGGCGGTGTACTACCCCACCCAGCCAACCCTAACCAGGGCAGGCGTGGGCCCCCCCCACCCCGACCTCCCCCACCCCGCTTCCAATGTAACGACCCTCCCCACCAGTCCCTCCCCACCCTGACCCCAAACCCTACCCCCCCACCTCCCCCCCAGGACCTACCTACAGTCACGTCTCCCCCTCACTCCCCTCAGACTGACGTAGCCCCTCCCACCCCAGTCTTGACCCGTACCTCCCCTGCCCCTTGCACCCCACCTAGAGTAAAGCCCTCCCCTCACCTGACCCAGACTGACCTGACCCCTCCTAACCCGACCTTGACTCTCCTCCCTCCCTCCCACGACCCACCCATAACCAAGCTCCCTCCCCACCCCAACCTGACTGACTTGATCCCTCCTATCCCAGCCCTGACCCTTACCCTCCCTTCCCCCCATACCTTACCCAACGATCCCCTGACCTCTTCCCCTCCTTCCTCCCTCCCCCCCTCCCTCCCCTCCTCCCTCCCCCCCTCCCTCCTCTCCTCCCCTCCTAAACCAACATCTACACTGATCTCACAGACCCCTTCCCTTACTTCACAACCCCTTACAGCACATACCAACACACTCTCACAACACCTTCTCACTTCACCTTCTCTCCCCCAAACAGAAGGGCAGGAGAGAGGATCCCCCTCTTCCCCTAAGTCCCGCGTACCACCCATACAAACTTCCACACCCAACTCATTCTCCAACACAGGTACTCCCCCTCAGACACTGGACCCTAACATACATTTACATAACATTTCAATACATTCTCTATCCCCCCTATCCATTCCCCCAGCTAATTTCTCCTTGTCCTTCTCCCCTGATGGCTCCTCCTCTTCCCCCCTTCCTGCCCCATCCCCCTCCTTACACACATCACCACCCAGCCACAGACCCATACCGGGACCCCTAGAGGCCCGGGTGGTTATAGGACGGAGGACAGAGAATGCAACAGACATATCAAGCACGAACAGGTACACAGCAGACATAACGCACACACCAGTACTTAATACACCCAACATACAATACACCCCACTAACCACACAACATATTTTTACATCTACAGGCGGCGCCGGAAGGGGGGAGAGCTCCCCCAGCAGGCAGAGCAACATCACGGCAACCAACATCATGATGACAAAGGGGCATATTAAAGGGAAACCTCCCAGTACAGCCCAGTCTGAGCCAAACAAAAACCTGCCTGGGGGACTCTCCCTGCCAACCGACGCTGCCCCAGACACAGACACACACACATTGGTAAATACACCCACACATAGAAACATACACACACCCTCCACACATACACATACAAACACACACACACCCCTCACACGCCCACATACTAACACACATGCAATCACAAACACACACATAGACACACACACACCTACACCCACACATAACAACACACACATACCATCCACACACACACATACAAATGCACACACAACCACAAACACACACACGGACACACGCACATCTACACCCACACACACACACACACCCATACACACGCCCACACACACACATACACCCACACACACACTCATGCCAGCACACGCTACATACACACACACTCCTACCTCAATCACAGCACCCACATTACAGTGTCCCACAGGAAGCAAACCAGTTTATCACAAGGCAAGGGACTCCAGAAAAGTGCAGGATTGGAACATTCAGGCTCACAAACCATATCTCATCATCGGCGACTCCAACCTTCACAGAATACCACTATACTTTCACAACAGACTACAAATAGACAGTTACCCGGGGGCAAAAATCTGGCACATGGAAGGCATCATCACCAAAACACCCGTTGACCCCACAGTAGAGCTGCTTGTCATCTCGGTGGGCCTCAACAACAAGGATACAAGTGCCGAAAAGACCACCCGTAAACAAATCACATCTATGTACAGAAAATCACAGGAAATCTTTCCTAACGCCACCATATACATCCCCCTCATACATTTTTCACAACACCTGGACACACGGGACAAACACAATCTCAAAACACTCAATGAGCACATCCGGACTAAATTCCCTCACCTCACATGCATTCCACGGGAGCAGTTTTTCACAGAGGGTGACAATATACACTGGACGGGCATAACGGCATCTAAAATTCTCAGACACTGGTGGACACAATTGCACTCCCCCTAGCCACTAACCCCTCCACACATACATTCTAACCCACGGTGTGCACTAACCCCGCCCACCCGGACCACGCCCCCTCCCCCCTCCCCCACTCTGGGTTCACCTACTGCTGGACCAGAGGAGGGCGATAGACCCAACCCCTTTTCCCTTACAGCCCCCTCCAACATCCTTAACCTTTCTAAATCCTTCCACCCCACCCCTGCCCAAATTCAACTACTGGAGAGGGGATTGAGCTTCATCCCACAACCCACCAGCTTTGACCAGGAGGAACTTCAGAGGGATATCCATCACTACCACAGACGACTTAAAATAACTGACTATTTTAAATACAACACAAACGACGACCACACACCATTCATACACCCCTCCACCTGGGAGCCTGCATCCTCCCGGGTGGGGAAACCAATTAGGCGACTTATACACAACAACATACATACACTACAGATCTATCTACCCACACCAGACCGGACTGATAACATCACACATATAGAGAGGGAAGCAATCAACCAACTTAAAAACAACCCACACATAGTCATCAAACCGGCAGATAAAGGTTCCAAAATCATTATCATGGATAAATATCAGTATTTAATAGAGGCCAACAGGCAACTCTCCAATACAACCTACTACAAACACATAGACAACAGTATACAAGAACAGACACAGACCAGACTCAGACAAATACTACACACCATCTACAGTCACGGTTACATCACATACAAGCAACATAACTTCTTACTGGGACCAGACCAACCCCGACAGAGACTCTTTTACCTACTTCCAAAAATACATAAAGACCCAACAACATGGACCATTCCCTTTCAGGTTCCTCCTGGCCGGCCAATAGTCTCAGATTGCAGCAGCGAATCTAACAACATTTCACAGTACATAGACCATTTCCTCAATCCCCTCTCCAGCAGACACCCCAGCTACCTGAAGGACACATATGATTTCATACATAAAATCAGGTCCATGGTCGTTCCCTCCCAAGCATACATCTTCACTATAGATATCGATAGTTTATACACTAATATTAACACACAAGCCGGACTAGCCGCAATACAGAAAGCATTTTCACGTCACCCAGACATTCACAGACCGGATAAAGAACTACTAACACTACTGGAAATTAGCCTCACCTGCAATAACTTTACTTTTGACAATAAACAATATCTACAGGTACAGGGAACGGCCATGGGCCAAAGATACGCACCCGCTTACGCAAACATATACATGGCTGAGTGGGAGAGAGAGGCGCTAGCAAAATGCACACACCTACCCACCATGTACTACCGGTTTTTAGACGACATTATAGGAATCTGGCCCCATCACTTAGATTTATTTACAGATTTCATCAACACCCTGAACACCCACCATGCATCCATCAAGATCAAACACACCATACACACACAGGAGATCGATTTTTTAGACACTACAGTTTACTTCCATACACATAGTCCCACACACAAAACACTTAGGACCAAGGTATATTTCAAACCCACGGACACACACGCACTACTACATAAACACAGTTACCACCCAAAGCATACATTTAGAGGAATCATTAAATCACAAATCATACGGTACCATAGAATCTCATCCACACAACAGCACCTACAGGAAGCAATAGGCATACTTTTCACTGCACTTAGAAAAAGACACTACTCCAAAAGATTTCTTAGAACAATAAAAAACACCACGCTGGCGTCACTCTCTCCCTCTCAGCCAACCCCCCATATACACACACAGACACAACACACACACACCAACATCCCTCATCCACAGAATGCCCTCCCCTCCCCCCCTCACCACCCCAACCAGACCAGACTGCACACCCACGGTCTGGCCCTAAGCCACGCCCCCTTCCCCTCCCCCTCCTCCTCCCCTTACCCTGCCCCGCCCCCCCTCCCCCACGACCCTTACCTATGCCACACCCCCACCCGCCCCACCCCACCCCCTCTCAGCAACCACGACCCAGACTCATACCTGAACCTGACAGTACACGGGACATCAATGGACCTGACTGACCCCTCAGTGGACCCAGACACCTCCCAATTGTCCTCCTCTATCCAGCAGCCCACACTTATCCCCCTGGTGGCCACTTTTTCACACAGCAGGACAGCTTTACACGCAGCACTTAGACACAACTTCACGGTAGCACAGCAGGAACACACACCACTCCAATCATACAGGCTCATCACAGCATACCGGAAAAACAAGAATCTACAGGATATACTCATCAAGGCACAATTCACCAGGAACACTATAAAATCACCCACACCCCTTAAGGAACACTTTAGACCTAGGAAATTCATCACTAACCCACACAGTCACACCTCTGCACCAATAGGGAACCTCCTCACTCTGGACACAACCAATGTAGTTTATATCATCACCTGCACACTCTGTCACAAACACTATATAGGGGAAACATCACACTCAATAAGCACACGTCTCAAACAACACCTGTATAACATCAAAAAAGGCACACTGGACACCCACCTCATCACACACTTTCAGGAACACACCGTCACACATCTCACCATCTGTGGTCTTCAGGCACAATCCTCCTGGACGGTGGGGCAACGGAGGGCACAGGAACGCAGATGGATAGAAACATTACAAACAATAACACCCGGAGGTCTGAATGAAAAACTTTAATCATACATACAACAGGCCCCCCTGGGAGGGGAAGTGACAACAGGGAAATAAGAATACAAACTGGTCTCATCACAATACAACAACAACCCTCTGTTTACCTACACTCTTACCTTGTCTGGGGCCACTAACATTTATGTTTTTTATGCTTTTATATTCTTATGTGTGATGTTTTCTTATGCCTTTTATCATTGTGTGGATGCATGTATTTATGATTTTATAGCACTTATGTTTTTATCTTCTTATGGCACTTATTGACTTTTAGCACTTATTTTACTCAGCACTTGGGAGATCTGGCATCTCCCCCTGCATGGTTTTACCCCCACTACTAACCCCTGATAGCACTTATACCCCTGTGCCCCCCCTTTCCCATAGCTTCCTACAGTAGCCCTACATAACATTACACCACTGACCTGTGTCACAGCCCCCTCCTCGGGGGCCTGTACCCAACACATCATACAAATTCGCATAAAAGCATACACATAACCCAAAGCTATAAAGACGTACACATAGTCACAATGCATCATTCACCCATTCATGACCTCCCGGGAACCATAATACACTATACACACACTATAAAAGAACACACATATACACAGACCAACATAATAATTACAGACACATAGCCAAAACTGATTACGCACCTGCATCATGACCTCCAGGAACCACAGAACAACATATATGACCTGTAAAAGAACACACGTACACATAGTAAACACAGTAAATACACACACATAGCCAGAACTGATTACTCACCCACAATATGATCCTTGGACACCACAGCACACCATACACATCCTGTAAAAGAGCATACACATAGTCTACCATAGTAAATACACAACACATAGTTGGGGAGGGAGTAATGCGGCAGGCCAGTGCACCACAGACACACCAGTCGTTTCAAACCCAACCCAACACAAATACCTAACCCTAACCCTAACCCTAACCCTAACCCTAACCCTAACCCTAACCCTAACCCTAACCCTAACCCTAACCCTAACCCTAACCCTAACCCCAACCCTAACCCCTAACCCTAACCCTAACCCTAACCCTAACCCTAACCCTAACCCTAACCCTAACCCTAACCCTAACCCCCTAACCCTAACCCTAACCCTAACCCTAACCCTAACCCTAACCCTAACCCCCTAACCCTAACCCTAACCCTAACCCTAACCCTAACCCTAACCCTAACCCTAACCCTAACCCTAACCCTAACCCTAACCCTAACCCCTAACCCTAACCCTAACCCTAACCCTAACCCTAACCCTAACCCTAACCCTAACCCTAACCCTAACCCTAACCCTAACCCTAACCCTAACCCCTAACCCTAACCCTAACCCTAACCCTAACCCTAACCCTAACCCTAAACCCTAACCCTAACCCTAACCCTAACCCTAACCCTAACCCTAACCCTAACCCTAACCCTAACCCCTAACCCTAACCCCT
This sequence comes from Borostomias antarcticus, assembly GCF_949987555.1. Classification (NCBI taxonomy): domain Eukaryota; kingdom Metazoa; phylum Chordata; class Actinopteri; order Stomiiformes; family Stomiidae; genus Borostomias; species Borostomias antarcticus. The sequence continues at coordinate 32,059 of NC_140234.1, forward strand.
AACCCTAACCCTAACCCTAACCCTAACCCCTAACCCTAACCCTAACCCTAACCCTAACCCTAACCCTAACCCATTGAATGGATTGGTAGTAGAGCGCACTGTTGCTCAGTTATACGGGGGAGGACATTAGTTTCCTCTTCCTGTATCTCTTGGGGAACGTCTACCTCAACATCCTAACCCTAACCCTAACCCTAACCCTAACCCTAACCCTAACCCTAACCCTAACCCTAACCCTAACCCTAACCCTAACCCCCAGCAGACCCTCTATTTGCTAGACTCACTCTCACTCATCTCTAACCCTAACCCTTGGACCTGGCACCTGACCCTAACCACCTAGTTCCCTAAGCATCTGATCCTGGCATTATACATGCCTTACCCTATTCCTCCCATACATGGGCATGTCTCGTCCGGATGTCATCCTACTTTTAGACCAGACCCTCTATTTACTAGACTCACTCTCACTCATCTCTAACCCTAACCTGTGGACCTGGCACCTGACCCTAACCACCTAGTTCCTTATACGCCTGATCCTGACGTTATCCATGCCTTATCCTATTCCTCCCATATATTGGCATGTCTCGTACGGAGGTCACCCTACTACTAGGCCTGCTGATATGGATTTCCCCTCTCCTATCTCTCAACTCAACTTACTGACCTCATACCTCACCATAATCCTCCATTCTACTGGAGTACCTGGTCTTATATCATCCTAACGCCCAGACCCTCTAATTTACTAGACTCAATCTCCTTCATCTCTAACCCTAACCCGCGGACCTGGTACCTAACCCTAACCATCTGGTACCATAACAGACTCAGTTCTGGTCCCTTCCTGTTTCTTTTGCACGCCTCACCCTCACCTCCACCCGTTATCGGATGCCTAACTATGGAGACCTGTCTTTGACGTACTACTGAATTTCACTCTACCTCATCCTGGTCTCATGACCTCCGGATACTTGGACTTGACCCCTGCTGCTCAATGTTATTATTGTTATTGTGGGCTTACATCTGGTTGGTGTTCCTGGCATTGAATGGATTGGTAGTAGAGCGCACTGTTGCTCAGTTATACGGGGGAGGACATTAGTTTCCTCTTCCTGTATCTCTTGGGGAACGTCTACCTCAACATCCTAACCCTAACCCTAACCCTAACCCTAACCCTAACCCTAACCCTAACCCTAACCCTAACCCTAACCCTAACCCATAACCCTAACCCTAACCCTAACCCTAACCCTAACCCTAACCCTAACCCTAACCCTAACCCTAACCCTAACCCGTGTTTGGAATTTCCCAAAAAATGACTAGTGAGGATTATTCTCACACGTCTTTATCCTGCTCTCACCTGCTCTCACCTCCAGGGGACGACACAGGGGCCCTGCCCCTCTCAGGGGACCAGGGCTCCGGGGGACGACACAGGGGCCCTGCCCCTCTCAGGGGACCAGGGCTCCGGGGGACGACACAGGGGCCCTACCCCTCTCAGGGCCCCAGGGCTCCGGGGGACGACACAGGGGCCCTGCCCCTCTCAGGGGACCAGGGCTCCGGGGGACGACACAGGGGCCCTGCCCCTCTCAGGGGACCAGGGCTCCGGGGGACGACACAGGGGCCCTACCCCTCTCAGGGCCCCAGGGCTCCGGGGGACGACACAGGGGCCCTGCCCCTCTCAGGGGACCAGGGCTCCGGGGGACGACACAGGGGCCCTACCCCTCTCAGGGCCCCAGGGCTCCGGGGGACGACACAGGGGCCCTGCCCCTCTCAGGGGACCAGGGCTCCGGGGGACGACACAGGGGCCCTGCCCCTCTCAGGGGACCAGGGCTCCGGGGGACGACACAGGGGCCCTGCCCCTCTCAGGGGACCAGGGCTCCGGGGGACGACACAGGGGCCCTACCCCTCTCAGGGCCCCAGGGCTCCGGGGGACGACACAGGGGCCCTGCCCCTCTCAGGGGACCAGGGCTCCGGGGGACGACACAGGGGCCCTACCCCTCTCAGGGCCCCAGGGCTCCGGGGGACGACACAGGGGCCCTACCCCTCTCAGGGCCCCAGGGCTCCGGGGGATTGATTATGATTATTGAGTATGTGTTGTAAGGTTGATTGATTCACACATACTCTGCTGTTCACATTTCGCCATTGAATGGCCATTTATTTGAACTTTCACGGTGCCAGCAATCGTTCCATCAGTCCCCGTGCTTTCACATGCCGCTCGACCGAGCCGAGGCGGACATAGTACGATTCTTGGGCGTTCAGACTGTGGCACATGTGCTGGGCAACCAATGTGCGGTCACCGGCCTCGAGTTTCTCCCAGCTTAAAGTAGCTAAAACATGTCGCAATTTGTGTAATGTCATCCCAGGGTAGCCCATGGCCTGGAAGACTCTGTTGACGCTGACGGAGAGATTCACCGCCGGCTGTCCGCTACTGCTGAAGAAGAGGGTCGATGGGCCTTTCCTGGAGACAATGAGAGAGCAGAATATTAGTTTTAGACTCGATCAGCCTTGTTTACCTGCTCAGGGACAGACACATGGTTTATTCCCCTTGTCCCTGGTTCATTCCACTGGCTCACCTGTATCCGGGGAGCCGCTTTGCCGCGGTTCGATACCGGGCCAGCCATTGATATTCTTCTGCCTTACAACAGAGGACTGCTTCCCCGTGTAAATGTGCCGTCTTGTGTTCGGCCACTCCGACCAGGAATAGACCGTCTCGCTGGGTTGCTCGATCGATGTCATCCCCTTTGAGATTGATCCAGGTTCCTGGGGGAAGAACAAGCATATAATATGGTCCGATTAGATCAATGGGTCGGACGATAAATGAACCGTTCCCCGGTCGATAAAACTTACCCCTCCGGCAACCATTAAGAGCCGTCAGATAGATGACGATACTCGCCGCCAATCGGTTCGATTTTCGGTGGCAAGGATCTAATTCCAGGCCATCGAAGAGGTCCGGTATGGATCTCCGG
>NC_140234.1:42500-50000 GCF_949987555.1 Borostomias antarcticus
GCCCGTCCTGCGCCGGTCCAAGAATTTCACCTCTAGCGGCGCAGTACGAATGCCCCCGGCCGTCCCTCTTAATCATGCGCCCCGGGAAGGTCGCCTGGATTTCCCACGCGCGTGCGACCCCGGGGCCCTGTTCCATCGTGCTTGGCTCTGGTATTCAAGGGCCGTTTTTGTCGACGCCTGCTTTGAGCACTCTATTTTATTCAAAGTAAACGCTCCGGGGGTCCCGCGGGACACCCAGCTTAAGGGCGTCGGGGGGGCCCTCGAGAGAGGGGCTCGGAGCGGCCGTCCCGAGTCAACGGGTGGGGTCGCGGGGGTAGCAAGCGGGACATCCGGCCGCGCCGCCGGCGCACCGCCCGGCGCGCCCCGCCGGGGAACAGAGTCCCCCGGGGGGCGGCCGAGGGCCGCCGCGCGCCTTCCGGGCGCCCGCCGCCCGCCGCCCGCTCCTCCGTCCGGCACGCCCGTCGCCGATATCCAACTACGAGCTTTTTAACTGCAGCAACATTAATATACGCTATCGGAGCTGGAATTACCGCGGCTGCTGGCACCAGACTTGCCCTCCGATGGATCCTCGCAAAGGGGTTTGTGTTTGTACTCATTCCGATCACGACGCCTCCACAGAGGCCCGTATCGTTATTTTTCGTCACTACCTCCCCGAGTCGGGAGTGGGTAATTTGCGCGCCTGCTGCCTTCCTTGGATGTGGTAGCCGTTTCTCAGGCTCCCTCTCCGGAATCGAACCCCGATTCCCCGTAACCCGTCGTCACCGTGGAAGTCCCAGAAACTGCCATCGAAAGTTGATAGGGCAGACATTCGAATGAGACGTCGCCGCCGCGGAGGGCCAGCGATCGGCCAGAGGTTATCCAGAGTCACCAGTGCGGGTCCCGGCGTGGGGACGGGGAGGTCGCCCTCCGCCGCCCGCCGCGCGCCAGGCCGTGGGGAGCGGTGCTGATAAATGCGCGCCTCCCCGCCAGCGGATGGGGGTCGGCGCTCGGTCGCATGTATTAGCTCTAGAATTACCACAGTTATCCAAGTAACAGGGGAGCGATCAAAGGAACCATAACTGATTTAATGAGCCATTCGCAGTTTCACTGTACAGGCCGTGCGTACTTAGACTTGCATGGCTTAATCTTTGAGACAAGCATATGTTACTGGCAGGATCAACCAGGTAGCCCCGAGGGCGGGCGAAGGAGGGCGGACCCCCGACGCCCGGAGGAGAGCGCGCTGTCGGCAGGGCCCCGCCGCGGAGGGGGGCGCCTCGCCGGCAGTCGTGCGGTAAAAGAGGAGGAACCGGGAGCGACCGGGAGGTTGTGAGAAACGGTGCTTTCGGCGACGGGCGGGAGGGAGAGGCGCAGGGGGGCCCGCCGAGGCCACCTGCGCGCTCACCCGCCACGCCGCCGTGTAGGACGACCGGGTGAGACGGGGCGACTCGGCCTCGCCGTGAGGAGGGCGGCTGCGGCACCGGCGGCAGGGGGAACGCTCCCCCTGTCGCGCGGACCGGCCCGGAGGCGCTCCGGCGTTCGAGAGGAACCGGCCGGGGGAGATAAGACCCCCCCGACGGCCCTCCCTAGGCTGAAGACGTTTGCCTTTCGGACCGTGGGAGACAGTGAGTGTGTGTGGGTGCGTGCGTAACGGGGACCGCTCCCCGGGCTCCGTGCGTAAAGAGGGACCGCTCCCTCGGCTCCGTGCGTCAGAGGGACCGCTCCCTCGGCTAACTAGTAATGGGGACCGCTCCCCGGGCTCCGTGCGTAAAGAGGGACCGCTCCCTCGGCTAACTAGTAATGGGGACCGCTCCCCGGGCTCCGTGCGTAAAGAGGGACCGCTCCCTCGGCTCCGTGCGTCAGAGGGACCGCTCCCTCGGCTAACTAGTGAGAGGGGACCGCTCCCCCGGCCGCCAAGTAAGAGGGGACCGCTCCCCCGCCGAGCGATCCGTCGTTCGGGTGCCCGGGGACCGCTGCCCCGCCGAGCGATCCGAGAGCCAGGGGCGTTACGCTGCCGCCGAGCTCCGGGCATAAGTCGACCGTCTTTGGAGTCCTGCCGCGCGCGCTCTCACTCCGCGCCTCCTCCCTTCCCGAGAGCGGGGAGGGGGACGGGGCGGCGGTGCGCCCGGAGCCCCGAGGGGCCGGGATCCCGCCTCAGCCGGCGTGCGCCGGCCTTCGCCTTGGGGTTTGGAGAAGCCCTTTGACTCGCGCGCGCGTCAGACTCTTCTCGGTCCGTGTTAAGAGGGACCGCTCCCCCGCCGTGTTAAGAGGGACCGCTCCCCCGCCGTGATCCGTCGTCCGGGCCGGGGGACCGCTCCCCCTCTCCCGCAGACCGAGAGCCAGGGGGGGTCCCCCGCTCCGGGTCGAGAACCGGGACCCCGGGGCCGAGAGTCTCCCCGGGCCGCACGCCTACCCGGGCCGCGCGCAGACATCCGACAGACGGGCAGAGAGAACAGTCCCCTTACACTGGACGTTCCCTCCTCCGCCGTCGGAAGCCGCGCGCGTCCGGCATGGCGCACCGCCGCGGGCAGACCCACCGACCGCCGGGGCTCGCCGGCCCCCGACCGTCTCCGCTCCTTCGTTCGGTCCCCAGAGGGACCGCTCCCCAGGGAAACTGTTCAAAATGTCTTCGCTCCTAATGAGACCCGGGCGGGTCTTATCCGGCCTCCCCGGCTCCGTTCCCGAGCCGGCGCACCATCTCGGGGTGAGGACAAGGCCCCTCGGCCTCCTCCTCCGTCCCCCCATTGGAACCCAGTCATTGGGACTCTGCCCAATTTACAACCCGCCGATACGTGTTCGAAATAGTACAGACCGACTCCCAGATTTACCCGGAGCCCAAAAAAATCCCGGGGAGCCTCTCCCCGGGATTCCCGGGTGAGCTCCCGGGGAGCAGATTCTCCCCCGCCTATGGGGATTAAAGCGGTGCTTTATTTTCGGTGGGGCGGTTCCTCCCATACGCCGTTCTGTGGGGTCCCTCTCCCGGGGACTTGTAAAATTTCTCGGCCGGCCGAGGCTGGACTTTGCCATTTTTCCGGCCGAGTTTGGACTTTGCCAAAAAATCACTACTGAGGATAATTCTCACACGTCAGGGCCTTTACCCGCATTTTGGGGCCGGGGCTCCGGGGGGATCACACAGTGGCCCTACCCCGCACAGGGGACCAGGGCTGGGGGGGAGATAGAGAGGGGCCCTGCCCCTCTCAGGGGACCAGGGCTCCGGGGGACGACACAGGGGCCCTGCCCCTCTCAGGGCCCTAGGGCTCCGGGGGACGACACAGGGGCCCTACCCCTCTCAGGGGACCAGGGCTCCGGGGGACGACACAGGGGCCCTACCCCTCTCAGGGCCCCACCTTTCCGGGCACCGGACCTCCGGGACAGCCCGGTAACCTCGCGCACCGTTCGAACCCGTGTACCCACCCTTAAGCACCCTCCCCTCGGGCACTAGACTTCCAGGGCCTCGGCCTCCAGAACTATGTGGCCCTGGTAATCAGTGGGACTTAGTGGGCCCTGGCTCTCCAAACGGAACCATGCGTACCTGGTAATGCCCAGGACTTTGCGAAAAAGAAGGTTGTCGGGGACGGTCCGCTGCGGACCGCTCCGACTGACCGAGACTGCCCTCCTGCTGACCGCGGACCGCTCTCTCTTCCGGCCCCGCGGTCCTGGTCATGTTCCGGCCCCACGCTCGGAACGGCCCCCAACCGTCTCCAACCGTCTCCAACCGTCTCCAACCGTCTCCAACCGTCTCCAACCGTCTCCAACCGTCTCCAACCGTCTCCAACCGTCTCCAACCGTCTCCAACCGTCTCCTATCCTTCGTTCTGTCCCCAGAGGGACAGTCTTTCAGGGGGAGAGCCAGGGGTGTTACGCTACCCCGGCTCCGGGTCGAGAGCCGGGCCCCGGGGCCGAGGGCCTCCCCGGGCCGCACGCCTACCCGGGCCGCACGCAGACATCCGACGCCGGGCAGAGAAAACAGTCCCCTTTCACTGGACGTTCCCTCCTCCGCCGTCAGAAGCTGCGCGCGTCCGGCATGGCGCACCGCCGCGGGCAGACACACCGACCGCCGGGGCTCGCCGGCCCCCGACCGTCTCCGCTCCTTCGTTCGGCCCCCAGAGGGACCGCTCCCTCGGCTAACTAGTGAGAGGGGACCGCTCCCCCGCCGAGTGATCCATCGTTCGGGCCCGGGGACCGCTCCCCGGGCTCCGTGCGTAAAGAGGGACCGCTCCCTCGGCTCCGTGCGTTAGAGGGACCGCTCCCTCGGCTAACTAGTGAGAGGGGACCGCTCCCCCGCCGAGTGATCCATCGTTCGGGCCCGGGGACCGCTCCCCGGGCTCCGTGCGTAAAGAGGGACCGCTCCCTCGGCTCCGTGCGTCAGAGGGACCGCTCCCTCGGCTAACTAGTGAGAGGGGACCGCTCCCCCGCCGAGTGATCCATCGTTCGGGCCCGGGGACCGCTCCCCGGGCTCCGTGCGTAAAGAGGGACCGCTCCCTCGGCTCCGTGCGTCAGAGGGACCGCTCCCTCGGCTAACTAGTGAGAGGGGACCGCTCCCCCGCCGAGTGATCCATCGTTCGGGCCCGGGGACCGCTCCCCGGGCTCCGTGCGTAAAGAGGGACCGCTCCCTCGGCTCCGTGCGTTAGAGGGACCGCTCCCTCGGCTAACTAGTGAGAGGGGACCGCTCCCCCGCCGAGTGATCCATCGTTCGGGCCCGGGGACCGCTCCCCGGGCTCCGTGCGTAAAGAGGGACCGCTCCCTCGGCTCCGTGCGTCAGAGGGACCGCTCCCTCGGCTAACTAGTGAGAGGGGACCGCTCCCCCGCCGAGTGATCCATCGTTCGGGCCCGGGGACCGCTCCCCGGGCTCCGTGCGTAAAGAGGGACCGCTCCCTCGGCTCCGTGCGTTAGAGGGACCGCTCCCTCGGCTAACTAGTGAGAGGGGACCGCTCCCCCGCCGAGTGATCCATCGTTCGGGCCCGGGGACCGCTCCCCGGGCTCCGTGCGTAAAGAGGGACCGCTCCCTCGGCTAACTAGTGAGAGGGGACCGCTCCCCCGCCGAGTGATCCATCGTTCGGCCCCCAGAGGGACCGCTCGCCGGCACCCGACCGTCTCCGCTCCTTCGTTCGGTCCCCAGAGGGACCGCTCCCCAGGCAAACTGTTCAAAATGTCTTCGCTCCTAATGAGACCCGGGCGGGTCTTATCCGGCCTCCCCGGCTCCGTTCCCGAGCCGGCGCACCATCTCGGGGTGAGGACAAGGCCCCTCGGCCTCCTCCTCCGTCCCCCCATTGGAACCCAGTCATTGGGACTCTGCCCAATTTACAACCCGCCGATACGTGTTCGAAATAGTACAGACCGACTCTCAGATTTACCCGGAGCCGGAAAAAATCCCGGGGAGCCTCTCCCCGGGATTCCCGGGTGAGCTCCCGGGGAGCAGATTCTCCCCCGCCTATGGGGATTAAAGCGGTGCTTTATTTTCAGTGGTGTTGTTTCACCAATATGCCCTTTTGTGGGGTCCCTCTCCCTCTGACTTGTAAAATTTCTCGGACGGCCGAGGCTGGACTTTGCCATTTTTCCAGCCGTGTTTGGAATTTCCCAAAAAATGACTAGTGAGGATTATTCTCACACGTCTTTATCCTGCTCTCACCTGCTCTCACCTCCAGGGGACGACACAGGGGCCCTGCCCCTCTCAGGGGACCAGGGCTCCGGGGGACGACACAGGGGCCCTGCCCCTCTCAGGGGACCAGGGCTCCGGGGGACGACACAGGGGCCCTACCCCTCTCAGGGCCCCAGGGCTCCGGGGGACGACACAGGGGCCCTGCCCCTCTCAGGGGACCAGGGCTCCGGGGGACGACACAGGGGCCCTGCCCCTCTCAGGGGACCAGGGCTCCGGGGGACGACACAGGGGCCCTACCCCTCTCAGGGCCCCAGGGCTCCGGGGGACGACACAGGGGCCCTGCCCCTCTCAGGGGACCAGGGCTCCGGGGGACGACACAGGGGCCCTACCCCTCTCAGGGCCCCAGGGCTCCGGGGGACGACACAGGGGCCCTGCCCCTCTCAGGGGACCAGGGCTCCGGGGGACGACACAGGGGCCCTGCCCCTCTCAGGGGACCAGGGCTCCGGGGGACGACACAGGGGCCCTGCCCCTCTCAGGGGACCAGGGCTCCGGGGGACGACACAGGGGCCCTACCCCTCTCAGGGCCCCAGGGCTCCGGGGGACGACACAGGGGCCCTGCCCCTCTCAGGGGACCAGGGCTCCGGGGGACGACACAGGGGCCCTACCCCTCTCAGGGCCCCAGGGCTCCGGGGGACGACACAGGGGCCCTACCCCTCTCAGGGCCCCAGGGCTCCGGGGGATTGATTATGATTATTGAGTATGTGTTGTAAGGTTGATTGATTCACACATACTCTGCTGTTCACATTTCGCCATTGAATGGCCATTTATTTGAACTTTCACGGTGCCAGCAATCGTTCCATCAGTCCCCGTGCTTTCACATGCCGCTCGACCGAGCCGAGGCGGACATAGTACGATTCTTGGGCGTTCAGACTGTGGCACATGTGCTGGGCAACCAATGTGCGGTCACCGGCCTCGAGTTTCTCCCAGCTTAAAGTAGCTAAAACATGTCGCAATTTGTGTAATGTCATCCCAGGGTAGCCCATGGCCTGGAAGACTCTGTTGACGCTGACGGAGAGATTCACCGCCGGCTGTCCGCTACTGCTGAAGAAGAGGGTCGATGGGCCTTTCCTGGAGACAATGAGAGAGCAGAATATTAGTTTTAGACTCGATCAGCCTTGTTTACCTGCTCAGGGACAGACACATGGTTTATTCCCCTTGTCCCTGGTTCATTCCACTGGCTCACCTGTATCCGGGGAGCCGCTTTGCCGCGGTTCGATACCGGGCCAGCCATTGATATTCTTCTGCCTTACAACAGAGGACTGCTTCCCCGTGTAAATGTGCCGTCTTGTGTTCGGCCACTCCGACCAGGAATAGACCGTCTCGCTGGGTTGCTCGATCGATGTCATCCCCTTTGAGATTGATCCAGGTTCCTGGGGGAAGAACAAGCATATAATATGGTCCGATTAGATCAATGGGTCGGACGATAAATGAACCGTTCCCCGGTCGATAAAACTTACCCCTCCGGCAACCATTAAGAGCCGTCAGATAGATGACGATACTCGCCGCCAATCGGTTCGATTTTCGGTGGCAAGGATCTAATTCCAGGCCATCGAAGAGGTCCGGTATGGATCTCCGGATCGCACCGAGGAGTTCTGTTAATTGGGCCGCCGTTAAGAGCGTCGCTTGGACTGATTTGTATACCTTTTCCCGGTGCTGTCTCACACACCGGCGCTGGTCGCGTAGTATCTTTGCAAATTTCAAGCGTAACCTCCGTAGCACGCTGGGGCCACAAGCAAGGGGCTTGTATTCAGACAGGTGCCGGAGGAAGGCAGAGATATCTAGGCAATAATTGTTCACCGTTGTCGGTGCAATCGGGCGGGCTTTTAGTTCCCTTAACCACCTATCTGTCATCCGATGGTTCTTTAG
>NC_140234.1:57500-65000 GCF_949987555.1 Borostomias antarcticus
AGTCAACGGGTGGGGTCGCGGGGGTAGCAAGCGGGACATCCGGCCGCGCCGCCGGCGCACCGCCCGGCGCGCCCCGCCGGGGAACAGAGTCCCCCGGGGGGCGGCCGAGGGCCGCCGCGCGCCTTCCGGGCGCCCGCCGCCCGCCGCCCGCTCCTCCGTCCGGCACGCCCGTCGCCGATATCCAACTACGAGCTTTTTAACTGCAGCAACATTAATATACGCTATCGGAGCTGGAATTACCGCGGCTGCTGGCACCAGACTTGCCCTCCGATGGATCCTCGCAAAGGGGTTTGTGTTTGTACTCATTCCGATCACGACGCCTCCACAGAGGCCCGTATCGTTATTTTTCGTCACTACCTCCCCGAGTCGGGAGTGGGTAATTTGCGCGCCTGCTGCCTTCCTTGGATGTGGTAGCCGTTTCTCAGGCTCCCTCTCCGGAATCGAACCCCGATTCCCCGTAACCCGTCGTCACCGTGGAAGTCCCAGAAACTGCCATCGAAAGTTGATAGGGCAGACATTCGAATGAGACGTCGCCGCCGCGGAGGGCCAGCGATCGGCCAGAGGTTATCCAGAGTCACCAGTGCGGGTCCCGGCGTGGGGACGGGGAGGTCGCCCTCCGCCGCCCGCCGCGCGCCAGGCCGTGGGGAGCGGTGCTGATAAATGCGCGCCTCCCCGCCAGCGGATGGGGGTCGGCGCTCGGTCGCATGTATTAGCTCTAGAATTACCACAGTTATCCAAGTAACAGGGGAGCGATCAAAGGAACCATAACTGATTTAATGAGCCATTCGCAGTTTCACTGTACAGGCCGTGCGTACTTAGACTTGCATGGCTTAATCTTTGAGACAAGCATATGTTACTGGCAGGATCAACCAGGTAGCCCCGAGGGCGGGCGAAGGAGGGCGGACCCCCGACGCCCGGAGGAGAGCGCGCTGTCGGCAGGGCCCCGCCGCGGAGGGGGGCGCCTCGCCGGCAGTCGTGCGGTAAAAGAGGAGGAACCGGGAGCGACCGGGAGGTTGTGAGAAACGGTGCTTTCGGCGACGGGCGGGAGGGAGAGGCGCAGGGGGGCCCGCCGAGGCCACCTGCGCGCTCACCCGCCACGCCGCCGTGTAGGACGACCGGGTGAGACGGGGCGACTCGGCCTCGCCGTGAGGAGGGCGGCTGCGGCACCGGCGGCAGGGGGAACGCTCCCCCTGTCGCGCGGACCGGCCCGGAGGCGCTCCGGCGTTCGAGAGGAACCGGCCGGGGGAGATAAGACCCCCCCGACGGCCCTCCCTAGGCTGAAGACGTTTGCCTTTCGGACCGTGGGAGACAGTGAGTGTGTGTGGGTGCGTGCGTAACGGGGACCGCTCCCCGGGCTCCGTGCGTAAAGAGGGACCGCTCCCTCGGCTCCGTGCGTCAGAGGGACCGCTCCCTCGGCTAACTAGTAATGGGGACCGCTCCCCGGGCTCCGTGCGTAAAGAGGGACCGCTCCCTCGGCTAACTAGTAATGGGGACCGCTCCCCGGGCTCCGTGCGTAAAGAGGGACCGCTCCCTCGGCTCCGTGCGTCAGAGGGACCGCTCCCTCGGCTAACTAGTGAGAGGGGACCGCTCCCCCGGCCGCCAAGTAAGAGGGGACCGCTCCCCCGCCGAGCGATCCGTCGTTCGGGTGCCCGGGGACCGCTGCCCCGCCGAGCGATCCGAGAGCCAGGGGCGTTACGCTGCCGCCGAGCTCCGGGCATAAGTCGACCGTCTTTGGAGTCCTGCCGCGCGCGCTCTCACTCCGCGCCTCCTCCCTTCCCGAGAGCGGGGAGGGGGACGGGGCGGCGGTGCGCCCGGAGCCCCGAGGGGCCGGGATCCCGCCTCAGCCGGCGTGCGCCGGCCTTCGCCTTGGGGTTTGGAGAAGCCCTTTGACTCGCGCGCGCGTCAGACTCTTCTCGGTCCGTGTTAAGAGGGACCGCTCCCCCGCCGTGTTAAGAGGGACCGCTCCCCCGCCGTGATCCGTCGTCCGGGCCGGGGGACCGCTCCCCCTCTCCCGCAGACCGAGAGCCAGGGGGGGTCCCCCGCTCCGGGTCGAGAACCGGGACCCCGGGGCCGAGAGTCTCCCCGGGCCGCACGCCTACCCGGGCCGCGCGCAGACATCCGACAGACGGGCAGAGAGAACAGTCCCCTTACACTGGACGTTCCCTCCTCCGCCGTCGGAAGCCGCGCGCGTCCGGCATGGCGCACCGCCGCGGGCAGACCCACCGACCGCCGGGGCTCGCCGGCCCCCGACCGTCTCCGCTCCTTCGTTCGGTCCCCAGAGGGACCGCTCCCCAGGGAAACTGTTCAAAATGTCTTCGCTCCTAATGAGACCCGGGCGGGTCTTATCCGGCCTCCCCGGCTCCGTTCCCGAGCCGGCGCACCATCTCGGGGTGAGGACAAGGCCCCTCGGCCTCCTCCTCCGTCCCCCCATTGGAACCCAGTCATTGGGACTCTGCCCAATTTACAACCCGCCGATACGTGTTCGAAATAGTACAGACCGACTCCCAGATTTACCCGGAGCCCAAAAAAATCCCGGGGAGCCTCTCCCCGGGATTCCCGGGTGAGCTCCCGGGGAGCAGATTCTCCCCCGCCTATGGGGATTAAAGCGGTGCTTTATTTTCGGTGGGGCGGTTCCTCCCATACGCCGTTCTGTGGGGTCCCTCTCCCGGGGACTTGTAAAATTTCTCGGCCGGCCGAGGCTGGACTTTGCCATTTTTCCGGCCGAGTTTGGACTTTGCCAAAAAATCACTACTGAGGATAATTCTCACACGTCAGGGCCTTTACCCGCATTTTGGGGCCGGGGCTCCGGGGGGATCACACAGTGGCCCTACCCCGCACAGGGGACCAGGGCTGGGGGGGAGATAGAGAGGGGCCCTGCCCCTCTCAGGGGACCAGGGCTCCGGGGGACGACACAGGGGCCCTGCCCCTCTCAGGGCCCTAGGGCTCCGGGGGACGACACAGGGGCCCTACCCCTCTCAGGGGACCAGGGCTCCGGGGGACGACACAGGGGCCCTACCCCTCTCAGGGCCCCACCTTTCCGGGCACCGGACCTCCGGGACAGCCCGGTAACCTCGCGCACCGTTCGAACCCGTGTACCCACCCTTAAGCACCCTCCCCTCGGGCACTAGACTTCCAGGGCCTCGGCCTCCAGAACTATGTGGCCCTGGTAATCAGTGGGACTTAGTGGGCCCTGGCTCTCCAAACGGAACCATGCGTACCTGGTAATGCCCAGGACTTTGCGAAAAAGAAGGTTGTCGGGGACGGTCCGCTGCGGACCGCTCCGACTGACCGAGACTGCCCTCCTGCTGACCGCGGACCGCTCTCTCTTCCGGCCCCGCGGTCCTGGTCATGTTCCGGCCCCACGCTCGGAACGGCCCCCAACCGTCTCCAACCGTCTCCAACCGTCTCCAACCGTCTCCAACCGTCTCCAACCGTCTCCAACCGTCTCCAACCGTCTCCAACCGTCTCCAACCGTCTCCAACCGTCTCCTATCCTTCGTTCTGTCCCCAGAGGGACAGTCTTTCAGGGGGAGAGCCAGGGGTGTTACGCTACCCCGGCTCCGGGTCGAGAGCCGGGCCCCGGGGCCGAGGGCCTCCCCGGGCCGCACGCCTACCCGGGCCGCACGCAGACATCCGACGCCGGGCAGAGAAAACAGTCCCCTTTCACTGGACGTTCCCTCCTCCGCCGTCAGAAGCTGCGCGCGTCCGGCATGGCGCACCGCCGCGGGCAGACACACCGACCGCCGGGGCTCGCCGGCCCCCGACCGTCTCCGCTCCTTCGTTCGGCCCCCAGAGGGACCGCTCCCTCGGCTAACTAGTGAGAGGGGACCGCTCCCCCGCCGAGTGATCCATCGTTCGGGCCCGGGGACCGCTCCCCGGGCTCCGTGCGTAAAGAGGGACCGCTCCCTCGGCTCCGTGCGTTAGAGGGACCGCTCCCTCGGCTAACTAGTGAGAGGGGACCGCTCCCCCGCCGAGTGATCCATCGTTCGGGCCCGGGGACCGCTCCCCGGGCTCCGTGCGTAAAGAGGGACCGCTCCCTCGGCTCCGTGCGTCAGAGGGACCGCTCCCTCGGCTAACTAGTGAGAGGGGACCGCTCCCCCGCCGAGTGATCCATCGTTCGGGCCCGGGGACCGCTCCCCGGGCTCCGTGCGTAAAGAGGGACCGCTCCCTCGGCTCCGTGCGTCAGAGGGACCGCTCCCTCGGCTAACTAGTGAGAGGGGACCGCTCCCCCGCCGAGTGATCCATCGTTCGGGCCCGGGGACCGCTCCCCGGGCTCCGTGCGTAAAGAGGGACCGCTCCCTCGGCTCCGTGCGTTAGAGGGACCGCTCCCTCGGCTAACTAGTGAGAGGGGACCGCTCCCCCGCCGAGTGATCCATCGTTCGGGCCCGGGGACCGCTCCCCGGGCTCCGTGCGTAAAGAGGGACCGCTCCCTCGGCTCCGTGCGTCAGAGGGACCGCTCCCTCGGCTAACTAGTGAGAGGGGACCGCTCCCCCGCCGAGTGATCCATCGTTCGGGCCCGGGGACCGCTCCCCGGGCTCCGTGCGTAAAGAGGGACCGCTCCCTCGGCTCCGTGCGTTAGAGGGACCGCTCCCTCGGCTAACTAGTGAGAGGGGACCGCTCCCCCGCCGAGTGATCCATCGTTCGGGCCCGGGGACCGCTCCCCGGGCTCCGTGCGTAAAGAGGGACCGCTCCCTCGGCTAACTAGTGAGAGGGGACCGCTCCCCCGCCGAGTGATCCATCGTTCGGCCCCCAGAGGGACCGCTCGCCGGCACCCGACCGTCTCCGCTCCTTCGTTCGGTCCCCAGAGGGACCGCTCCCCAGGCAAACTGTTCAAAATGTCTTCGCTCCTAATGAGACCCGGGCGGGTCTTATCCGGCCTCCCCGGCTCCGTTCCCGAGCCGGCGCACCATCTCGGGGTGAGGACAAGGCCCCTCGGCCTCCTCCTCCGTCCCCCCATTGGAACCCAGTCATTGGGACTCTGCCCAATTTACAACCCGCCGATACGTGTTCGAAATAGTACAGACCGACTCTCAGATTTACCCGGAGCCGGAAAAAATCCCGGGGAGCCTCTCCCCGGGATTCCCGGGTGAGCTCCCGGGGAGCAGATTCTCCCCCGCCTATGGGGATTAAAGCGGTGCTTTATTTTCAGTGGTGTTGTTTCACCAATATGCCCTTTTGTGGGGTCCCTCTCCCTCTGACTTGTAAAATTTCTCGGACGGCCGAGGCTGGACTTTGCCATTTTTCCAGCCGTGTTTGGAATTTCCCAAAAAATGACTAGTGAGGATTATTCTCACACGTCTTTATCCTGCTCTCACCTGCTCTCACCTCCAGGGGACGACACAGGGGCCCTGCCCCTCTCAGGGGACCAGGGCTCCGGGGGACGACACAGGGGCCCTGCCCCTCTCAGGGGACCAGGGCTCCGGGGGACGACACAGGGGCCCTACCCCTCTCAGGGCCCCAGGGCTCCGGGGGACGACACAGGGGCCCTGCCCCTCTCAGGGGACCAGGGCTCCGGGGGACGACACAGGGGCCCTGCCCCTCTCAGGGGACCAGGGCTCCGGGGGACGACACAGGGGCCCTACCCCTCTCAGGGCCCCAGGGCTCCGGGGGACGACACAGGGGCCCTGCCCCTCTCAGGGGACCAGGGCTCCGGGGGACGACACAGGGGCCCTACCCCTCTCAGGGCCCCAGGGCTCCGGGGGACGACACAGGGGCCCTGCCCCTCTCAGGGGACCAGGGCTCCGGGGGACGACACAGGGGCCCTGCCCCTCTCAGGGGACCAGGGCTCCGGGGGACGACACAGGGGCCCTGCCCCTCTCAGGGGACCAGGGCTCCGGGGGACGACACAGGGGCCCTACCCCTCTCAGGGCCCCAGGGCTCCGGGGGACGACACAGGGGCCCTGCCCCTCTCAGGGGACCAGGGCTCCGGGGGACGACACAGGGGCCCTACCCCTCTCAGGGCCCCAGGGCTCCGGGGGACGACACAGGGGCCCTACCCCTCTCAGGGCCCCAGGGCTCCGGGGGATTGATTATGATTATTGAGTATGTGTTGTAAGGTTGATTGATTCACACATACTCTGCTGTTCACATTTCGCCATTGAATGGCCATTTATTTGAACTTTCACGGTGCCAGCAATCGTTCCATCAGTCCCCGTGCTTTCACATGCCGCTCGACCGAGCCGAGGCGGACATAGTACGATTCTTGGGCGTTCAGACTGTGGCACATGTGCTGGGCAACCAATGTGCGGTCACCGGCCTCGAGTTTCTCCCAGCTTAAAGTAGCTAAAACATGTCGCAATTTGTGTAATGTCATCCCAGGGTAGCCCATGGCCTGGAAGACTCTGTTGACGCTGACGGAGAGATTCACCGCCGGCTGTCCGCTACTGCTGAAGAAGAGGGTCGATGGGCCTTTCCTGGAGACAATGAGAGAGCAGAATATTAGTTTTAGACTCGATCAGCCTTGTTTACCTGCTCAGGGACAGACACATGGTTTATTCCCCTTGTCCCTGGTTCATTCCACTGGCTCACCTGTATCCGGGGAGCCGCTTTGCCGCGGTTCGATACCGGGCCAGCCATTGATATTCTTCTGCCTTACAACAGAGGACTGCTTCCCCGTGTAAATGTGCCGTCTTGTGTTCGGCCACTCCGACCAGGAATAGACCGTCTCGCTGGGTTGCTCGATCGATGTCATCCCCTTTGAGATTGATCCAGGTTCCTGGGGGAAGAACAAGCATATAATATGGTCCGATTAGATCAATGGGTCGGACGATAAATGAACCGTTCCCCGGTCGATAAAACTTACCCCTCCGGCAACCATTAAGAGCCGTCAGATAGATGACGATACTCGCCGCCAATCGGTTCGATTTTCGGTGGCAAGGATCTAATTCCAGGCCATCGAAGAGGTCCGGTATGGATCTCCGGATCGCACCGAGGAGTTCTGTTAATTGGGCCGCCGTTAAGAGCGTCGCTTGGACTGATTTGTATACCTTTTCCCGGTGCTGTCTCACACACCGGCGCTGGTCGCGTAGTATCTTTGCAAATTTCAAGCGTAACCTCCGTAGCACGCTGGGGCCACAAGCAAGGGGCTTGTATTCAGACAGGTGCCGGAGGAAGGCAGAGATATCTAGGCAATAATTGTTCACCGTTGTCGGTGCAATCGGGCGGGCTTTTAGTTCCCTTAACCACCTATCTGTCATCCGATGGTTCTTTAGACCAGACATCCGTTCATCAACATCACCGGATGGACCATGTAAGGTCTTGAGGAACTCTATTACCCGCCGGAGGCTAGAGTGGGTATTTTGACGACGCTTTTCCGAGGGAAACGCACCTAATAAGTGCCGGCAATATGCCTCTAATACCCCGCTAGCTACCTCAGACAAAGCCGGATCTTTTAGACTCAACGGCAGCTCCATCCGTTCGTCATCTGTCTGGCTCTCGCTAGTGGCCCCTCGCTCTGACCAGCTGTCGGCTCCAGGCCCCGGTTCAATAGGCCCGTCTCGCC
>NC_140234.1:70000-212500 GCF_949987555.1 Borostomias antarcticus
CGACTCCGGGAAGAACGCGCTCCGGCCCGCCGGGGGCCGCTACGGGCCTCTCACCCTCCGCGGGGCCTCCCTCGGAAGGACTCGGGCCCCCTGGCGGCACCGGACCGGGAGCGGACTTCCGTACGCCACATGTCCCTCGGTGGATTCACTCCCCCGGGGATTCGGCGCTGGGCTCTTCCCTCTTCGCTCGCCGCTACTGGGGGAATCCTTGTTAGTTTCTTTTCCTCCGCTTACTGATATGCTTAAGTTCAGCGGGTCGTCTCGTCTGATCTGAGGTCGAACAAACGGGGGTAAGAGTACGGCTCGCCCCCGGGGTGAAGGGGGACGAGGCTCGTGGGCTCGGGGAGGTCGACGGTACGGCCGGGAGCCGGGGGGACGGGCGTCCTTCCCCTCTCCCCCACGCGCGCGGGCAGCGGGCGGACCGCAGAGGTCCGCGGGCAGCCGCGACGGGGACAGAGGAGTTAGGGGTGAACCCGCCCCGCTCGGACCCGAGCCGCTCGTCTCTGCACTTAAGGGGACGAAGGACCTTCCGGGGAGGAGGTCCCGCGACGCCCCAGCCGCGGGAAGGGTCCCCGTTGGGAGGGGACCGTTTCCCGATTGATGGGTAGAACCGACGCTCAGACAGGCGTGGCCCCGGGATCGACCCGGGGCCGCAATGTGCGTTCGAAGGGTCGATGATCAGTTTTGTGTCCTGCAATTCACATCACTTCTCGCAGCTAGCTGCGTTCTTCATCGACGCACGAGCCGAGTGATCCACCGCTAAGAGTCGTACGTTTGTTTTTCTTGGAAAGGTGACACGCTCCTCCGAGGAGGGGCGCGCCCCGAGTAGGACAGATGTAATACGGCCGCCGCCGGCCGAACGTGTTTCACCGAGCGGAGGCGGGGAGGGAGAGGGCCCCGGGGGACCCCCTCTCGACTCTCCGGCCCCCCGAGGACAGAGACGGGGAGGGAGGGAGCCCCGGAGGACCCCCTCTCGACTCTCCGCCCCGTGGGAGTACGTGAGACCCGAGCGGCCGACCGACCGACGGTCTCCCCGTTAATGATCCTTCTGCAGGTTCCCCTACAGAAACCTTGTTACGACTTTTACTTCCTCTAGGTAGCCCGGTTCGATCGTCTTTTCGAAGCGTCGGCGGGCCCGCCTTGCGACGGGCCTCGCCGGCCCCGATCCGGGGACCTCACCGAGCCATCCATCGGTAGTAGCGACGGGCGGTGTGTACAAAGGGCAGGGACTTAATCAACGCGGGCTAGTGACCCGCACTTACTGGGAATTCCTCGTTTACGGGGGCAATGTCAGCCCCCGATCCCAATCACGAGCGGGGTGGAGCGGGTTACCCGAGCCTCTCGAGCGTAGGGTAGGCACGCGCTGGCCCGCTCAGTGTAGCGCGCGTGCGGCCCCGGACATCTAAGGGCATCACAGACCTGTTATTGCTCCATCTCGCGCGGCTTGATCTTCCGCTTGTCCCTCTAAGAAGCTGGGTCCGACCCGCGCCGGAGCCGGAAGCTATTTAGCAAGCCGGAGTCTCGTTCGTTATCGGAATTAACCAGACAAATCGCTCCACCAACTACGAACGGCCATGCACCACCACCCACGGAATCGAGAAAGAGCCGTCAATCTGTCAATCCTGTCCGTGTCCGGGCCGGGTGAGGTTCCCCGTGTTGAGTCGAATTAAGCCGCAGGCTCCACTCCTGGTGGTGCCCTTCCGTCAATTCCTTTAAGTTTCAGCTTTGCAACCATACTCCCCCCGGAACCTAAAGACTTTGGTTTCCCGGAGGCTGCCCGGCGGGTCGTAGGTGTGGACGCCGCCGGATCGCCAGTCGGCATGGTTTACGGTCGGAACTACGACGGTATCTGATCGTCTTCGAACCTCCGACTTTCGTTCTTGATTAATGAAAACATTCTTGGCAAATGCCTTCGCTTTCGCCCGTCCTGCGCCGGTCCAAGAATTTCACCTCTAGCGGCGCAGTACGAATGCCCCCGGCCGTCCCTCTTAATCATGCGCCCCGGGAAGGTCGCCTGGATTTCCCACGCGCGTGCGACCCCGGGGCCCTGTTCCATCGTGCTTGGCTCTGGTATTCAAGGGCCGTTTTTGTCGACGCCTGCTTTGAGCACTCTATTTTATTCAAAGTAAACGCTCCGGGGGTCCCGCGGGACACCCAGCTTAAGGGCGTCGGGGGGGCCCTCGAGAGAGGGGCTCGGAGCGGCCGTCCCGAGTCAACGGGTGGGGTCGCGGGGGTAGCAAGCGGGACATCCGGCCGCGCCGCCGGCGCACCGCCCGGCGCGCCCCGCCGGGGAACAGAGTCCCCCGGGGGGCGGCCGAGGGCCGCCGCGCGCCTTCCGGGCGCCCGCCGCCCGCCGCCCGCTCCTCCGTCCGGCACGCCCGTCGCCGATATCCAACTACGAGCTTTTTAACTGCAGCAACATTAATATACGCTATCGGAGCTGGAATTACCGCGGCTGCTGGCACCAGACTTGCCCTCCGATGGATCCTCGCAAAGGGGTTTGTGTTTGTACTCATTCCGATCACGACGCCTCCACAGAGGCCCGTATCGTTATTTTTCGTCACTACCTCCCCGAGTCGGGAGTGGGTAATTTGCGCGCCTGCTGCCTTCCTTGGATGTGGTAGCCGTTTCTCAGGCTCCCTCTCCGGAATCGAACCCCGATTCCCCGTAACCCGTCGTCACCGTGGAAGTCCCAGAAACTGCCATCGAAAGTTGATAGGGCAGACATTCGAATGAGACGTCGCCGCCGCGGAGGGCCAGCGATCGGCCAGAGGTTATCCAGAGTCACCAGTGCGGGTCCCGGCGTGGGGACGGGGAGGTCGCCCTCCGCCGCCCGCCGCGCGCCAGGCCGTGGGGAGCGGTGCTGATAAATGCGCGCCTCCCCGCCAGCGGATGGGGGTCGGCGCTCGGTCGCATGTATTAGCTCTAGAATTACCACAGTTATCCAAGTAACAGGGGAGCGATCAAAGGAACCATAACTGATTTAATGAGCCATTCGCAGTTTCACTGTACAGGCCGTGCGTACTTAGACTTGCATGGCTTAATCTTTGAGACAAGCATATGTTACTGGCAGGATCAACCAGGTAGCCCCGAGGGCGGGCGAAGGAGGGCGGACCCCCGACGCCCGGAGGAGAGCGCGCTGTCGGCAGGGCCCCGCCGCGGAGGGGGGCGCCTCGCCGGCAGTCGTGCGGTAAAAGAGGAGGAACCGGGAGCGACCGGGAGGTTGTGAGAAACGGTGCTTTCGGCGACGGGCGGGAGGGAGAGGCGCAGGGGGGCCCGCCGAGGCCACCTGCGCGCTCACCCGCCACGCCGC
Organism: Borostomias antarcticus; assembly: GCF_949987555.1. NCBI lineage: Eukaryota > Metazoa > Chordata > Actinopteri > Stomiiformes > Stomiidae > Borostomias > Borostomias antarcticus. Next base: position 73,314 of record NC_140234.1, read on the forward strand.
CGTGTAGGACGACCGGGTGAGACGGGGCGACTCGGCCTCGCCGTGAGGAGGGCGGCTGCGGCACCGGCGGCAGGGGGAACGCTCCCCCTGTCGCGCGGACCGGCCCGGAGGCGCTCCGGCGTTCGAGAGGAACCGGCCGGGGGAGATAAGACCCCCCCGACGGCCCTCCCTAGGCTGAAGACGTTTGCCTTTCGGACCGTGGGAGACAGTGAGTGTGTGTGGGTGCGTGCGTAACGGGGACCGCTCCCCGGGCTCCGTGCGTAAAGAGGGACCGCTCCCTCGGCTCCGTGCGTCAGAGGGACCGCTCCCTCGGCTAACTAGTAATGGGGACCGCTCCCCGGGCTCCGTGCGTAAAGAGGGACCGCTCCCTCGGCTAACTAGTAATGGGGACCGCTCCCCGGGCTCCGTGCGTAAAGAGGGACCGCTCCCTCGGCTCCGTGCGTCAGAGGGACCGCTCCCTCGGCTAACTAGTGAGAGGGGACCGCTCCCCCGGCCGCCAAGTAAGAGGGGACCGCTCCCCCGCCGAGCGATCCGTCGTTCGGGTGCCCGGGGACCGCTGCCCCGCCGAGCGATCCGAGAGCCAGGGGCGTTACGCTGCCGCCGAGCTCCGGGCATAAGTCGACCGTCTTTGGAGTCCTGCCGCGCGCGCTCTCACTCCGCGCCTCCTCCCTTCCCGAGAGCGGGGAGGGGGACGGGGCGGCGGTGCGCCCGGAGCCCCGAGGGGCCGGGATCCCGCCTCAGCCGGCGTGCGCCGGCCTTCGCCTTGGGGTTTGGAGAAGCCCTTTGACTCGCGCGCGCGTCAGACTCTTCTCGGTCCGTGTTAAGAGGGACCGCTCCCCCGCCGTGTTAAGAGGGACCGCTCCCCCGCCGTGATCCGTCGTCCGGGCCGGGGGACCGCTCCCCCTCTCCCGCAGACCGAGAGCCAGGGGGGGTCCCCCGCTCCGGGTCGAGAACCGGGACCCCGGGGCCGAGAGTCTCCCCGGGCCGCACGCCTACCCGGGCCGCGCGCAGACATCCGACAGACGGGCAGAGAGAACAGTCCCCTTACACTGGACGTTCCCTCCTCCGCCGTCGGAAGCCGCGCGCGTCCGGCATGGCGCACCGCCGCGGGCAGACCCACCGACCGCCGGGGCTCGCCGGCCCCCGACCGTCTCCGCTCCTTCGTTCGGTCCCCAGAGGGACCGCTCCCCAGGGAAACTGTTCAAAATGTCTTCGCTCCTAATGAGACCCGGGCGGGTCTTATCCGGCCTCCCCGGCTCCGTTCCCGAGCCGGCGCACCATCTCGGGGTGAGGACAAGGCCCCTCGGCCTCCTCCTCCGTCCCCCCATTGGAACCCAGTCATTGGGACTCTGCCCAATTTACAACCCGCCGATACGTGTTCGAAATAGTACAGACCGACTCCCAGATTTACCCGGAGCCCAAAAAAATCCCGGGGAGCCTCTCCCCGGGATTCCCGGGTGAGCTCCCGGGGAGCAGATTCTCCCCCGCCTATGGGGATTAAAGCGGTGCTTTATTTTCGGTGGGGCGGTTCCTCCCATACGCCGTTCTGTGGGGTCCCTCTCCCGGGGACTTGTAAAATTTCTCGGCCGGCCGAGGCTGGACTTTGCCATTTTTCCGGCCGAGTTTGGACTTTGCCAAAAAATCACTACTGAGGATAATTCTCACACGTCAGGGCCTTTACCCGCATTTTGGGGCCGGGGCTCCGGGGGGATCACACAGTGGCCCTACCCCGCACAGGGGACCAGGGCTGGGGGGGAGATAGAGAGGGGCCCTGCCCCTCTCAGGGGACCAGGGCTCCGGGGGACGACACAGGGGCCCTGCCCCTCTCAGGGCCCTAGGGCTCCGGGGGACGACACAGGGGCCCTACCCCTCTCAGGGGACCAGGGCTCCGGGGGACGACACAGGGGCCCTACCCCTCTCAGGGCCCCACCTTTCCGGGCACCGGACCTCCGGGACAGCCCGGTAACCTCGCGCACCGTTCGAACCCGTGTACCCACCCTTAAGCACCCTCCCCTCGGGCACTAGACTTCCAGGGCCTCGGCCTCCAGAACTATGTGGCCCTGGTAATCAGTGGGACTTAGTGGGCCCTGGCTCTCCAAACGGAACCATGCGTACCTGGTAATGCCCAGGACTTTGCGAAAAAGAAGGTTGTCGGGGACGGTCCGCTGCGGACCGCTCCGACTGACCGAGACTGCCCTCCTGCTGACCGCGGACCGCTCTCTCTTCCGGCCCCGCGGTCCTGGTCATGTTCCGGCCCCACGCTCGGAACGGCCCCCAACCGTCTCCAACCGTCTCCAACCGTCTCCAACCGTCTCCAACCGTCTCCAACCGTCTCCAACCGTCTCCAACCGTCTCCAACCGTCTCCAACCGTCTCCAACCGTCTCCTATCCTTCGTTCTGTCCCCAGAGGGACAGTCTTTCAGGGGGAGAGCCAGGGGTGTTACGCTACCCCGGCTCCGGGTCGAGAGCCGGGCCCCGGGGCCGAGGGCCTCCCCGGGCCGCACGCCTACCCGGGCCGCACGCAGACATCCGACGCCGGGCAGAGAAAACAGTCCCCTTTCACTGGACGTTCCCTCCTCCGCCGTCAGAAGCTGCGCGCGTCCGGCATGGCGCACCGCCGCGGGCAGACACACCGACCGCCGGGGCTCGCCGGCCCCCGACCGTCTCCGCTCCTTCGTTCGGCCCCCAGAGGGACCGCTCCCTCGGCTAACTAGTGAGAGGGGACCGCTCCCCCGCCGAGTGATCCATCGTTCGGGCCCGGGGACCGCTCCCCGGGCTCCGTGCGTAAAGAGGGACCGCTCCCTCGGCTCCGTGCGTTAGAGGGACCGCTCCCTCGGCTAACTAGTGAGAGGGGACCGCTCCCCCGCCGAGTGATCCATCGTTCGGGCCCGGGGACCGCTCCCCGGGCTCCGTGCGTAAAGAGGGACCGCTCCCTCGGCTCCGTGCGTCAGAGGGACCGCTCCCTCGGCTAACTAGTGAGAGGGGACCGCTCCCCCGCCGAGTGATCCATCGTTCGGGCCCGGGGACCGCTCCCCGGGCTCCGTGCGTAAAGAGGGACCGCTCCCTCGGCTCCGTGCGTCAGAGGGACCGCTCCCTCGGCTAACTAGTGAGAGGGGACCGCTCCCCCGCCGAGTGATCCATCGTTCGGGCCCGGGGACCGCTCCCCGGGCTCCGTGCGTAAAGAGGGACCGCTCCCTCGGCTCCGTGCGTTAGAGGGACCGCTCCCTCGGCTAACTAGTGAGAGGGGACCGCTCCCCCGCCGAGTGATCCATCGTTCGGGCCCGGGGACCGCTCCCCGGGCTCCGTGCGTAAAGAGGGACCGCTCCCTCGGCTCCGTGCGTCAGAGGGACCGCTCCCTCGGCTAACTAGTGAGAGGGGACCGCTCCCCCGCCGAGTGATCCATCGTTCGGGCCCGGGGACCGCTCCCCGGGCTCCGTGCGTAAAGAGGGACCGCTCCCTCGGCTCCGTGCGTTAGAGGGACCGCTCCCTCGGCTAACTAGTGAGAGGGGACCGCTCCCCCGCCGAGTGATCCATCGTTCGGGCCCGGGGACCGCTCCCCGGGCTCCGTGCGTAAAGAGGGACCGCTCCCTCGGCTAACTAGTGAGAGGGGACCGCTCCCCCGCCGAGTGATCCATCGTTCGGCCCCCAGAGGGACCGCTCGCCGGCACCCGACCGTCTCCGCTCCTTCGTTCGGTCCCCAGAGGGACCGCTCCCCAGGCAAACTGTTCAAAATGTCTTCGCTCCTAATGAGACCCGGGCGGGTCTTATCCGGCCTCCCCGGCTCCGTTCCCGAGCCGGCGCACCATCTCGGGGTGAGGACAAGGCCCCTCGGCCTCCTCCTCCGTCCCCCCATTGGAACCCAGTCATTGGGACTCTGCCCAATTTACAACCCGCCGATACGTGTTCGAAATAGTACAGACCGACTCTCAGATTTACCCGGAGCCGGAAAAAATCCCGGGGAGCCTCTCCCCGGGATTCCCGGGTGAGCTCCCGGGGAGCAGATTCTCCCCCGCCTATGGGGATTAAAGCGGTGCTTTATTTTCAGTGGTGTTGTTTCACCAATATGCCCTTTTGTGGGGTCCCTCTCCCTCTGACTTGTAAAATTTCTCGGACGGCCGAGGCTGGACTTTGCCATTTTTCCAGCCGTGTTTGGAATTTCCCAAAAAATGACTAGTGAGGATTATTCTCACACGTCTTTATCCTGCTCTCACCTGCTCTCACCTCCAGGGGACGACACAGGGGCCCTGCCCCTCTCAGGGGACCAGGGCTCCGGGGGACGACACAGGGGCCCTGCCCCTCTCAGGGGACCAGGGCTCCGGGGGACGACACAGGGGCCCTACCCCTCTCAGGGCCCCAGGGCTCCGGGGGACGACACAGGGGCCCTGCCCCTCTCAGGGGACCAGGGCTCCGGGGGACGACACAGGGGCCCTGCCCCTCTCAGGGGACCAGGGCTCCGGGGGACGACACAGGGGCCCTACCCCTCTCAGGGCCCCAGGGCTCCGGGGGACGACACAGGGGCCCTGCCCCTCTCAGGGGACCAGGGCTCCGGGGGACGACACAGGGGCCCTACCCCTCTCAGGGCCCCAGGGCTCCGGGGGACGACACAGGGGCCCTGCCCCTCTCAGGGGACCAGGGCTCCGGGGGACGACACAGGGGCCCTGCCCCTCTCAGGGGACCAGGGCTCCGGGGGACGACACAGGGGCCCTGCCCCTCTCAGGGGACCAGGGCTCCGGGGGACGACACAGGGGCCCTACCCCTCTCAGGGCCCCAGGGCTCCGGGGGACGACACAGGGGCCCTGCCCCTCTCAGGGGACCAGGGCTCCGGGGGACGACACAGGGGCCCTACCCCTCTCAGGGCCCCAGGGCTCCGGGGGACGACACAGGGGCCCTACCCCTCTCAGGGCCCCAGGGCTCCGGGGGATTGATTATGATTATTGAGTATGTGTTGTAAGGTTGATTGATTCACACATACTCTGCTGTTCACATTTCGCCATTGAATGGCCATTTATTTGAACTTTCACGGTGCCAGCAATCGTTCCATCAGTCCCCGTGCTTTCACATGCCGCTCGACCGAGCCGAGGCGGACATAGTACGATTCTTGGGCGTTCAGACTGTGGCACATGTGCTGGGCAACCAATGTGCGGTCACCGGCCTCGAGTTTCTCCCAGCTTAAAGTAGCTAAAACATGTCGCAATTTGTGTAATGTCATCCCAGGGTAGCCCATGGCCTGGAAGACTCTGTTGACGCTGACGGAGAGATTCACCGCCGGCTGTCCGCTACTGCTGAAGAAGAGGGTCGATGGGCCTTTCCTGGAGACAATGAGAGAGCAGAATATTAGTTTTAGACTCGATCAGCCTTGTTTACCTGCTCAGGGACAGACACATGGTTTATTCCCCTTGTCCCTGGTTCATTCCACTGGCTCACCTGTATCCGGGGAGCCGCTTTGCCGCGGTTCGATACCGGGCCAGCCATTGATATTCTTCTGCCTTACAACAGAGGACTGCTTCCCCGTGTAAATGTGCCGTCTTGTGTTCGGCCACTCCGACCAGGAATAGACCGTCTCGCTGGGTTGCTCGATCGATGTCATCCCCTTTGAGATTGATCCAGGTTCCTGGGGGAAGAACAAGCATATAATATGGTCCGATTAGATCAATGGGTCGGACGATAAATGAACCGTTCCCCGGTCGATAAAACTTACCCCTCCGGCAACCATTAAGAGCCGTCAGATAGATGACGATACTCGCCGCCAATCGGTTCGATTTTCGGTGGCAAGGATCTAATTCCAGGCCATCGAAGAGGTCCGGTATGGATCTCCGGATCGCACCGAGGAGTTCTGTTAATTGGGCCGCCGTTAAGAGCGTCGCTTGGACTGATTTGTATACCTTTTCCCGGTGCTGTCTCACACACCGGCGCTGGTCGCGTAGTATCTTTGCAAATTTCAAGCGTAACCTCCGTAGCACGCTGGGGCCACAAGCAAGGGGCTTGTATTCAGACAGGTGCCGGAGGAAGGCAGAGATATCTAGGCAATAATTGTTCACCGTTGTCGGTGCAATCGGGCGGGCTTTTAGTTCCCTTAACCACCTATCTGTCATCCGATGGTTCTTTAGACCAGACATCCGTTCATCAACATCACCGGATGGACCATGTAAGGTCTTGAGGAACTCTATTACCCGCCGGAGGCTAGAGTGGGTATTTTGACGACGCTTTTCCGAGGGAAACGCACCTAATAAGTGCCGGCAATATGCCTCTAATACCCCGCTAGCTACCTCAGACAAAGCCGGATCTTTTAGACTCAACGGCAGCTCCATCCGTTCGTCATCTGTCTGGCTCTCGCTAGTGGCCCCTCGCTCTGACCAGCTGTCGGCTCCAGGCCCCGGTTCAATAGGCCCGTCTCGCCCTCCGTCCGACCCCAACGGCGATGTGCTACTGTCGGTCGATCGAACCGCCTGGCCGCAGGGCAATGTAGCCAGCTCCGCTAGCATTTCAAGGCCGCTTGTGCCCGGTTCTGCTTCGGGCCTTTCAAGGCCGCTTGTGCCCGGTTCTGCTTCGGGCGTTTCAAGGCCGCTTGTGCCCGGTTCTGCTTCGGGCGTTTCAAGGCCGCTTGTGCCCGGTTCTGCTTCGGGCGTTTCAAGGCCGCTTGTGCCCGGTTCTGCTTCGGGCGTTTCAAGGCCGCTTGTGCCCGGTTCTGCTTCGGGCGTTTCAAGGCCGCTTGTGCCCGGTTCTGCTTCGGGCCTTTCAAGGCCGCTTGTGCCCGGTTCTGCTTCGGGCGTTTCAAGGCCGCTTGTGCCCGGTTCTGCTTCGGGCGTTTCAAGTCCGCTGGTGCCCGGTTCTGCCTCGGGCGACTTGCCCCGCGATTTACTCCCCGCATCGAGCTCCGGTCCGGTCCCCAGATCGAGCTCTGGTCCGGTCCCCGCATTGAGCTCCGGTTCCTCCCCTAAGTCGAGCACCTGCGCCGGCATGCTCTTTCGCCCGGACTCCGCTGTGAAGTCGATATACGCCGGAGTTCCAGGCAGTATTTTGTGCGCGGACCGCAAGTGTTTGTCTAGCCGGCGAATACCTTTTCCGCCACAAATCTTACAAACTTTCTCCGGGCGCTTGTAATCGTGTTTCGGCTTTCCCCACCGTGGCATTTCTGCTGCCGAAAACCTTCAAAATGGTGCGTGCTTGCCCGTGTCGTGCCCGCACATGTTTCCGGGTTAGAGCCACGCCCATTCGAGCTCTAACCCTAACCCAAAATAGATTAAAACATAGCTCTCAATACACCTTTAAGTCTAAAAACTGTCTGATTGACCCTGAGGAACACACACTGGGACTTGATCTCTCCTGGTGGACCAGCCCAGACCGAGGGTGTATAGTTGTATGGTCGAAACACCCTTTGACGTCTGGGTATCTACTGATGATTGTGTTCCAATATTTAGCTGTTTTAATAATCTTTAGACCTTATGGCCCACCAAATCTATAGCAGACCTGTTATATCTTAGTTAGCATAGTTATAATGTAAGGCTTAGTGGCCAAGTCTCTTAAATCAATATCTCACCTTAACCTCAACCTTAAATCGTTATCCATTATACCTAAACCTAACCCAAATCCTCATTCTAAACCTAAAATTACAGACTACAATACCTAAACCTAACCCAAACCCTTACTCTAAACCTAAAACTCGGACTCCTACACCTAAACCTAACCTAAACCCTTACTTTAACCCTAATACTCAGACTACGGCGCCTAAACCTAAACTTAAAACCTTATTTTTAACCTTAATATTAAAATACATATATGGGAACGAAATTAACTCTCTCCTTCTTGCCACCTTTACCTCTACTTCTATACCAGTTGGTCACAGGAGGGTTTTGTGTCTGGTTTGGTTTCAATGGAAAGTGCAACCCGGTGTCCGCACCATAACCAAGGGTCGCGATGGCGTCCCACGGGGTGTGTTCCTCGTAAAACTTTACAAACCTAACCCGCGAAAGCCTTGGCCACTCCAGGGCCTTGACTGTCTCCTAACAAACTGACTGTTCTCTCATAATTCCTGGCCATAAGGATCTTGGGTACAGGTCGAGTGCGCTCTCAGGGAGGATACTAGGGTATGCAGTTTCACCCAATCCATAAGGTTAACTTGGATTAGGCTCTGTTACTCATTCCTGTTCCATCCCAACCATTGGCTACTTAATGTTTTCCATTATTCCCTTTATATGCCGTTAATTTCCCTTAGATAGTTATTTAGGACTAATAATGATTGGTTCTTACCATCCAAAATATTATATTCCTTTTCTCTCTCCTTTCTACCTGCACTACAGATGGTGAAACCTCCGCCCGTCCTTTTAACTCTTAAATGAGTACAACTGCGATTTGATGATGAGTGAGTAACCGTCTGTGCCACAGTTCCCCTTCTCTCCCTATAGTTCCCTCTTCCCCTCCCCTCACCCTTAATATTATTCCTTTCTGATTGTGCATATATATAGGAACCAAAAGACTCTCACTCCTACTAACTGTACCTCTACCTCTGTCCCAGTCAATCTCAGGAGGGTCCAGTGTCTGGTTGGTTTCAATGGGAACTGCAACTCGGTGTCCACACCGAAACTAAGGGGCGCTTGCGTCCTTCGGGGTGTGTTCCTCGTTAATCTTCCAAAACCTAACCCGCAAAAACCTTGGCCTTCCATGTCCTCGACTGTCTCCTAACAAATTGTCTGTTCTCTCGTGATTCCAAACCATAAAGTAACTTGGTTTAGGTTGAGTGCGCCTTTCTGGAGGAGACTGGGTAATGTAGTCGTATCCAAACCATAAAGCAACTTGGTTTAGGCTCTGTGACTCATCCCTGATCCATCCTACAACAATTGACTATTTAATGTTTTCCATTTTTCCTTATATATGCATTGGATCCTTTATTTTCCCTCCATCCTCCTAATCCTGCTTATTTTTCTGTCACCCCTCCAATATTATTCCAAGAAACCTAGCAAGTCCTAATTTTAGGGGGCGGGGCTTACATTATAAAAGGAGCTTCACACCTCTCAAGATGACCAGAAGACCGGTGGAGCCATGGAGGAGACATGCACAAGAGGAGAGACCTACACTCAGCTTGGTTTCTTGGCGTTCGCTAATCCCCTTATTCCGTTTCGTTAAATTTAGCAGCAGTCGGTAATTGTAGTTTTACTTTTAGCCTTTTTTATTAAATCTTAATTGCATCTAGGTCTTAATATTAGTTTATTTACAACTGAAATAACTACCAGTTTGGCTTCCCGGACCATCCAATGGACGTGGAGTTGCCACTGATGACACACATGGGGACCCAGGAGCGACCCATGAAGATCAGCGGATCAGGTTTGTTTCTTTAATATTAGGTATTCAATATTCTTTTTGTTGTAGTAATTACTGGTTAATACCCTTGAAAACGTTAGGTTAATCATATGAGTTAATCCCCTTGCAGATTTCACTTCAAAATAGATTAAAACATAGCTCTCAATACACCTTTAAGTCTAAAAACTGTCTGATTGACCCTGAGGAACACACACTGGGACTTGATCTCTCCTGGTGGACCAGCCCAGACCGAGGGTGTATAGTTGTATGGTCGAAACACCCTTTGACGTCTGGGTATCTACTGATGATTGTGTTCCAATATTTAGCTGTTTTAATAATCTTTAGACCTTATGGCCCACCAAATCTATAGCAGACCTGTTATATCTTAGTTAGCATAGTTATAATGTAAGGCTTAGTGGCCAAGTCTCTTAAATCAATATCTCACCTTAACCTCAACCTTAAATCGTTATCCATTATACCTAAACCTAACCCAAATCCTCATTCTAAACCTAAAATTACAGACTACAATACCTAAACCTAACCCAAACCCTTACTCTAAACCTAAAACTCGGACTCCTACACCTAAACCTAACCTAAACCCTTACTTTAACCCTAATACTCAGACTACGGCGCCTAAACCTAAACTTAAAACCTTATTTTTAACCTTAATATTAAAATACATATATGGGAACGAAATTAACTCTCTCCTTCTTGCCACCTTTACCTCTACTTCTATACCAGTTGGTCACAGGAGGGTTTTGTGTCTGGTTTGGTTTCAATGGAAAGTGCAACCCGGTGTCCGCACCATAACCAAGGGTCGCGATGGCGTCCCACGGGGTGTGTTCCTCGTAAAACTTTACAAACCTAACCCGCGAAAGCCTTGGCCACTCCAGGGCCTTGACTGTCTCCTAACAAACTGACTGTTCTCTCATAATTCCTGGCCATAAGGATCTTGGGTACAGGTCGAGTGCGCTCTCAGGGAGGATACTAGGGTATGCAGTTTCACCCAATCCATAAGGTTAACTTGGATTAGGCTCTGTTACTCATTCCTGTTCCATCCCAACCATTGGCTACTTAATGTTTTCCATTATTCCCTTTATATGCCGTTAATTTCCCTTAGATAGTTATTTAGGACTAATAATGATTGGTTCTTACCATCCAAAATATTATATTCCTTTTCTCTCTCCTTTCTACCTGCACTACAGATGGTGAAACCTCCGCCCGTCCTTTTAACTCTTAAATGAGTACAACTGCGATTTGATGATGAGTGAGTAACCGTCTGTGCCACAGTTCCCCTTCTCTCCCTATAGTTCCCTCTTCCCCTCCCCTCACCCTTAATATTATTCCTTTCTGATTGTGCATATATATAGGAACCAAAAGACTCTCACTCCTACTAACTGTACCTCTACCTCTGTCCCAGTCAATCTCAGGAGGGTCCAGTGTCTGGTTGGTTTCAATGGGAACTGCAACTCGGTGTCCACACCGAAACTAAGGGGCGCTTGCGTCCTTCGGGGTGTGTTCCTCGTTAATCTTCCAAAACCTAACCCGCAAAAACCTTGGCCTTCCATGTCCTCGACTGTCTCCTAACAAATTGTCTGTTCTCTCGTGATTCCAAACCATAAAGTAACTTGGTTTAGGTTGAGTGCGCCTTTCTGGAGGAGACTGGGTAATGTAGTCGTATCCAAACCATAAAGCAACTTGGTTTAGGCTCTGTGACTCATCCCTGATCCATCCTACAACAATTGACTATTTAATGTTTTCCATTTTTCCTTATATATGCATTGGATCCTTTATTTTCCCTCCATCCTCCTAATCCTGCTTATTTTTCTGTCACCCCTCCAATATTATTCCAAGAAACCTAGCAAGTCCTAATTTTAGGGGGCGGGGCTTACATTATAAAAGGAGCTTCACACCTCTCAAGATGACCAGAAGACCGGTGGAGCCATGGAGGAGACATGCACAAGAGGAGAGACCTACACTCAGCTTGGTTTCTTGGCGTTCGCTAATCCCCTTATTCCGTTTCGTTAAATTTAGCAGCAGTCGGTAATTGTAGTTTTACTTTTAGCCTTTTTTATTAAATCTTAATTGCATCTAGGTCTTAATATTAGTTTATTTACAACTGAAATAACTACCAGTTTGGCTTCCCGGACCATCCAATGGACGTGGAGTTGCCACTGATGACACACATGGGGACCCAGGAGCGACCCATGAAGATCAGCGGATCAGGTTTGTTTCTTTAATATTAGGTATTCAATATTCTTTTTGTTGTAGTAATTACTGGTTAATACCCTTGAAAACGTTAGGTTAATCATATGAGTTAATCCCCTTGCAGATTTCACTTCAAAATAGATTAAAACATAGCTCTCAATACACCTTTAAGTCTAAAAACTGTCTGATTGACCCTGAGGAACACACACTGGGACTTGATCTCTCCTGGTGGACCAGCCCAGACCGAGGGTGTATAGTTGTATGGTCGAAACACCCTTTGACGTCTGGGTATCTACTGATGATTGTGTTCCAATATTTAGCTGTTTTAATAATCTTTAGACCTTATGGCCCACCAAATCTATAGCAGACCTGTTATATCTTAGTTAGCATAGTTATAATGTAAGGCTTAGTGGCCAAGTCTCTTAAATCAATATCTCACCTTAACCTCAACCTTAAATCGTTATCCATTATACCTAAACCTAACCCAAATCCTCATTCTAAACCTAAAATTACAGACTACAATACCTAAACCTAACCCAAACCCTTACTCTAAACCTAAAACTCGGACTCCTACACCTAAACCTAACCTAAACCCTTACTTTAACCCTAATACTCAGACTACGGCGCCTAAACCTAAACTTAAAACCTTATTTTTAACCTTAATATTAAAATACATATATGGGAACGAAATTAACTCTCTCCTTCTTGCCACCTTTACCTCTACTTCTATACCAGTTGGTCACAGGAGGGTTTTGTGTCTGGTTTGGTTTCAATGGAAAGTGCAACCCGGTGTCCGCACCATAACCAAGGGTCGCGATGGCGTCCCACGGGGTGTGTTCCTCGTAAAACTTTACAAACCTAACCCTAACCCTAACCCTAACCCTAACCCCCTAACCCTAACCCTAACCCTAACCCTAACCCTAACCCTAACCCCCTAACCCTAACCCTAACCCTAACCCTAACCTAACCCTAACCTAACCCTAACCCTAACCCTAACCCTAACCCTAACCCTAACCCTAACCCTCTAACCCTAACCCTAACCCTAACCCTAACCCTAACCCTAACCCCTAACCCTAACCCTAACCCTAACCCTAACCCTAACCCTAACCGTATCCTTGTCCCGCCCCCCACCCCACCCTAGCCCCTCTGACTACCCACCACCCATACCCAAATCCCATCCCGTCCTTCTCCACGGAGGATTTCCCACCCCTGCAGAGGAGGGGGAGACTCAGCCTGCCCAACAGAGGCAGGCCCACCACCAACATCATCACCAACCCCACCCAGGGCGGTGTACTACCCCACCCAGCCAACCCTAACCAGGGCAGGCGTGGGCCCCCCCCACCCCGACCTCCCCCACCCCGCTTCCAATGTAACGACCCTCCCCACCAGTCCCTCCCCACCCTGACCCCAAACCCTACCCCCCCACCTCCCCCCCAGGAACTACCTACAGTCACGTCTCCCCCTCACTCCCCTCAGACTGACGTAGCCCCTCCCACCCCAGTCTTGACCCGTACCTCCCCTGCCCCTTGCACCCCACCTAGAGTAAAGCCCTCCCCTCACCTGACCCAGACTGACCTGACCCCTCCTAACCCGACCTTGACTCTCCTCCCTCCCTCCCACGACCCACCCATAACCAAGCTCCCTCCCCACCCCAACCTGACTGACTTGATCCCTCCTATCCCAGCCCTGACCCTTACCCTCCCTTCCCCCCATACCTTACCCAACGATCCCCTGACCTCTTCCCCTCCTTCCTCCCTCCCCCCCTCCCTCCCCTCCTCCCTCCCCCCCTCCCTCCTCTCCTCCCCTCCTAAACCAACATCTACACTGATCTCACAGACCCCTTCCCTTACTTCACAACCCCTTACAGCACATACCAACACACTCTCACAACACCTTCTCACTTCACCTTCTCTCCCCCAAACAGAAGGGCAGGAGAGAGGATCCCCCTCTTCCCCTAAGTCCCGCGTACCACCCATACAAACTTCCACACCCAACTCATTCTCCAACACAGGTACTCCCCCTCAGACACTGGACCCTAACATACATTTACATAACATTTCAATACATTCTCTATCCCCCCTATCCATTCCCCCAGCTAATTTCTCCTTGTCCTTCTCCCCTGATGGCTCCTCCTCTTCCCCCCTTCCTGCCCCATCCCCCTCCTTACACACATCACCACCCAGCCACAGGCCCATACCGGGACCCCTAGAGGCCCGGGTGGTTATAGGACGGAGGACAGAGAATGCAACAGACATATCAAGCACGAACAGGTACACAGCAGACATAACGCACACACCAGCACTTAATACACCCAACATACAATACACCCCACTAACCACACAACATATTTTTACATCTACAGGCGGCGCCGGAAGGGGGGAGAGCTCCCCCAGCAGGCAGAGCAACATCACGGCAACCAACATCATGATGACAAAGGGGCATATTAAAGGGAAACCTCCCAGTACAGCCCAGTCTGAGCCAAACAAAAACCTGCCTGGGGGACTCTCCCTGCCAACCGACGCTGCCCCAGACACAGACACACACACATTGGTAAATACACCCACACATAGAAACATACACACACCCTCCACACATACACATACAAACACACACACACCCCTCACACGCCCACATACTAACACACATGCAATCACAAACACACACATAGACACACACACACCTACACCCACACATAACAACACACACATACCATCCACACACACACATACAAATGCACACACAACCACAAACACACACACGGACACACGCACATCTACACCCACACACACACACACACCCATACACACGCCCACACACACACATACACCCACACACACACTCATGCCAGCACACGCTACATACACACACACTCCTACCTCAATCACAGCACCCACATTACAGTGTCCCACAGGAAGCAAACCAGTTTATCACAAGGCAAGGGACTCCAGAAAAGTGCAGGATTGGAACATTCAGGCTCACAAACCATATCTCATCATCGGCGACTCCAACCTTCACAGAATACCACTATACTTTCACAACAGACTACAAATAGACAGTTACCCGGGGGCAAAAATCTGGCACATGGAAGGCATCATCACCAAAACACCCGTTGACCCCACAGTAGAGCTGCTTGTCATCTCGGTGGGCCTCAACAACAAGGATACAAGTGCCGAAAAGACCACCCGTAAACAAATCACATCTATGTACAGAAAATCACAGGAAATCTTTCCTAACGCCACCATATACATCCCCCTCATACATTTTTCACAACACCTGGACACACGGGACAAACACAATCTCAAAACACTCAATGAGCACATCCGGACTAAATTCCCTCACCTCACATGCATTCCACGGGAGCAGTTTTTCACAGAGGGTGACAATATACACTGGACGGGCATAACGGCATCTAAAATTCTCAGACACTGGTGGACACAATTGCACTCCCCCTAGCCACTAACCCCTCCACACATACATTCTAACCCACGGTGTGCACTAACCCCGCCCACCCGGACCACGCCCCCTCCCCCCTCCCCCACTCTGGGTTCACCTACTGCTGGACCAGAGGAGGGCGATAGACCCAACCCCTTTTCCCTTACAGCCCCCTCCAACATCCTTAACCTTTCTAAATCCTTCCACCCCACCCCTGCCCAAATTCAACTACTGGAGAGGGGATTGAGCTTCATCCCACAACCCACCAGCTTTGACCAGGAGGAACTTCAGAGGGATATCCATCACTACCACAGACGACTTAAAATAACTGACTATTTTAAATACAACACGAACGACGACCACACACCATTCATACACCCCTCCACCTGGGAGCCTGCATCCTCCCGGGTGGGGAAACCAATTAGGCGACTTATACACAACAACATACATACACTACAGATCTATCTACCCACACCAGACCGGACTGATAACATCACACATATAGAGAGGGAAGCAATCAACCAACTTAAAAACAACCCACACATAGTCATCAAACCGGCAGATAAAGGTTCCAAAATCATTATCATGGATAAATATCAGTATTTAATAGAGGCCAACAGGCAACTCTCCAATACAACCTACTACAAACACATAGACAACAGTATACAAGAACAGACACAGACCAGACTCAGACAAATACTACACACCATCTACAGTCACGGTTACATCACATACAAGCAACATAACTTCTTACTGGGACCAGACCAACCCCGACAGAGACTCTTTTACCTACTTCCAAAAATACATAAAGACCCAACAACATGGACCATTCCCTTTCAGGTTCCTCCTGGCCGGCCAATAGTCTCAGATTGCAGCAGCGAATCTAACAACATCTCACAGTACATAGACCATTTCCTCAATCCCCTCTCCAGCAGACACCCCAGCTACCTGAAGGACACATATGATTTCATACATAAAATCAGGTCCATGGTCGTTCCCTCCCAAGCATACATCTTCACTATAGATATCGATAGTTTATACACTAATATTAACACACAAGCCGGACTAGCCGCAATACAGAAAGCATTTTCACGTCACCCAGACATTCACAGACCGGATAAAGAACTACTAACACTACTGGAAATTAGCCTCACCTGCAATAACTTTACTTTTGACAATAAACAATATCTACAGGTACAGGGAACGGCCATGGGCCAAAGATACGCACCCGCTTACGCAAACATATACATGGCTGAGTGGGAGAGAGAGGCGCTAGCAAAATGCACACACCTACCCACCATGTACTACCGGTTTTTAGACGACATTATAGGAATCTGGCCCCATCACTTAGATTTATTTACAGATTTCATCAACACCCTGAACACCCACCATGCATCCATCAAGATCAAACACACCATACACACACAGGAGATCGATTTTTTAGACACTACAGTTTACTTCCATACACATAGTCCCACACACAAAACACTTAGGACCAAGGTATATTTCAAACCCACGGACACACACGCACTACTACATAAACACAGTTACCACCCAAAGCATACATTTAGAGGAATCATTAAATCACAAATCATACGGTACCATAGAATCTCATCCACACAACAGCACCTACAGGAAGCAATAGGCATACTCTTCACTGCACTTAGAAAAAGACACTACTCCAAAAGATTTCTTAGAACAATAAAAAACACCACGCTGGCGTCACTCTCTCCCTCTCAGCCAACCCCCCATATACACACACAGACACAACACACACACACCAACATCCCTCATCCACAGAATGCCCTCCCCTCCCCCCCTCACCACCCCAACCAGACCAGACTGCACACCCACGGTCTGGCCCTAAGCCACGCCCCCTTCCCCTCCCCCTCCTCCTCCCCTTACCCTGCCCCGCCCCCCCTCCCCCACGACCCTTACCTATGCCACACCCCCACCCGCCCCACCCCACCCCCTCTCAGCAACCACGACCCAGACTCATACCTGAACCTGACAGTACACGGGACATCAACGGACCTGACTGACCCCTCAGTGGACCCAGACACTTCCCAATTGTCCTCCTCTATCCAGCAGCCCACACTTATCCCCCTGGTGGCCACTTTTTCACACAGTAGGACAGCTCTACACGCAGCACTTAGACACAACTTCACGGTAGCACAGCAGGAACACACACCACTCCAATCATACAGGCTCATCACAGCATACCGGAAAAACAAGAATCTACAGGATATACTCATCAAGGCACAATTCACCAGGAACACTATAAAATCACCCACACCCCTTAAGGAACACTTTAGACCTAGGAAATTCATCACTAATCCACACAGTCACACCTCTGCACCAATAGGGAACCTCCTCACTCTGGACACAACCAATGTAGTTTATATCATCACCTGCACACTCTGTCACAAACACTATATAGGGGAAACATCACACTCAATAAGCACACGTCTCAAACAACACCTGTATAATATCAAAAAAGGCACACTGGACACCCACCTCATCACACACTTTCAGGAACACACCGTCACACATCTCACCATCTGTGGTCTTCAGGCACAATCCTCCTGGACGGTGGGGCAACGGAGGGCACAGGAACGCAGATGGATAGAAACATTACAAACAATAACACCCGGAGGTCTGAATGAAAAACTTTAATCATACATACAACAGGCCCCCCTGGGAGGGGAAGTGACAACAGGGAAATAAGAATACAAACTGGTCTCATCATAATACAACAACAACCCTCTGTTTACCTACACTCTTACCTTGTCTGGGGCCACTAACATTTATGTTTTTTATGCTTTTATATTCTTATGTGTGATGTTTTCTTATGCCTTTTATCATTGTGTGGATGCATGTATTTATGATTTTATAGCACTTATGTTTTTATCTTCTTATGGCACTTATTGACTTTTAGCACTTATTTTACTCAGCACTTGGGAGATCTGGCATCTCCCCCTGCATGGTTTTACCCCCACTACTAACCCCTGATAGCACTTATACCCCTGTGCCCCCCCTTTCCCATAGCTTCCTACAGTAGCCCTACATAACATTACACCACTGACCTGTGTCACAGCCCCCTCCTCGGGGGCCTGTACCCAACACATCATACAAATTCGCATAAAAGCATACACATAACCCAAAGCTATAAAGACGTACACATAGTCACAATGCATCATTCACCCATTCATGACCTCCCGGGAACCATAATACACTATACACACACTATAAAAGAACACACATATACACAGACCAACATAATAATTACAGACACATAGCCAAAACTGATTACGCACCTGCATCATGACCTCCAGGAACCACAGAACAACATACATGACCTGTAAAAGAACACACGTACACATAGTAAACACAGTAAATACACACACATAGCCAGAACTGATTACTCACCCACAATATGATCCTTGGACACCACAGCACACCATACACATCCTGTAAAAGAGCATACACATAGTCTACCATAGTAAATACACAACACATAGTTGGGGAGGGAATAATGCGGCAGGCCAGTGCACCACAGACACACCAGTCGTTTCAAACCCAACCCAACACAAATACCTAACCCAGCCCGAGCCGTCGTTTTGTTCCCTCTCCTCCCCACCACTGATACACTCACCTTAAAAAACCCCCCCTTTTTCCACCCATCTGCGTTGCTGTGCAGCCTCTCGCGCCCCCCCAGTCGGGGGCCCACCGAGATGACGACCAGCCTACAATCACTGTACATTACCCAAACTGTTACTGTCTGGATAACCTTGCCTGTGGTTTACTGTGTCTTGCTTACTGTGTGGTATTATAACATACATCTCCATGGATACACACAGAACACAAATGTCCTCCTCCTATACCACTCCTACCCCCATTCCCCCCTCCCTCCCACCCTCTCCTACCCCCTCCCTCCCTCCCCCCCTCCCTCCCACCCTCTCCTACCCCCTTTTCCCCCCCTTCTCCCCTCCTCCCTCCCCCCCTCCCCCCTGCCCCACCCATAACACTGTCCCCTACCTCCCCGCCCCCCACCTGACCCTAAGCCTCCCCACCCCAACCCCCCTCCCCCTACCCCCTCCTGGACCCTTAGTATACTACCCTACCCCCACCCAAACCCTAAACCTGACCCTAAATTTCACATCCCTTACCTGACCCTAATCTTGACCCTTACCCTAATTCCCCTTCCCTTATCCCTTCCTAGACCCCTAGTACACTACCTTACCCCTACCCAAACCCTTACCCTGACCCTAACCTCCCCACCCCTCAACTGACCCTAATCCTTACCCCCCTACCCCAACCCCCCTCCCTTTAAAACCCCCCCTAGACACCTTACCCCCCACCCAAACCCTAACCCTGACCCTAAATCTCCCTTTTCCTCATCTGAACCTAACCTGAACCCCTTTATCCCCTCCCAACCCCCCTCCCCTCTTAGACCATTTGAGCCCCACCCATATCCCTTGACCCTAACACCTCCCTCCACCTTTTACCTGACCTTAACCAAGGTCCCTCCACCAAATAACCCCTATCTTTTTACCCCCTCCTAGACCCCTAGGGGATTATGGAACAGTGACCCTGACCCCAAACCAACTCCCCTTCCAAAACAACCCCTTCCTATTCATCCCTCCCCCCTCCCTCCCCCCTCCTCCCCTCCTCCCACCCATCCACACACATTAGAACAATGGATTAATAACATCACATAGACTACAAATCACATCATAAACAAACTCAAGAAATATACAATAAGACCCTGAAAAGGAAGTACACACATACAATGAAACATTAAGGTACATACACATAGTCACAATACATCACTTACCCACACCATGACCCCTCAGGAAACCACAGCATACGGACCCTACAAGAATGAATAAGAAACACACACATAGATTAAAAAGGAATAAATACATACACATAATTACATCTCACCGGATCCCCTTCTCACCCACCCCATTGCAATCCACCACATCACATTTAGAAGCACACACACACTGCAATACACTACACAATCTTTGCCCTGTCTCACCATGCCCGGCGGATCACACTCACAACACTATAAAACCTTTAATAAAGTCCTGTTATACTTTACATTTGTTCACTTTTATCCTCTTATTTTAACATTTCCCTTGTATATATTTTACATATCCTGTCTTTTCTATATATGCTTTTATCTCTTTTATATGAATTATACCCTCCTGTTTTGTAACATTTGCTCACACACACAAACAGAGGATCTACAAATATGGAGCATAATATACACCCACATCCAGCAGTTTTCCCGCCAAAATTCAAATATCATCATAGGGCACACCACCAATCACAAACACTCACCCTAATAACCCGGCCAATCAACAAACACCACACCTGGGAGGGAGGGTCTAACCGCTCACCTCCCTGGACTACAAAAAAGATCATCCAGCCCAGTGTTTGGTATCCCTCTGATGAAGCAGGAACACTGCGAAACGTCAGGGATAGCCTTTTTACTTTTTCAAGATTTATACTGTGATCTTAATCCTAGCCATTTGGCTATTTTATTACTTTTAACATTAAAGTTTTGGTTTTATTGGAGAGGCTCTGCCGCTTTTTAACTGTTTGGATTACTGCAAAAGCTCTCAGGCCATTGGGCCCGGGGTCCTGGAACTGTCATTTTACCCTGGCTGGATCTTCTTAACCTACACCAGTACACCAGTTTGTCATCCGCAAGGAACAACCTCACCACCGGATCCAGACCAGTGGGGGACAGTCCAGAGCCTGCGCGCAGAGGGACCACGGGAGCACAGTAGACTACAGGACGGCGGTAAGAGCGTGTTTGGACAGCAAGCCAACACTACATCTTGACTTGCTGTCCAAATCTCTCCAATTCATTGTTATTATATTTTATGCATTATGTATCGCAGTGTGAATGTTGCAAATGTACGGGCACCAAACACTGGGCCCATCTCACACACACACACATACAGACACACACGCCCACTCCTACCCACACCAAACATACACCCCACACATTTTAATGCATATACACATAGTAGGCCGCAACAACACTACAGACCCCCACACTACACCACTGGATACATACAACACCAAATAGATGCACCCAGACACACACCACACAACTACACACAACCTAGACAAGCATACACCACATATAGGAACCATGAACAGGCACCACCTAGACACACAAACATTAGGGACAGACTCATCACACATGCACCACCACTAGGCCACGAACCGGATGCAGACACTAGGAAACAAGCAAAAACATACTTTAAACTAATACAAGCAGTTCACCACAAGGGGGTAGCAGATAGGGCGGTGGAGGAACATATTCACCCCCCGGGCATGGTGAGACAGATCAATAGATTGACTGATTTCATCAAACCTGCAGCACCCACAGAAGCCACATACATACAGGTCACTGGGTGTACAAAAACCTGGTTGAATAGCATTATGGGTATTCTTCAATTACATTACCAATCTACTATCACCTCTCTCACACAGCCGCCACAGTTAAGGAATGATATAGCACTGCAAATTGCAATGGGATGGGCTGAGAAGCGGTACGGCCAACGACTCACCCACACTACAAGAGACCAGGTCAACACACTTTTACACGTCCTTCCATCCATCACACACGCAACACAACATACACACACACATGCACACACATCTACTTCTCCCCCTCCTGCTCATCCCAACCCCCTTCCCCCTCCCATTCCTCTCATCCCCTCTAACCCAATACCCCTCCCTCTCCCCTCTCCTCCCCTCCCTGTCCCCCTGCCCTCCCTGGCCCCGCCCACCCACTCAGTACCGCCGTTACCCATGTCTCTCTCCCTCCTCCATCCTAACCCCTCTTACCCTCACCCTACTACGGGTCCGTATCCTTGTCCCGCCCCCCACCCCACCCTAGCCCCTCTGACTACCCACCACCCATACCCAAATCCCATCCCGTCCTTCTCCACGGAGGATTTCCCACCCCTGCAGAGGAGGGGGAGACTCAGCCTGCCCAACAGAGGCAGGCCCACCACCAACATCATCACCAACCCCACCCAGGGCGGTGTACTACCCCACCCAGCCAACCCTAACCAGGGCAGGCGTGGGCCCCCCCCACCCCGACCTCCCCCACCCCGCTTCCAATGTAACGACCCTCCCCACCAGTCCCTCCCCACCCTGACCCCAAACCCTACCCCCCCACCTCCCCCCCAGGAACTACCTACAGTCACGTCTCCCCCTCACTCCCCTCAGACTGACGTAGCCCCTCCCACCCCAGTCTTGACCCGTACCTCCCCTGCCCCTTGCACCCCACCTAGAGTAAAGCCCTCCCCTCACCTGACCCAGACTGACCTGACCCCTCCTAACCCGACCTTGACTCTCCTCCCTCCCTCCCACGACCCACCCATAACCAAGCTCCCTCCCCACCCCAACCTGACTGACTTGATCCCTCCTATCCCAGCCCTGACCCTTACCCTCCCTTCCCCCCATACCTTACCCAACGATCCCCTGACCTCTTCCCCTCCTTCCTCCCTCCCCCCCTCCCTCCCCTCCTCCCTCCCCCCCTCCCTCCTCTCCTCCCCTCCTAAACCAACATCTACACTGATCTCACAGACCCCTTCCCTTACTTCACAACCCCTTACAGCACATACCAACACACTCTCACAACACCTTCTCACTTCACCTTCTCTCCCCCAAACAGAAGGGCAGGAGAGAGGATCCCCCTCTTCCCCTAAGTCCCGCGTACCACCCATACAAACTTCCACACCCAACTCATTCTCCAACACAGGTACTCCCCCTCAGACACTGGACCCTAACATACATTTACATAACATTTCAATACATTCTCTATCCCCCCTATCCATTCCCCCAGCTAATTTCTCCTTGTCCTTCTCCCCTGATGGCTCCTCCTCTTCCCCCCTTCCTGCCCCATCCCCCTCCTTACACACATCACCACCCAGCCACAGGCCCATACCGGGACCCCTAGAGGCCCGGGTGGTTATAGGACGGAGGACAGAGAATGCAACAGACATATCAAGCACGAACAGGTACACAGCAGACATAACGCACACACCAGCACTTAATACACCCAACATACAATACACCCCACTAACCACACAACATATTTTTACATCTACAGGCGGCGCCGGAAGGGGGGAGAGCTCCCCCAGCAGGCAGAGCAACATCACGGCAACCAACATCATGATGACAAAGGGGCATATTAAAGGGAAACCTCCCAGTACAGCCCAGTCTGAGCCAAACAAAAACCTGCCTGGGGGACTCTCCCTGCCAACCGACGCTGCCCCAGACACAGACACACACACATTGGTAAATACACCCACACATAGAAACATACACACACCCTCCACACATACACATACAAACACACACACACCCCTCACACGCCCACATACTAACACACATGCAATCACAAACACACACATAGACACACACACACCTACACCCACACATAACAACACACACATACCATCCACACACACACATACAAATGCACACACAACCACAAACACACACACGGACACACGCACATCTACACCCACACACACACACACACCCATACACACGCCCACACACACACATACACCCACACACACACTCATGCCAGCACACGCTACATACACACACACTCCTACCTCAATCACAGCACCCACATTACAGTGTCCCACAGGAAGCAAACCAGTTTATCACAAGGCAAGGGACTCCAGAAAAGTGCAGGATTGGAACATTCAGGCTCACAAACCATATCTCATCATCGGCGACTCCAACCTTCACAGAATACCACTATACTTTCACAACAGACTACAAATAGACAGTTACCCGGGGGCAAAAATCTGGCACATGGAAGGCATCATCACCAAAACACCCGTTGACCCCACAGTAGAGCTGCTTGTCATCTCGGTGGGCCTCAACAACAAGGATACAAGTGCCGAAAAGACCACCCGTAAACAAATCACATCTATGTACAGAAAATCACAGGAAATCTTTCCTAACGCCACCATATACATCCCCCTCATACATTTTTCACAACACCTGGACACACGGGACAAACACAATCTCAAAACACTCAATGAGCACATCCGGACTAAATTCCCTCACCTCACATGCATTCCACGGGAGCAGTTTTTCACAGAGGGTGACAATATACACTGGACGGGCATAACGGCATCTAAAATTCTCAGACACTGGTGGACACAATTGCACTCCCCCTAGCCACTAACCCCTCCACACATACATTCTAACCCACGGTGTGCACTAACCCCGCCCACCCGGACCACGCCCCCTCCCCCCTCCCCCACTCTGGGTTCACCTACTGCTGGACCAGAGGAGGGCGATAGACCCAACCCCTTTTCCCTTACAGCCCCCTCCAACATCCTTAACCTTTCTAAATCCTTCCACCCCACCCCTGCCCAAATTCAACTACTGGAGAGGGGATTGAGCTTCATCCCACAACCCACCAGCTTTGACCAGGAGGAACTTCAGAGGGATATCCATCACTACCACAGACGACTTAAAATAACTGACTATTTTAAATACAACACGAACGACGACCACACACCATTCATACACCCCTCCACCTGGGAGCCTGCATCCTCCCGGGTGGGGAAACCAATTAGGCGACTTATACACAACAACATACATACACTACAGATCTATCTACCCACACCAGACCGGACTGATAACATCACACATATAGAGAGGGAAGCAATCAACCAACTTAAAAACAACCCACACATAGTCATCAAACCGGCAGATAAAGGTTCCAAAATCATTATCATGGATAAATATCAGTATTTAATAGAGGCCAACAGGCAACTCTCCAATACAACCTACTACAAACACATAGACAACAGTATACAAGAACAGACACAGACCAGACTCAGACAAATACTACACACCATCTACAGTCACGGTTACATCACATACAAGCAACATAACTTCTTACTGGGACCAGACCAACCCCGACAGAGACTCTTTTACCTACTTCCAAAAATACATAAAGACCCAACAACATGGACCATTCCCTTTCAGGTTCCTCCTGGCCGGCCAATAGTCTCAGATTGCAGCAGCGAATCTAACAACATCTCACAGTACATAGACCATTTCCTCAATCCCCTCTCCAGCAGACACCCCAGCTACCTGAAGGACACATATGATTTCATACATAAAATCAGGTCCATGGTCGTTCCCTCCCAAGCATACATCTTCACTATAGATATCGATAGTTTATACACTAATATTAACACACAAGCCGGACTAGCCGCAATACAGAAAGCATTTTCACGTCACCCAGACATTCACAGACCGGATAAAGAACTACTAACACTACTGGAAATTAGCCTCACCTGCAATAACTTTACTTTTGACAATAAACAATATCTACAGGTACAGGGAACGGCCATGGGCCAAAGATACGCACCCGCTTACGCAAACATATACATGGCTGAGTGGGAGAGAGAGGCGCTAGCAAAATGCACACACCTACCCACCATGTACTACCGGTTTTTAGACGACATTATAGGAATCTGGCCCCATCACTTAGATTTATTTACAGATTTCATCAACACCCTGAACACCCACCATGCATCCATCAAGATCAAACACACCATACACACACAGGAGATCGATTTTTTAGACACTACAGTTTACTTCCATACACATAGTCCCACACACAAAACACTTAGGACCAAGGTATATTTCAAACCCACGGACACACACGCACTACTACATAAACACAGTTACCACCCAAAGCATACATTTAGAGGAATCATTAAATCACAAATCATACGGTACCATAGAATCTCATCCACACAACAGCACCTACAGGAAGCAATAGGCATACTCTTCACTGCACTTAGAAAAAGACACTACTCCAAAAGATTTCTTAGAACAATAAAAAACACCACGCTGGCGTCACTCTCTCCCTCTCAGCCAACCCCCCATATACACACACAGACACAACACACACACACCAACATCCCTCATCCACAGAATGCCCTCCCCTCCCCCCCTCACCACCCCAACCAGACCAGACTGCACACCCACGGTCTGGCCCTAAGCCACGCCCCCTTCCCCTCCCCCTCCTCCTCCCCTTACCCTGCCCCGCCCCCCCTCCCCCACGACCCTTACCTATGCCACACCCCCACCCGCCCCACCCCACCCCCTCTCAGCAACCACGACCCAGACTCATACCTGAACCTGACAGTACACGGGACATCAACGGACCTGACTGACCCCTCAGTGGACCCAGACACTTCCCAATTGTCCTCCTCTATCCAGCAGCCCACACTTATCCCCCTGGTGGCCACTTTTTCACACAGTAGGACAGCTCTACACGCAGCACTTAGACACAACTTCACGGTAGCACAGCAGGAACACACACCACTCCAATCATACAGGCTCATCACAGCATACCGGAAAAACAAGAATCTACAGGATATACTCATCAAGGCACAATTCACCAGGAACACTATAAAATCACCCACACCCCTTAAGGAACACTTTAGACCTAGGAAATTCATCACTAATCCACACAGTCACACCTCTGCACCAATAGGGAACCTCCTCACTCTGGACACAACCAATGTAGTTTATATCATCACCTGCACACTCTGTCACAAACACTATATAGGGGAAACATCACACTCAATAAGCACACGTCTCAAACAACACCTGTATAATATCAAAAAAGGCACACTGGACACCCACCTCATCACACACTTTCAGGAACACACCGTCACACATCTCACCATCTGTGGTCTTCAGGCACAATCCTCCTGGACGGTGGGGCAACGGAGGGCACAGGAACGCAGATGGATAGAAACATTACAAACAATAACACCCGGAGGTCTGAATGAAAAACTTTAATCATACATACAACAGGCCCCCCTGGGAGGGGAAGTGACAACAGGGAAATAAGAATACAAACTGGTCTCATCATAATACAACAACAACCCTCTGTTTACCTACACTCTTACCTTGTCTGGGGCCACTAACATTTATGTTTTTTATGCTTTTATATTCTTATGTGTGATGTTTTCTTATGCCTTTTATCATTGTGTGGATGCATGTATTTATGATTTTATAGCACTTATGTTTTTATCTTCTTATGGCACTTATTGACTTTTAGCACTTATTTTACTCAGCACTTGGGAGATCTGGCATCTCCCCCTGCATGGTTTTACCCCCACTACTAACCCCTGATAGCACTTATACCCCTGTGCCCCCCCTTTCCCATAGCTTCCTACAGTAGCCCTACATAACATTACACCACTGACCTGTGTCACAGCCCCCTCCTCGGGGGCCTGTACCCAACACATCATACAAATTCGCATAAAAGCATACACATAACCCAAAGCTATAAAGACGTACACATAGTCACAATGCATCATTCACCCATTCATGACCTCCCGGGAACCATAATACACTATACACACACTATAAAAGAACACACATATACACAGACCAACATAATAATTACAGACACATAGCCAAAACTGATTACGCACCTGCATCATGACCTCCAGGAACCACAGAACAACATATATGACCTGTAAAAGAACACACGTACACATAGTAAACACAGTAAATACACACACATAGCCAGAACTGATTACTCACCCACAATATGATCCTTGGACACCACAGCACACCATACACATCCTGTAAAAGAGCATACACATAGTCTACCATAGTAAATACACAACACATAGTTGGGGAGGGAATAATGCGGCAGGCCAGTGCACCACAGACACACCAGTCGTTTCAAACCCAACCCAACACAAATACCTAACCCTAACCCTAACCCTAACCCTAACCCTAACCCTAACCCTAACCCCTAACCCTAACCCTAACCCTAACCCTAACCCTAACCCTAACCCCCACCCTAACCCTAACCCTAACCCCTAACCCTAACCCTAACCCTAACCCTAACCCTAACCCCTACCCTCACCCTCACCCTCACCCTCACCCTCACCCTCACCCTCACCCTCACCCTCACCCTCACCCTAACCCTAACCCTAACCCAACCCTAACCCTAACCCTAACCCTAACCCTAACCCTAACCCCTAACCCTAACCTAACCTAGACCCTTGCTCTAACCCTAAAACGTAGACTACTATACCTAAACCTAAGTCCTAACCTCTACTGTTACCTTAATATTTTATCCTGAATTTACAGTTAATTACTAACCATAACCTGTTCTCTAAGCTTGTCCTACAGGCTTTATTCTTCTCCTCCCCTCTTTTTCACCCCTATGGGAGTTAGTGCGGATTCGGCCGCCCTTGATTTCGAGAGAGCGTGATTCGTGGTGCTTGCATCACACGTCAGCTATGATTCCTTCATTGGTTTTGTGGTGCACCCTGGTGTTCAAGCTATATAACTGTGGCCGCCGTTAGGATGCCACGGGGCTTGCGCTTCATTAACTACTCCCAAACCTAACCCTAACCCTAACCCTAACCCCTTCCGGTGGTCGCAGACCCTCGGGGCCGGTCGCGTTCGAATCCTAGACCCCGATTTGGGGGAGGCGGAAAAAGGTTTCAGGTCGATCCGACCTTCCAATCGGGAGTTATAACAAATCACTCACTTCAGAGGTAGCTTTCTTGCCTTATCCTAACCCTAACCCTAACCCTACCCTAACCCTAACCCCTAACCCTAGCCCTAAATCCTCTCCCACACACACGCACGCGGGTACACACGCACATACACACACATATATACACACACGCACACACACACACATATATACACACACACACATATACACACACACACACACACACACCTACCTATTGTTGCTCACTTAAACGCCCCCTAGGTACCGCCGAAGTCCATAGGGTCCTGGATCCATCCGCTGGGACACATATACCAAGGACACTTATGCGTACACTGTCTGAACCCGGTTCTTATACCTAATACACCTTACCTTAACCCTCCCCTAACTGACTGTCTGCCTTACTTTACATGGCCGTATCTTTTGAACTATAGGTCCCACAGACTTGAGCCTGGATGCGTTGGATAGCTCGCACAGGAATTTAGGGGGGTACATCCACTTGGATTTGACCTGCGACCCTTCGGTTGGGTGCGGTTCGCCAGGGAGGGTATTGGCCCTCTACTCTGTCCACCTTTATGGAATGTGTTCATATTTGGGTAAAATGGCCAATTGGACTCAAGGATTAACTGATCACATTGTGGGGGTCAAAGGTGAAGGGTAACTGCCCTCACAAAAGGTGTTTTTGGCCTGCTGAACACGAATGGCTTGACAGAATTTGTACATATTTGGCCAAGATGTCCAGTTGGACTTAATTAGATTTTGGTATTCAAATGTCACCGAATGCAAATGCAAGTTGCAGTTAACATTCAGTTGGTCTTGAGCGAGGGATGCACATGGATACATGCAACCAGAGATGGGTAGAGGCAAAGGAAGTGAGGGAGGCAACTTGAGTAATTGTTTATTAAACGTCACAAGGCCCTTTTGAATGCTAATGCTAGCTAGCTACCGTGAATGCTAATGCTAACACTAGCTAGCTAATGCCTTCGCTAGCTAGCGGTAATGCTAATGCTAGCTAGCTAATGCCAATTCTAACACTAATGCTAGCTTTAGCTAGCTAGCATTGGCATTAGTGTTAGCATTAGCATTAGCTGGTGAGCATTAGCATTAGCTAGCGAATGCATTAGCTAGCTAGTGTTAGCATTAGCATTCACGGTAGCTAGCTAGCATTAGCATTCAAAAGGGCCCTGTGACGTTTAATAAAAACAATTACTCAACTTAGTTTTGCCTCCCTCACTTCCTTTGCCTCTACCCATCTCTGGTTGCATGTATCCATGTGCATCCCTCGCTCAAGACCAACTGAATGTTAACTGCAACTTGCATTTTTGGGTGGAGGCATTTAGCCGCTACGTGGTTTTTATAGTTCTGGCTGAATTGATCTTTGGTCATACAGTTAGGGGGCCTATGAAGGTTTGCAAAGACCAGTTTGGGTCAAATTAAAAAAAGGAGCGTTAGACCAGTGGCAAGCTGAGGCCGTCAATCCCTAATATGGCCACCAGGGGAAGTCTACAGATGGCAAAATTGCAGCCGCCCTACAATTACAGCTCCCAGGAGCCGTTTATTGCTTAGTATGCCTTTGTGAACTCAACACACTTGAAAATGAGGTGAAAACCTCAATGTGGCCTCTTGAGTTTAAATTAAGGCTACTACTAGGACCCTTCAGTCTGTAGTTTGAGGAGCTGAGTGCTTGCACCTAGCTGATCCTGCACAACTGAGCTGAATGAGCAATCAGCAAGGGCAAAGTGGAGTGGGCTCAAACTCAGAAGAGCTTTGGGGAGGAAAAAGGAAGACGGCATGCTGCCTCATGTAATAATGTTTGTTTGAAAGAAGTCACCCCAAGCAGGAATCGAACCATTAACCTCTCACTTCCAAACCCGGCTCACTAACCACCACACCAAGAGAGCCATTTATCTTAGCATAGCTGTTAGCAGGCCATAGAGGGTTAGGGTCAAATGAAAAAAGGAGCCTTAGACCAGTGTCAAGCTGGGGCCGTCAATCCCTGATATGGCCACCAGGGGAAGCCTACAGATGGCAAAATGGCAGCCGCCCTACAATTACAGCTCCCAGGAGCTGTTTATTGCTTAGTATATGTTTGTCAACTCAACACACTTGAAAATGAGGTGAAAACCTTAATGTGGCCCCTTTAGTTTAAATAAAGGCTACTACTAGGACACATCAGGCTGTAGTTTGAGGAGCTGAGTGCTTGCACCTAGCTGATCCTGCACACCTGAGCTGAATGAGCAATCAGCAAGGGCAAAGCAGAGTGGACTCAAAAAGAAGACGGCATGCTGCCTCATGTAGTTATGTTCAAAAGAAGTCACCCCAAGCAGGAATCGAACCATGGACCTCTCACCTCCAAACCCGGCTCACTAACCACAACACCAAGAGAGCCATTTATCTTAGCACAGCTGTTAGCAGGCCATAGAGGGTTAGGGTCAAATGAAAAAAGGAGCGTTAGACCAGTGGCAAGCTGGGGCCGTCAATCCCTGATATGGCCACCAGGGGAAGCCTACAGATAGCAAAATTGCAGCAGCCCTACAATTACAGCTCCCAGGAGCCGTTTATTGCTTAGTATGTGTTTGTGAACTCAACACAGTTGAAAATGAGTTGAAAACCTCAATGTGGCCTCTTGAGTTTAAATAAAGGCTACTACTAGGACCCTTCAGTCTGTAGTTTGAGGAGCTGAGTGCTTGCACCTAGCTGATCCTGCACACCTGAGCTGAATGAGCAATCAGCAAGGGCAAAGTGGAGTGGGCTCAAACTCAGAAGAGCTTTGGGGAGGAAAAAGGAAGACGGCATGCTGCCTCATGTAATTAAGTTTGTTTGAAAGAAGTCGCCCCAAGCAGGAAACAAACTATTGACCTCTCACTTCCAAACCCGGCTCACTAACCACAACACCAAGAGAACCATTTATCTTAGCACAGCTGTTAACAGGCCATAGAGGGCCATTACACTATACAAAGTCCCTCACGTCCTCATGCGCCTCTCCGATGGCCCCACTGCCACCATCCCACTTCCAAAACCAATGTAGCAGAGAATGAACCGACAACCTTTCTGAAAGGGAGTATGGACTTAGGCTCATGAAACACCCTAACCCTGTACTCTATTCCTGAGCTGATTAGGGTTGGGTGATTGGACAACTACCAATCCTACATAAATTCCCTCATCTTCAAAACTGCCATTAAGTTGATGGCTAACTGGGTCCAGACTTCAGGACTTACCGCCCCCAGGCCGGAGGGCTCCCTCGTCGAAGGGTGTGGTGCAAATGTACTGTGCATGGGTAGGGCTAACCCCCAAAGAAGACTGGGCAACGATCAAGGTCCTGATGCCCTGGACCACCACATCCAGCGTGCTGTTCCAAGTGGAACCCTGGAGGGCCGCATACTTACCCCCTGGCCAAACAAACTGCTTGTTGTCACCGTAAGGTTGCCACAGCTGTCCGACCAGAGCCTGAGAAAGGTTCCTCTCTGTGCCTCCTTGCCGGCGGAGGGGTAGTGGTGAGTCTCAACATCCACCCCTCAAGCTTCTACCGGCCGAAGACTCAAGAGACGTTCCTCTATCTATAAGTCTCTAAACCCTAAACCTCCACATCCGGCGGAGGGGTGCTGGTGAGTCTCACCATCCACCCCACAAGCTTCTACCGGCTGAAGGTTAAGACCCGTATGAGAGTCTAAGACAGTGCGGTATTCCCTGAGAAGTTTTGCGGGCATGCCACATAAACCCCTGAATTCGGCTCCTACACTGTTCAAAGAAACTCACCGACAGACGTGAAGGCCCTAGGATACTCAATGCGGATTCAAGCATCGTCGGGCCTTGACTCTGCTGTAAACCCCTAGGGGACCCAATTAAACTGAACAGCAAACACACCCATGGTGAAAAAATGAAAAAATTTAATATTATCTTCCAAAAATATGTATCCCAAACTAAATGTTCATTTGGCATTGGTTTCAGCCTTCCATCTCATTTCCTCATTGTTTTATAAAGGTACAAAGTTTGATTATGGTGAATACCCAGAAAGCAGTGCGGTATTATATTATCATATTCAAACTCCTCCCTAAGTGGGTTAGGGTTAGTGGGCGGGGTTTATGCCAAAAATGGAATTCTGGGAGTGCAACCGTGATTGGAGAGGAGAGGGAAGAAGATGACTATCCCTGCTACAGGTACAGGAGTGCTTCACTGCATCCTCTTGCTAGAGTTGGTGTTATCATTGCACCCAGGGCAAAGAGATGTGGAGTAGCTGGTCTGAGAAGGTCTTGTTCTCCTGACAGTTACTCATTTAGCAAGAAGGGCTCCAAGAAGACATTGGACCTGAGCAGAAGTGAGCTGTTTGTGGTGGTCTCACACCTCTGGGAATGCCTGAGGAGTAGGACTGACTCTGGGGCCATCTCCAGTGATCAGGGTGAGACATACTGGAGTGTAATTTATCATGAACATGATTGAGGAAAGCTCTGAGGTAAAATTTTATGTTAACTAGCCATGTGTTTTTCATTTTTTGGTCAAAATATCATGATTTCAGTCAGTTTATTGACCATTATTATCAGAAGAACTAGATATTTTTTAGACTGATTAAAGTTAATTTAATGTTCATATGTCTGCAAAGATATTGTAAATACTATAAGCACATGTCCTTCCCTGCAAGAGATGTAGCATTTTTATTTTGATAAAGCATTGTTAAAACAATATGTCACTGCATTTCTGATCACTTTACTCATAAAGCATAACATGGGACACATACTGACTTGCTTTTGATATTGTTTTAGCCAAACAGCCATGTGTAATGTCAAGGTGCCTTGCCCAGATGCACTGTGGACTGCACAATGTTATTCAAAAAGTTGTCATGCCTTTATATTCTTCACACTGATAAAAGGGAATAACACCAAAAAACACCAAAAAAACAAACAACTTTTATTGTCAGACAGTTGTTGCACACAGCACCCAGTGATGGCGCATCAATGTTGAAACACACACAGAGAGACAGGCGTGTCCACTGATGAAGTTCTCTGCTCTTCACCCATTCTGCCATCCTTCCTCTAAGGGCAGCCAAGAGCAGACAGTAGGCAGCATGCAGGGGACGCACCATGGGGACCGATAAAGTGCTCATGTCCGTCTTCATCAGCGACGGTCAGCATTAGCGGTGGAAAATAGTTGTCATAAAGAATTGTCATGTTTTTCAAGCATGGATTTGACTTATATTCCATAGTTAATAGTTGTGGAGACATCCATATATAATTTAATGTAAGGCTACATGAAATGTGCTTTTTTTTTTTTACATCGTGGAAATGTTTTTTTGTCCCCCATTATTTTAGCTTTTCTTGTGCTCAAGACCAGAACACATTTCATTCACTTTGCAATACTGACAAATAAATAATAGAAATAGTTCATCTAATCCAATTACTAATATTTGACCATCATAGTCAAAAATGTACTACAGCCATTGATATAAAACAAGGCACCAAATATCATTTTTCACAATCATTACCCTTTACCTTAAGTCATAACCCCCACCCCCTTTCTCCACTCAAAAACAAATCCCCCACAACTCCTATACACTTTGCTCAGACAAGGCCATCTCTCATCACATAAGGTAGAGCTGGAGGTGTCTTTGTGATGGCAGGTTCAGGCAGCTCCTCCTTGAGATAAACAGCACTTCCAAGGTATAATGTGTGTGTGTGTGATTACTGAAGGTGAAACTTTCAAAAGTACCCGTTTGAAGACATGTCCAACAAATTGCTTGAAGACACCACATATGTGATAAAGAATCACAATGTCTTCAAATAAAACTAGTTTGTGACATCAAAAAGGAGACCCTGGGTTTAATTTACATACAGCCACATTGCCAGTGAAATACAACTCCTATGTATGGGAGAATTTGGCGTGTGTTCATAACAGTGTTCCCCACAGCCCACTGGTCTCATGTGCAATAGTTGTCCTGAAACAGAGCGTTGGAGCCAGTTAGAAGTCAGGTTCTGGAGTCTGAACCACTCCCACACCACTGAGGGAAAGTTGTGAGTATTGTGAGTATTTTTTTATGGAAAATACTACGTGCTACTTTAATTTGTATGAATGGTGCTATATAAATAAAATGAAATTGACATTCAATAAATGACACAGTATCCAGTTGGACATGACTCACAGCTGAACCCCTTGGCTGTGTTCACAGACCCTGCAAGCTGGAAACACATCCAGGCCAGAGCACAGACAGAGGCAGAGAGATTGAAAGAGGGAAAGAAACAAAGGGAGAGTTAATTCAACCTTTTTGTATAATTTTCCCCTTTATAAGAATCTACAGTCAACGTTCACTTGAAATGAGGTGAGATCACGTACAAAAATAAAGAGAAAAATGTGATAGAAATCACAGCATACAGCAAAGCAAAATGAGGAAGAAGGAATGATGGATAGATAGACATGTTATCACCTAATCAATAACTATTATCCGGGGATGAGGGACCATCAATCCGGGGATGAGGGACCACCAATGGCGGTGGTCGGGGCACCGAGAATGCAGTTTCTAAAAATCTATTTTCTGCCGCGAAACGGTTGTTTTCATCAATCTGTCTTTATGAATCGCTAGTTGTGCTTACATAGAGCGTAGGCCTGTTGTGGTTTTTCACATGCCTCTGTAATATGATCTTTCGAAACGAAATAGCTTCCCTACTTGCTCCAGCACGCATGCGCACAGCACGCAATCGTTGCTCCAGCACGCTGTGCGCATGCGTGCTGGAGCAAGTGAGGAAACTATTTCGACGTTTCTAAAGATCATATTACAGAGGCATGTGGAAAAACCACAACAGGCCTACGCTCTATGTAAGCACAACTAGCGATTCATAAAGACAGATTGATGAAAACAACCGTTTCGCGGCAGAAAATAGATTTTTAGAAACTGCATTCTCGGTGCCCCGACCACCGCCATTACATGGATATACTGGCTCGTGCTGGATTTAAAATTTCTTCTACATGCCTCCGAACTACACCAAAGTGATCTCGGTGAGTTAAACGTCTTATAATATGTCGTAAATAAGGTCCAGGTTGTCAAAAACTAGCATTGTCCTTTAAAGCATCCCCATAAGCTAATGCCATGGCAACCAATTAGTCTTCCTGGTGTCCATCAACCAACTCCATCATCAGGTTTGCTGACATTATCACCGCATTAGGCTTAATCACCGATGGCAATGAGACAGCCTACAGAGATAAGAGGACGTGAGAAGCCTTGCAGTGTGGTGTCAGGACAACCTCTCTCTAAATGTCAGTAAAACAAAGGAACTGATTGACTTCAAGAAGCAAGAGAAGCGAGCCCCACCCCACCCCCGTCTCCCCCATTTCACTCCAGTAACACTCCAGAGACCTGCACCGCACCAGTGTCATCAGCAGTCTAACCTGGTTCATCGTCTTTTATTCATAGCAATGTTGAAATGACAGAAATAAATTATTTATATTTGACATTGTTTATCATCTCAGATGCGCTGCCTGCGCATAAAATGGTAGTGATACAAAACCATTGCAGTTATTATAAACACAAACAAACACAAACAACATATACATTGTCTAGTATTATTACACACAGCATAATGAACTGATGGGTGCTTTATACATGAGGAGTGCTGATGGAAATAAGAAGTGGGCTCAACTAGGGAGGTTAAGTTTAGCCTCACACTCGGATCATGGGCAGGAGTGAACCGCCAGGTGGTTAACCTGTTCCATCTCCATGGTCGACACTATTGAACGTTAGTTCCAGACCGAATTGTTGGGAGATCTTTTATCAGTGCAGCTCCCCTGTGTTGTAGTTGTATTAAAGACTCTACCAAACTGTCCTGATGGCCTAGGGTGGGTAGTCATTATACGTTTATATGGATATATATCAGTGTTGGATCACTGGTCAATGTTCAGGTGATAAGACAATTCTTATCGTGGGTGGAGCCCTGTACTTCCACCCAGTGGACAACAACAGCATGCTTCAGAAAATTCACCCATTTAAAGCTGCAGTATGTAAGATTTTAAGATGCTAGATTTTTTTTATGCTATATTGCTATGACAAATCGAGAGGAATGAGTAATTGAGATCCTCTGTGAAAACCATGTCTTTGGAGTTGTGGGTGCCTCTTGCCGAGGCATGGCCACACACGGGCGGGGGGCTGCTGGGGGGCTGGGGGGGCGTGTACTCTGTGAAGAAGATGCGGGAGATGCTGACCACACCCTCCTGGCGCTGGCGGGCGTTGTCTATGGGGAAGGGGGGGATACAGAGCTCATAGAACAAACCCAATTTTACAGAGACGGTGCAGAGAGAAACACGAGCATAGATAAACCATGTGTGTGTGTTTGTGTCCTTCCCACCAATAGATACACCCGATATGTGGCATGGTGGCTCGGTGCGTTACACCGTTGCCTCACAGGAAGAAGGTCCTGGGTTCGATTCCCGCATGGGAAATCTCCCGGGCCTTTCTGTGTGGAGTTTGCATGTTCTGCCCATGCTCACTTAAGTTCCCTCCACATAGAACCTCAATATAAAAAGCATGCAGAAGAAAAGATGCTCTTCAGTCCTGTCCCTCACCAGGACCTGGACTGAGCATTTGGACTTGGTTCCCGGGCGCCACTGATGAGGCTGCCCACTGCTCCTGGCTGCCCCTGGAGGAGGACAGCTTGGATGGAAGAAATAGAGGACAGCAAGCTTAGAGAGAGCTAACAATGTAGACCGTCAGAGCCTCCTAAGTTACAAACCTGCCCCCAAAAAAGACTCCAGACCTGTCCTTGCCACTACGTTTTCCCCTCTATCCAACGATATCAAGAACATTGATATACACGCCATTGGCATATTTTAACCAGCGACCCTACTGTTGGCCACACATTTAAAGAGCTCCCAATATTTGCCAATAAACGCGCGAACAAACTCAAAGACAGTGCAGACAGTTACATCCCTACTCCCAATTTCTTTGACAGCTTACCAGGCGGCAATTTCCCATGCCATGACTGTTTACAATGTAACGCTATGATTCCACGTGACTTCTTCACACACCCACATACAGGCAAGAAATATACCATTAAACATAGAATTTCTTGCAAAACCAAGTATGTTGTCTACCTTCTCAAGTGCCCGTGCGGGCTTGTATACTTAGGAAAAATGAAAAGGGAGCTTAGAGTGAGGATCTCAGAACACAAAAGCAACATCCGTAACAAGGATGAGAAATCCTCAGTAGCGAGGCACTTTACTGCAGCTTGTCATAACGTTTGTTCCTTACAATTTCAGGGCATTGAAGTAGTCCAGCCCGCTAAAAGAGGTGGAGATAGAGACAGACGCCTCCTGCAGAGAGAGGCAGCTTGGATTCATTGGCTACAGACCGAGAGCCCTAGGGGTCTAAATGAGGAACTACAGCTAGGCTGTTTTCTATAGCCTACCTTAAGCAAGACTTTTTTTGTGTGTGGGATGTAAGCCGACACACCTAGAAGAGGGAATCCTTTTTGTCACTCCCTTCCTCCCTTCCTCTGTCCCTGTTGGCGTTGTTGACCTGCAGTTCTATGTTGCTTGAGGCAGTGGTCCCAGAACATCAAACTAAAAAGACTCCACAGATTTCCCAGGTCAGCGGAGGCCGAGTGGATAGTGTGCTGTCTATCACCGCGAAGGTTGTGATTTCAATCCTTGGTGTGGACATACCAAGGTACCTGACATATTTTGCCACTGGATGTTGTAGAAGTTATGTAACGAGCGTGGGTCATATTTGTTAATTAAAGACCCTTTTACAGCCTAGTCAGCACAAGTATTCGTGCGCATTCTTCAAACAGTAGCAGAGGAAGACAGACGAAATCGCCATTATTAAGCGTACGGACCAATACATCCATGATACGGACTGGACTGAGGACATCATCAAAAATGCCCGCGTTTGCGGTGCCAATTTTATATCAGGTAAGTTATTTTGACTACCTGGTTTCACTGGAATGTCTAGTTGAAATGTAGCCCTTCTCAGTCCCGTTGTCGCATTCCGCTCACTCATGCCAGACAACAGTCCTTTATTGGTCCATTCACTTTGCCGTCAAAATAAATCGGTGTTGGCCTAGTTAGGAGAGGCGCTCATATTTACAAGTGTCAGATAAACATGAAACTTCACTTACCTAAGCAAAAGTGTCTATTTTAACAAATGCTGGGTTGAAGCTTCAAAGCACCGCCACCACCACAGAAGAAGACTACCTCGGAAAAATAATTTCACTCGGACAGAACGCGTCTAAATAAGTTATTTATTGGTAGCGCCGAGGCTTCAAAACCCAGCATTTGTTAAAATAGACCCGTGGAGAAAAAATTGCACTGACCACTGATGGGTGGACGTCTCTAGCAACTGAGTCCTATGTGACGGTCACAGCCCATTTCATAGACGAGGACTGGGAAATGAGAAATGTCGTTCTCGACACGTCTGAGCTTCAAACCGTTCACACAGCAGAGAATGTCTCCACGTGTATAGAGCGTATTCTACGAGACTACAACGTGGACCGGGAGTCTGTGCTTGCCATCACAACAGACAACGCGACCAACTATGTCAACGCTGTAGAGAGGCACCTGGAGATCACCGATATGCCCTGCATGGCTCACACAATCAACTTAGCAGTGAAGAAAGGGCTTGCAGAGCGTGCCATTGCAACACCAGTCGCCTGAAGGCTGCCACTCAGCATTTCAAGCACTCTGCTACAGACAGCTACCTCCTCGAATCCAAGCAGAAGCTCCTTGGTCTCAAACCTGTCCAGCTCATCAACGACTGCCCCACCCGCTGGAACAGTACCTACGACATGATCTGTTGGGCAGCAGATCAACAAGCCTCTGTTGCAGCGGTGATAATGGAGAAGAAACTCAGCCGTCTGGAGCTCAGCAGTGTGGAGTGGAGCCTGTAATGAGGTCAGTAATGATGTTGGGTCTAATAATATACTTGCCTATTATGAGCCTAATGTTAACGTTACCGTTTACAAACGTAGCACGTCATGAGCCTAACGTAGCTAACGTTACCATTTGTGTTTTGTGTACAGTACGTGGCTGACAGTACTGCGCTTACTAGCAGCATAGCATGCTAGCTAGCTAGCTAGTGGCACTAGGATTAGTTATCCTAATTGTATGTTTGTCCCACAGGTGAAAGACGTGCTGAAGCCGTTCAAAGTAGCCACCTTGGCGTTATCAACCGAAAACTACCCAACAGCATCAGCGGTCCCTCCCCCTGCAGTACCTGCTTCTGTCACAACTACAGCGGTCCACCGATGACCCGACAGAACTGAGGGAGATGAAAAAAATAATGTCAAGTGATCTAAAGGCGCATTATACAACAGTCAGTTCTGGTTCTTGATTCTGATTGGCTGGAAGCTGTGTTAAAATACTTTGTAACACACACCTGGGACCGCATATCATTCCATTTTCAGTATTAATGCGCCTCCCATTTGATCCAAAGCATTGTAGTTGTTGTTGTTGTTGCTTGGCAACCCTTTTGTTGGGGGAACTATTTTGCTCGGCGGAATTGAGGGTATGATGCTTCGTTTTGAATAAATGTTCATATTTTACATTGCTGTGTGTTTATTTTACACTAATAGCTGTAGTAACTATAACACTCGAGGCCGTATGTTAGTGATTTTATAACAGCTAGGGGGGTTTTAGGCACTCCGCTTCGCGTCACAAATCACTATAACACACGGCCTCTCGTGGTTTATTGCTTAAATATGGCCCCGAAAAAGATGCCTTCTTGCTACTTAACACCGCCAGCTACCTCGACCTGCGTTTTCACCGGCTGGTTCATTTGAAACGAGAGCAGCAGCAGGCAGTGAGAGAGGTGGTTCGTGTGGAGCTGGCAAAGCTCAACGAGGTGGAAGGCCAAGAGGAGAACGCAGCGACTAGAACGGATGAGCCACAGCAGCGCCAGAGGAACAATGCTCTTAGCGCCATGTAATGGGGGACCTCTTTGGCGATGTGTATTGCCAAAAGTCACCAGGAGGTAATAATAATTACAAAAACATTTAAATCTAATTTTATTGAGTGCCTTTCATAACAACTCAAACTCGCTATAGCCCTACATTGGAAATATAAAAAGTGCATTATGAAACTTAAACAGCACAATAACACTACTATTTTCTTTTAAACAGTTATTAAGCCAAATGAAGATGTGCTCCAAAGAGAGATGATGGTGTACGAGAGTGAGACCCCGCCCCCGTCTGACAGCAACCCGCTGTCCTGGTGGTGGAAAAGCCTCAAGTACCCCCACCTTGCCCAGCCGGCATGGCGCTACCTGGCAATATGTGTGACCTCCGTGAGGGCGGAACGAGTGTTTTCCACAGCGGGGAACATAGTAACAAAGAAGCGCTCTTCTCTAGAACCAGAAAGTGTGAATCACCTTGTCTTTTTGGCCAACAACCTGTAGATGTTTGAGGAGGGTTGTTGAGTCTTACATACTGCAGCCAGATAGCCCATAATGGCAAGTTCTGATTTAGCCTAGGCTACATGTTTGATTAATGGGATATACATCATGATACTACCTTTATTTATCTTTATCCTTTATTTGTCTTTCAGTACCTAGCCTGACTGGCTTATTTTTATTTATTTTTGTCAAACAGTGAAAACCTGATGAGAACCTACTGTTCAAGCCAGGGTCTGAATTTAATTAAAAGAACAGTTGTTGACATTGTTTGCTGTATTTGCTTCTGAAAACATCATTGTCTATCGATATTGCCTATGATACAATGCCCACTAGTGGACAGAACGTGCACAACTTTATTTTAATACCTAGGTAGGTCTTTCTGTAAGCATTTAATGGTAAAAAAAATAGCATTAATAATAATTTGAATATATTCTAATATTAATATTAATAAAGAAACGAACTTCGAATATGATTTTTGGGCAAAAGTCCCAGCCCTAGTGTGTGTGTGCTCTGCCTTCACACGTTGTCACGTGTGCTGTGTGTCACTTTGTGACAAGAATTAAACGACTTTAAAGTCGCTGTGTGTGTGTGTGTCCTTCCCACCTATAGATATGACCAGGTCCCTGCGCAGCACGAAGCCCACCAGGCGCTGAGACTCCTGGGATACGACCACGGGGAAGCCGCTGTAGGAGGTGCTGCAGATCAGCGCCTCGGCGTCCTCCACGCTCAGGCCGTCCTGCGTCAGCACCGACAGGGGCGGGTCGGCCCGGCGGGGACGCATCACGTCCATGGCCAGCGTCTTGTGGCTGAACTCCTCCTTTGCCTCTAGAAAGGGGTAGCCGTTCAGGCGGATGTGAGCCTCGTAGATGCCCTCCCGGCCAATGGCGTCTGCCACCCATTTGCTGGTCATGGCCGCCGCCATCAGGGGCACGATGTACTCCAGCCCGCCCGTCAGCTCAAACATGATGACCACCAGGGACACGGTCATACGGGTCACTCCACCTGGGGGAAGGGGCAAG
The DNA here is from genome assembly GCF_949987555.1 of Borostomias antarcticus. Lineage (NCBI taxonomy): Eukaryota > Metazoa > Chordata > Actinopteri > Stomiiformes > Stomiidae > Borostomias > Borostomias antarcticus. The sequence continues at coordinate 115,207 of NC_140234.1, forward strand.
GCAGAAGGAGTGATCATTGCATAGTTAAGCAGCCACAATGTTGCCTGTTAGCTCAGCACTGAGCACTGAGGAGCCCCAGTGGTCTGAAAACAAGCAGCTGGTACCAGACTCACCCAGACAGGCCGCCGCCCCCACCATCGCGTAGAGACCCGGGGTGATGCAGTCGGCTCCTGGAGAGCACCAGCCTTTGAACACCAACCAGTCATGGTGGTAGAACGCCAGCTGCTCCATGGCCACGCCCAGCAGCCGACCAGCGATGGCGCCAACCGCCATACTGGGAATGAACAGACCTGAGGGCACCTGGAGAAGGTTGGCACCGTAGATTTACACGCTCTCTCTCTCACACGCCTACACTCCCAAGCACACACGCACACACCCTCACACACACACTCACCCTCACACACACACACACACTCACTCTCACACCCTCACACACACACACACACATTCACACATTTAGGATTTAGCAACACAAGTGTGTCTTTTAGAGATACAATTGTTAATTAGCTTGCTGCTAGCTAATTGTTTTCTTGTTCATTTTGTTTACATTTGAATGACTGAATGGTCTAGGATTTGAAGTACATCAGGCTGGTTTGTTTTTGCACTACTGTTCATTGGACAGTTGCACATTGTTGTTGCACAGTTCACTGCATGGCCGTTGGCCAATTATGTTTATTGTTTACTTGTTTTACACTACTCTTACTGCATAGTTCATTGCATGGCCATTGGCCAATCTAAGTGATCTAAGTGGTTTTGCACTTGATTTGTGTGCTGTATGTTGCTTTGCACTTCATACTTTATCTTGATAGATAATGTGGACAAATACATATAAACATCAAACTACAATCTTTTGTAGAATGCTTTATCTTTCTATTAAATCAAAAGTAGATGTTTTAATACCGCAGGTTTGGAGCCTCCTTGTGGACAAACAGTTAATGTCAATTTAAAAGTGCTCAGTGTGTCTGCCTATGTTCCTGTCTGTTGGAAGTGAAACATGACTTAAAGGGAGAGCAGGTGGTGACAAAGTGAGTGAGAAAAGGAGAAAATACTGAATGACATCACAGTAGTGTAATCCTGTTAATTTAAAATGAGATGTTCCTCTAAATCTGCCTAAAAAACATCCATATTTTTTTTCCCCCCGGCAGGTCCAAGCCAATATCCTGCTTAGGGCCTCCAGATGGACAGGGCCGGCCCTGCTCACACTCACACACACCCTCACACACACACACACACACACTCACTCTCACACACACACACCCTCACACACAGACACTCACTCTCACACCCTCACACACACACACTCACCCTCACACATATGGTACACTCTCACACAGACCAGACGCACACACCCATGAAGAAATGTGTGTTTGTCTACCTTCATGCCAAAGGTAACCACGGTGATGAGTATCTTCGAAGACGAGTGCGAGGGACAGCTGCCACATGGCGGTGTACACGTCTCTCCCAGCCGGCCTATCAGGGAGCCCATTACTGATGCGTGTCACATTGACGTTTTCATAGTTACAGAGTTGGGAGGAGTCCAGCAGGCCGCAGTCGTTGAAGAGCTCAGAGATGAGCGCGCTGGTAGACATGCGCGTGTAGCCGCTGGGGAAGGCAACCACAGCTGTCACCGCGGTTACCACCAGCACCTGGAAGAGGGCAAGGAGCAGACAACAGCTGAAGCCCTGTCCTGCCCCCTGCTGCTCTGACCAGTCAGTCAACAAATCACTCTGCCAATCAATCAGTCAGCCAGTCACCTCAAGGACAGGGTAGCGTCCCAACCAGGTAGTCTTGCGGCGGCGGCACCAGGCGATGTTGGCGCGGATGAAGAACGCCCCCCAGATGCCCCCAAAGATGCCCAGCAGGATGAAGGGAAGGAGCTCCAGCAGGTGCCAGGGGGCGTGGAACTCCACATAGAACAGCACCAGCCGGCTGTTACCAAAGGGGTTGATGCTGCGCAGAGTGAACGCCGCCACCAGGGCGGCGAAGAAGGACCGAACCGAACCGACCGAAAAAAGAAACGAACTTCGAATATGATTTTTGGGCAAAAGTCCCAGCCCTAGTGTGTGTGCTCTGCCTTCACACGTTGTCACGTGTGCTGTGTGTCACTTTGTGACAAGAATTAAACGACTTTAAAGTCGCTGTGTGTGTGTGTGTCCTTCCCACCTATAGATATGACCAGGTCCCTGCGCAGCACGAAGCCCACCAGGCGCTGAGACTCCTGGGATACGACCACGGGGAAGCCGCTGTAGGAGGTGCTGCAGATCAGCGCCTCGGCGTCCTCCACGCTCAGGCCGTCCTGCGTCAGCACCGACAGGGGCGGGTCGGCCCGGCGGGGACGCATCACGTCCATGGCCAGCGTCTTGTGGCTGAACTCCTCCTTTGCCTCTAGAAAGGGGTAGCCGTTCAGGCGGATGTGAGCCTCGTAGATGCCCTCCCGGCCAATGGCGTCTGCCACCCATTTGCTGGTCATGGCCGCCGCCATCAGAGGCACGATGTACTCCAGCCCGCCCGTCAGCTCAAACATGATGACCACCAGGGACACGGTCATACGGGTCACTCCACCTGGGGGAAGGGGCAAGGCAGAAGGAGTGATCATTGCATAGTTAAGCAGCCACAATGTTGCCTGTTAGCTCAGCACTGAGCACTGAGGAGCCCCAGTGGTCTGAAAACAAGCAGCTGGTACCAGACTCACCCAGACAGGCCGCCGCCCCCACCATCGCGTAGAGACCCGGGGTGATGCAGTCGGCTCCTGGAGAGCACCAGCCTTTGAACACCAACCAGTCATGGTGGTAGAACGCCAGCTGCTCCATGGCCACGCCCAGCAGCCGACCAGCGATGGCGCCAACCGCCATACTGGGAATGAACAGACCTGAGGGCACCTGGAGAAGGTTGGCACCGTAGATTTACACGCTCTCTCTCTCACACGCCTACACTCCCAAGCACACACGCACACACCCTCACACACACACTCACCCTCACACACACACACACTCACTCTCACACCCTCACACACACACACACACACTCACACATTTAGGATTTAGCAACACAAGTGTGTCTTTTAGAGATACAATTGTTAATTAGCTTGCTGCTAGCTAATTGTTTTCTTGTTCATTTTGTTTACATTTGAATGACTGAATGGTCTAGGATTTGAAGTACATCAGGCTGGTTTGTTTTTGCACTACTGTTCATTGGACAGTTGCACATTGTTGTTGCACAGTTCACTGCATGGCCGTTGGCCAATTATGTTTATTGTTTACTTGTTTTACACTACTCTTACTGCATAGTTCATTGCATGGCCATTGGCCAATCTAAGTGATCTAAGTGGTTTTGCACTTGATTTGTGTGCTGTATGTTGCTTTGCACTTCATACTTTATCTTGATAGATAATGTGGACAAATAAATATAAACATCAAACTACAATCTTTTGTAGAATGCTTTATCTTTCTATTAAATCAAAAGTAGATGTTTTAATACCGCAGGTTTGGAGCCTCCTTGTGGACAAACAGTTAATGTCAATTTAAAAGTGCTCAGTGTGTCTGCCTATGTTCCTGTCTGTTGGAAGTGAAACATGACTTAAAGGGAGAGCAGGTGGTGACAAAGTGAGTGAGAAAAGGAGAAAATACTGAATGACATCACAGTAGTGTAATCCTGTTAATTTAAAATGAGATGTTCCTCTAAATCTGCCTAAAAAACATCCATATTTTTTTTCCCCCCGGCAGGTCCAAGCCAATATCCTGCTTAGGGCCTCCAGATGGACAGGGCCGGCCCTGCTCACACTCACACACACCCTCACACACACACACACACACACTCACTCTCACACACACACACCCTCACACACAGACACTCACTCTCACACCCTCACACACACACACTCACCCTCACACATATGGTACACTCTCACACAGACCAGACGCACACACCCATGAAGAAATGTGTGTTTGTCTACCTTCATGCCGAAGGTAACCACGGTGATGAGTATCTTCGAAGACGAGTGCGAGGGACAGCTGCCACATGGCGGTGTACACGTCTCTCCCAGCCGGCCTATCAGGGAGCCCATTACTGATGCGTGTCACATTGACGTTTTCATAGTTACAGAGTTGGGAGGAGTCCAGCAGGCCGCAGTCGTTGAAGAGCTCAGAGATGAGCGCGCTGGTAGACATGCGCGTGTAGCCGCTGGGGAAGGCAACCACAGCTGTCACCGCGGTTACCACCAGCACCTGGAAGAGGGCAAGGAGCAGACAACAGCTGAAGCCCTGTCCTGCCCCCTGCTGCTCTGACCAGTCAGTCAACAAATCACTCTGCCAATCAATCAGTCAGCCAGTCACCTCAAGGACAGGGTAGCGTCCCAACCAGGTAGTCTTGCGGCGGCGGCACCAGGCGATGTTGGCGCGGATGAAGAACGCCCCCCAGATGCCCCCAAAGATGCCCAGCAGGATGAAGGGAAGGAGCTCCAGCAGGTGCCAGGGGGCGTGGAACTCCACATAGAACAGCACCAGCCGGCTGTTACCAAAGGGGTTGATGCTGCGCAGAGTGAACGCCGCCACCAGGGCGGCGAAGAAGGACCGAACCGAACCGACCGAAAAAAGAAACGAACTTCGAATATGATTTTTGGGCAAAAGTCCCAGCCCTAGTGTGTGTGCTCTGCCTTCACACGTTGTCACGTGTGCTGTGTGTCACTTTGTGACAAGAATTAAACGACTTTAAAGTCGCTGTGTGTGTGTGTGTCCTTCCCACCTATAGATATGACCAGGTCCCTGCGCAGCACGAAGCCCACCAGGCGCTGAGACTCCTGGGATACGACCACGGGGAAGCCGCTGTAGGAGGTGCTGCAGATCAGCGCCTCGGCGTCCTCCACGCTCAGGCCGTCCTGCGTCAGCACCGACAGGGGCGGGTCGGCCCGGCGGGGACGCATCACGTCCATGGCCAGCGTCTTGTGGCTGAACTCCTCCTTTGCCTCTAGAAAGGGGTAGCCGTTCAGGCGGATGTGAGCCTCGTAGATGCCCTCCCGGCCAATGGCGTCTGCCACCCATTTGCTGGTCATGGCCGCCGCCATCAGAGGCACGATGTACTCCAGCCCGCCCGTCAGCTCAAACATGATGACCACCAGGGACACGGTCATACGGGTCACTCCACCTGGGGGAAGGGGCAAGGCAGAAGGAGTGATCATTGCATAGTTAAGCAGCCACAATGTTGCCTGTTAGCTCAGCACTGAGCACTGAGGAGCCCCAGTGGTCTGAAAACAAGCAGCTGGTACCAGACTCACCCAGACAGGCCGCCGCCCCCACCATCGCGTAGAGACCCGGGGTGATGCAGTCGGCTCCTGGAGAGCACCAGCCTTTGAACACCAACCAGTCATGGTGGTAGAACGCCAGCTGCTCCATGGCCACGCCCAGCAGCCGACCAGCGATGGCGCCAACCGCCATACTGGGAATGAACAGACCTGAGGGCACCTGGAGAAGGTTGGCACCGTAGATTTACACGCTCTCTCTCTCACACGCCTACACTCCCAAGCACACACGCACACACCCTCACACACACACTCACCCTCACACACACACACACTCACTCTCACACCCTCACACACACACACACACACTCACACATTTAGGATTTAGCAACACAAGTGTGTCTTTTAGAGATACAATTGTTAATTAGCTTGCTGCTAGCTAATTGTTTTCTTGTTCATTTTGTTTACATTTGAATGACTGAATGGTCTAGGATTTGAAGTACATCAGGCTGGTTTGTTTTTGCACTACTGTTCATTGGACAGTTGCACATTGTTGTTGCACAGTTCACTGCATGGCCGTTGGCCAATTATGTTTATTGTTTACTTGTTTTACACTACTCTTACTGCATAGTTCATTGCATGGCCATTGGCCAATCTAAGTGATCTAAGTGGTTTTGCACTTGATTTGTGTGCTGTATGTTGCTTTGCACTTCATACTTTATCTTGATAGATAATGTGGACAAATAAATATAAACATCAAACTACAATCTTTTGTAGAATGCTTTATCTTTCTATTAAATCAAAAGTAGATGTTTTAATACCGCAGGTTTGGAGCCTCCTTGTGGACAAACAGTTAATGTCAATTTAAAAGTGCTCAGTGTGTCTGCCTATGTTCCTGTCTGTTGGAAGTGAAACATGACTTAAAGGGAGAGCAGGTGGTGACAAAGTGAGTGAGAAAAGGAGAAAATACTGAATGACATCACAGTAGTGTAATCCTGTTAATTTAAAATGAGATGTTCCTCTAAATCTGCCTAAAAAACATCCATATTTTTTTTCCCCCCGGCAGGTCCAAGCCAATATCCTGCTTAGGGCCTCCAGATGGACAGGGCCGGCCCTGCTCACACTCACACACACCCTCACACACACACACACACACACTCACTCTCACACACACACACCCTCACACACAGACACTCACTCTCACACCCTCACACACACACACTCACCCTCACACATATGGTACACTCTCACACAGACCAGACGCACACACCCATGAAGAAATGTGTGTTTGTCTACCTTCATGCCGAAGGTAACCACGGTGATGAGTATCTTCGAAGACGAGTGCGAGGGACAGCTGCCACATGGCGGTGTACACGTCTCTCCCAGCCGGCCTATCAGGGAGCCCATTACTGATGCGTGTCACATTGACGTTTTCATAGTTACAGAGTTGGGAGGAGTCCAGCAGGCCGCAGTCGTTGAAGAGCTCAGAGATGAGCGCGCTGGTAGACATGCGCGTGTAGCCGCTGGGGAAGGCAACCACAGCTGTCACCGCGGTTACCACCAGCACCTGGAAGAGGGCAAGGAGCAGACAACAGCTGAAGCCCTGTCCTGCCCCCTGCTGCTCTGACCAGTCAGTCAACAAATCACTCTGCCAATCAATCAGTCAGCCAGTCACCTCAAGGACAGGGTAGCGTCCCAACCAGGTAGTCTTGCGGCGGCGGCACCAGGCGATGTTGGCGCGGATGAAGAACGCCCCCCAGATGCCCCCAAAGATGCCCAGCAGGATGAAGGGAAGGAGCTCCAGCAGGTGCCAGGGGGCGTGGAACTCCACATAGAACAGCACCAGCCGGCTGTTACCAAAGGGGTTGATGCTGCGCAGAGTGAACGCCGCCACCAGGGCGGCGAAGAAGGACCGAACCGACCGAAAAAAGAAACGAACTTCGAATATGATTTTTGGGCAAAAGTCCCAGCCCTAGTGTGTGTGCTCTGCCTTCACACGTTGTCACGTGTGCTGTGTGTCACTTTGTGACAAGAATTAAACGACTTTAAAGTCGCTGTGTGTGTGTGTGTCCTTCCCACCTATAGATATGACCAGGTCCCTGCGCAGCACGAAGCCCACCAGGCGCTGAGACTCCTGGGATACGACCACGGGGAAGCCGCTGTAGGAGGTGCTGCAGATCAGCGCCTCGTCGTCCTCCACGCTCAGGCCGTCCTGCGTCAGCACCGACAGGGGCGGGTCGGCCCGGCGGGGACGCATCACGTCCATGGCCAGCGTCTTGTGGCTGAACTCCTCCTTTGCCTCTAGAAAGGGGTAGCCGTTCAGGCGGATGTGAGCCTCGTAGATGCCCTCCCGGCCAATGGCGTCTGCCACCCATTTGCTGGTCATGGCCGCCGCCATCAGAGGCACGATGTACTCCAGCCCGCCCGTCAGCTCAAACATGATGACCACCAGGGACACGGTCATACGGGTCACTCCACCTGGGGGAAGGGGCAAGGCAGAAGGAGTGATCATTGCATAGTTAAGCAGCCACAATGTTGCCTGTTAGCTCAGCACTGAGCACTGAGGAGCCCCAGTGGTCTGAAAACAAGCAGCTGGTACCAGACTCACCCAGACAGGCCGCCGCCCCCACCATCGCGTAGAGACCCGGGGTGATGCAGTCGGCTCCTGGAGAGCACCAGCCTTTGAACACCAACCAGTCATGGTGGTAGAACGCCAGCTGCTCCATGGCCACGCCCAGCAGCCGACCAGCGATGGCGCCAACCGCCATACTGGGAATGAACAGACCTGAGGGCACCTGGAGAAGGTTGGCACCGTAGATTTACACGCTCTCTCTCTCACACGCCTACACTCCCAAGCACACACGCACACACCCTCACACACACACTCACCCTCACACACACACACACACACTCACTCTCACACCCTCACACACACACACACACACTCACACATTTAGGATTTAGCAACACAAGTGTGTCTTTTAGAGATACAATTGTTAATTAGCTTGCTGCTAGCTAATTGTTTTCTTGTTCATTTTGTTTACATTTGAATGACTGAATGGTCTAGGATTTGAAGTACATCAGGCTGGTTTGTTTTTGCACTACTGTTCATTGGACAGTTGCACATTGTTGTTGCACAGTTCACTGCATGGCCGTTGGCCAATTATGTTTATTGTTTACTTGTTTTACACTACTCTTACTGCATAGTTCATTGCATGGCCATTGGCCAATCTAAGTGATCTAAGTGGTTTTGCACTTGATTTGTGTGCTGTATGTTGCTTTGCACTTCATACTTTATCTTGATAGATAATGTGGACAAATAAATATAAACATCAAACTACAATCTTTTGTAGAATGCTTTATCTTTCTATTAAATCAAAAGTAGATGTTTTAATACCGCAGGTTTGGAGCCTCCTTGTGGACAAACAGTTAATGTCAATTTAAAAGTGCTCAGTGTGTCTGCCTATGTTCCTGTCTGTTGGAAGTGAAACATGACTTAAAGGGAGAGCAGGTGGTGACAAAGTGAGTGAGAAAAGGAGAAAATACTGAATGACATCACAGTAGTGTAATCCTGTTAATTTAAAATGAGATGTTCCTCTAAATCTGCCTAAAAAACATCCATATTTTTTTTCCCCCCGGCAGGTCCAAGCCAATATCCTGCTTAGGGCCTCCAGATGGACAGGGCCGGCCCTGCTCACACTCACACACACCCTCACACACACACACACACACACTCACTCTCACACACACACACCCTCACACACAGACACTCACTCTCACACCCTCACACACACACACTCACCCTCACACATATGGTACACTCTCACACAGACCAGACGCACACACCCATGAAGAAATGTGTGTTTGTCTACCTTCATGCCGAAGGTAACCACGGTGATGAGTATCTTCGAAGACGAGTGCGAGGGACAGCTGCCACATGGCGGTGTACACGTCTCTCCCAGCCGGCCTATCAGGGAGCCCATTACTGATGTGTGTCACATTGACGTTTTCATAGTTACAGAGTTGGGAGGAGTCCAGCAGGCCGCAGTCGTTGAAGAGCTCAGAGATGAGCGCGCTGGTAGACATGCGCGTGTAGCCGCTGGGGAAGGCAACCACAGCTGTCACCGCGGTTACCACCAGCACCTGGAAGAGGGCAAGGAGCAGACAACAGCTGAAGCCCTGTCCTGCCCCCTGCTGCTCTGACCAGTCAGTCAACAAATCACTCTGCCAATCAATCAGTCAGCCAGTCACCTCAAGGACAGGGTAGCGTCCCAACCAGGTAGTCTTGCGGCGGCGGCACCAGGCGATGTTGGCGCGGATGAAGAACGCCCCCCAGATGCCCCCAAAGATGCCCAGCAGGATGAAGGGAAGGAGCTCCAGCAGGTGCCAGGGGGCGTGGAACTCCACATAGAACAGCACCAGCCGGCTGTTACCAAAGGGGTTGATGCTGCGCAGAGTGAACGCCGCCACCAGGGCGGCGAAGAAGGACCGAACCGAACCGACCGAAAAAAGAAACGAACTTCGAATATGATTTTTGGGCAAAAGTCCCAGCCCTAGTGTGTGTGCTCTGCCTTCACACGTTGTCACGTGTGCTGTGTGTCACTTTGTGACAAGAATTAAACGACTTTAAAGTCGCTGTGTGTGTGTGTGTCCTTCCCACCTATAGATATGACCAGGTCCCTGCGCAGCACGAAGCCCACCAGGCGCTGAGACTCCTGGGATACGACCACGGGGAAGCCGCTGTAGGAGGTGCTGCAGATCAGCGCCTCGGCGTCCTCCACGCTCAGGCCGTCCTGCGTCAGCACCGACAGGGGCGGGTCGGCCCGGCGGGGACGCATCACGTCCATGGCCAGCGTCTTGTGGCTGAACTCCTCCTTTGCCTCTAGAAAGGGGTAGCCGTTCAGGCGGATGTGAGCCTCGTAGATGCCCTCCCGGCCAATGGCGTCTGCCACCCATTTGCTGGTCATGGCCGCCGCCATCAGAGGCACGATGTACTCCAGCCCGCCCGTCAGCTCAAACATGATGACCACCAGGGACACGGTCATACGGGTCACTCCACCTGGGGGAAGGGGCAAGGCAGAAGGAGTGATCATTGCATAGTTAAGCAGCCACAATGTTGCCTGTTAGCTCAGCACTGAGCACTGAGGAGCCCCAGTGGTCTGAAAACAAGCAGCTGGTACCAGACTCACCCAGACAGGCCGCCGCCCCCACCATCGCGTAGAGACCCGGGGTGATGCAGTCGGCTCCTGGAGAGCACCAGCCTTTGAACACCAACCAGTCATGGTGGTAGAACGCCAGCTGCTCCATGGCCACGCCCAGCAGCCGACCAGCGATGGCGCCAACCGCCATACTGGGAATGAACAGACCTGAGGGCACCTGGAGAAGGTTGGCACCGTAGATTTACACGCTCTCTCTCTCACACGCCTACACTCCCAAGCACACACGCACACACCCTCACACACACACTCACCCTCACACACACACACACACTCACTCTCACACCCTCACACACACACACACACACTCACACATTTAGGATTTAGCAACACAAGTGTGTCTTTTAGAGATACAATTGTTAATTAGCTTGCTGCTAGCTAATTGTTTTCTTGTTCATTTTGTTTACATTTGAATGACTGAATGGTCTAGGATTTGAAGTACATCAGGCTGGTTTGTTTTTGCACTACTGTTCATTGGACAGTTGCACATTGTTGTTGCACAGTTCACTGCATGGCCGTTGGCCAATTATGTTTATTGTTTACTTGTTTTACACTACTCTTACTGCATAGTTCATTGCATTGCCATTGGCCAATCTAAGTGATCTAAGTGGTTTTGCACTTGATTTGTGTGCTGCATGTTGCTTTGCACTTCATACTTTATCTTGATAGATAATGTGGACAAATAAATATAAACATCAAACTACAATCTTTTGTAGAATGCTTTATCTTTCTATTAAATCAAAAGTAGATGTTTTAATACCGCAGGTTTGGAGCCTCCTTGTGGACAAACAGTTAATGTCAATTTAAAAGTGCTCAGTGTGTCTGCCTATGTTCCTGTCTGTTGGAAGTGAAACATGACTTAAAGGGAGAGCAGGTGGTGACAAAGTGAGTGAGAAAAGGAGAAAATACTGAATGACATCACAGTAGTGTAATCCTGTTAATTTAAAATGAGATGTTCCTCTAAATCTGCCTAAAAAACATCCATATTTTTTTTCCCCCCGGCAGGTCCAAGCCAATATCCTGCTCAGGGCCTCCAGATGGACAGGGCCGGCCCTGCTCACACTCACACACACCCTCACACACACACACACACACACACACTCACTCTCACACACACACACCCTCACACACAGACACTCACTCTCACACCCTCACACACACACACACACTCACCCTCACACATATGGTACACTCTCACACAGACCAGACGCACACACCCATGAAGAAATGTGTGTTTGTCTACCTTCATGCCGAAGGTAACCACGGTGATGAGTATCTTCGAAGACGAGTGCGAGGGACAGCTGCCACATGGCGGTGTACACGTCTCTCCCAGCCGGCCTATCAGGGAGCCCATTACTGATGCGTGTCACATTGACGTTTTCATAGTTACAGAGTTGGGAGGAGTCCAGCAGGCCGCAGTCGTTGAAGAGCTCAGAGATGAGCGCGCTGGTAGACATGCGCGTGTAGCCGCTGGGGAAGGCAACCACAGCTGTCACCGCGGTTACCACCAGCACCTGGAAGAGGGCAAGGAGCAGACAACAGCTGAAGCCCTGTCCTGCCCCCTGCTGCTCTGACCAGTCAGTCAACAAATCACTCTGCCAATCAATCAGTCAGCCAGTCACCTCAAGGACAGGGTAGCGTCCCAACCAGGTAGTCTTGCGGCGGCGGCACAAGGCGATGTTGGCGCGGATGAAGAACGCCCCCCAGATGCCCCCAAAGATGCCCAGCAGGATGAAGGGAAGGAGCTCCAGCAGGTGCCAGGGGGCGTGGAACTCCACATAGAACAGCACCAGCCGGCTATTACCAAAGGGGTTGATGCTGCGCAGAGTGAACGCCGCCACCAGGGCGCTGAAGAAGGACCGCCAGAGAGTCTTCAGGGGGAAGTAGTAGCTCACCTGGATAGCACAGGAGAGGAACAGCAAGAGAGGGAGAGAATGAGAGGAAGAGAGATGTGAGAAGGGACAGAGGGAGGAGAGAAAGGTAGGAGAGAGAGAAAGAAAGAGAGCAGAGGGAGAGAGAAAAAGAAAGGGAGGAGAGAGAGAAAGGAAGGGAGCGGAGGGAGAGAGAGAGAAAGAGAGAGAGAGAAGGGGAAGATAGAAAGAGAAAAGGAGCAGAGGGAGAGAGAGAGAACGAAAGAGAGAGAAGGGGAGGAGAGAGAGAAGGGGGGTAGAATGAGAGATATTGGGGTGAAGGATGTAGATCAGTAATGTGTCACCAGAAGTTAGGGCTGCCCCCTGAAAGTCGACGAGTCAAATCATCAGTCGGAGACCCTTAAAGGAGTAGTAAAGGGAAAATGCATGTTTAGCCCTGTTTTAAGGATACTTATCATCATATACAATGGTTCAGATCAAAATGTTGACAAAACTAGCATTTTCGAAAAGTTGATAATTGCTCTACCACCGTTTTGGTCATACAATGGATGTGGATGGGCATCTTGAAAAATAATTCAAAAACATGTTAAACTCTCGATTTCAAAGACAAGAAACTCACCTAGGTGTTAGTTGACGTTCTGGCATATAATTCGGCATAAAGTAAGATTCTAGTTAATCTGGAAATGCTTTTTTTTTTTTATATTTAGCATCAAACTATTTAGTCGCAGCACATACATATGTAAACTTGTGAAAACCACAACAGGCATGCTCTATGTAAGCACAACTAGCGATTCATCAAGACAGATTGATGAAAACAACCGTTTCACGGCAGAAAATAGATTTTTAGAAACTGCATTCTCAGTGCCCCCACCACTACCATTACATGGATATACTGGCTCGCGCTGGATTTTAAATTTCTTCTACATGCCTCCGAACTACACCAAAGTGATCTCGGTGAGTCAAACGTCTTATAATATGTCGTAAATAAGGTCCAGGTTGTCAAAAACGAGCATTGTCCTCTGATTCCGATATTGCACAATCATTTTATACCAGATGGTTGTTTTTACATCATACTTGCACACAGATGGTATACAGGTAGTGTCCCTACATCCCAAAGCAACCAGGATGCCAATATTTGGTTCTATTTTGAATCAGCAGCCTCCTATATAAGGCCTTATTATAGGCGGAAAGAGCACAAAGTTATTTTGTATGAGGAACATTTCTTGGTTCTACTCTTCTATCAGGGATAGAATATAACCTGACCTTATGTTTTCATAACTTTGACTTATCCCCTTCATAAAATTAATGATCAGACTTTTTACTTGTTTTTAAAAAGCCATGAAATTCTTCAATAAAGTGATTCACCACATTTGCAAAAAAGAGCCAAATACTAAAGGCCTGCCCTGAAAAAGGAGTTCCAAGGTAATCCTGCATCATTTCCCATCTACTGGTTGGATTTACTTTATATTTCCACAGATTGTCTACAGGTAGAACCCTAACACCCCAAACCAACCAAAGTGTCACAATATTATTGTATTGTGAATCAGCAGGCTTTTATAGACTACTAGGCCGTGTTACAGACAGATACGTCAAAGTTTTTTTTTTTCTGAGTTACTTCTAATCCTGGTGTAATAATACTGTAAAATGCCTTCGTACAACACAATGACTGCTTAATAACAGGGAATACAATTTGATACCATGTTTTCACTCACTTCATATGGAATCTATAGATGACGATCTCATTGTGATGGTTTGGTTAGGGACCCAGGCGCAACAGGAAAGGAGGAGGCAAGGAACGGTAAAGCCCGGAGGGGCGATTTAATAAGATAACACAAAGGGGGAGCCACAAAAGAGGATGCCAAAAAATATAATAGGATGAAATAATAGGAGCCACTAAACTGCCACTAAATAATAATAAATGTCCTTGGCTCAAGGGAGCCGGAGGGATCGGGAGGTGGAGCAGGGTGAGGGCTCTGCTAGCTGGTACACTCAGCAGAGGGGGTCCGGGAAACTGGAGAGACGAGGAGGAGAGGCAGGGTGAGTGATAGTAATCACAAACAGGGAACGAGAAAAAGCACTATAAAATACAGGTAAGTAAATCGTAGGCTAGGCTATACTTTACCACATAAAGGTTATGGTAAGATCTGGCGATGAGTGGAGTGTAGACCAGGTTCTTGTAGGGGTTGAAGGTGATTGCAGAACGAGGGACAGGTGTGGTGATGATAAATTGGAAACCGGTGAGTAGAGCCGCGCCCGCGTCATCGTCGGAGACGAGCGCGCCTTCTTGTCTTTGCGCACGGGCCGATGTGCTGGGCATGTCGGGATCCGACTCTTCGTCACCGGGGTGGGAGGAGACTGCCGAGTCCGCGGAGCTGGCCGGAGACGGGGAACGCCCGGTAGTGGGGGGAAACTCCGGAGAGTCAGAGCGTTGCATGCCTGGGCTGATGCGACGTGCGGTAGAGCGCGTAGGACGCCCCGAGCGCGCAGCGGGCCCAGAGGGGAGAGAGGGAGGCGGTTGTGGAGGCGAGGGCATGCGAGCCGTAACAGGACCCCCCCCCCCGAGGGGAGCCACCTGGCGACCGACCGGGGGCGTCAGGATGGGCCCGGTAGAAGTCCCGGAGGAGAGACGGGTCCATAATGAGCTGCCTGGAGATCCAGCTGAACTCCTCGGGGCCGTACCCCACCCAATCCGCCAGGTATTGGAAACCCCGACCCCGGCGGCGCACCTTCAGCAGCCGCCGAACCGTCCACTGGGGATGCCCGTCGACCATCTGGGGAGGCGGAGGAGCCGGGGCAGAAGGCATGAGGGGACTCGAGGAGACAGGCTTGACCTTGGACACATGGAACACAGGGTGTACCCGCATGGAAGCAGGGAGCTTAAGGCGTACCGCAGCTGGGTTCAGGACACGGTCGATCTCGAAGGGCCCAACGAAGTGCGGAGCCAGCTTCCTGGAGGGGACCTGGAGCGGAAGATCAGCGGTGGAGAGGTAGACACGTTGACCGGGCCGGTACACCGGAGCAGGAGTGCGGCGGCGGTTGGCCCCGCGGCAGGAGCGCTCGTTGGAGCGGAGCAGGGCCCTGCGGACCTCCCTCCAGACACGGCGACAGCGGCTGAGGTGGGCCTGGACGGAGGGGACGGAGGCCTCCGACTCCTGGAGAGAGAACAGCGGGGGCTGGTACCCGAGGGATGACTCGAACGGAGACCTGCCAGTGGCAGCGCTGGTCAGGGCATTGAGGGAGTATTCGACCCAGGGCAGGTCCGTGCTCCAGGAGGTGGGGTGGAGAGCCGACACACAGCGGAGAGCGGACTCCAGGCTCTGGTTGGCCCGTTCGGCCTGGCCGTTGGTCTGCGGGTGGTAGCCAGAGGAGAGGCTGATAGTGGCGCCTATCTCCTTGCAGAAGGCCCTCCACACCTGGGAGGTGAATTGAGGCCCACGGTCTGAGACAATGTCCCTGGGGAGGCCGTGGAGCCGGTAGACGTGCTGGACGAGGAGCTCGGCGGTCTCCGCAGAGGACGGGAGCTTGGGGAGCGCCACCAGGTGGACCGCCTTGGAGAACCGGTCCACCACGGTGAGGATGACCGTGTTGCCCCTGGAGGGGGGAAGACCGGTGATGAAGTCCAGGGCGATGTGGGACCAGGGACGGCTGGGGACCGGGAGAGGACGCAGGAGGCCAGCCGGGGGCTGGTGGGACTCCTTGCTGCGGGAGCAGACGGGACAGGCGACAACAAACTCCCGGACGTCGGACCTCATGGAGGGCCACCAGAACCGTCGGCTCAGGAAGGAGAGGGTGCGGTGAACCCCGGGATGGCACGCAAACCGGCTGGCATGGCCCCACTGGAGCACCCGGGACCGGACCGAGTCGGGCACGAAGAGCCGGCGAGGAGGGACGTTGGCCGGACTGGGATGGGCGCGTTGGGCCTGCCTCACCACTGCCTCGATGTTCATGGTAACCACCCCTATGACACGTGAGGCCGGCAGGATGGTCTCAGGCTCCGCGGGGGGCGCCTCGGGCGCGTGGAGGCGGGACAGCGCGTCGGCCTTGGCGTTGCGGGAGCCGGGCCGGAAGGTGAGGGTAAAATCGAACCTCCCGAGGAACTGTGACCACCGCGCCTGGCGGGAGTTGAGGCGCTTGGCCGCCCGGATGAAGGTCAGGTTCTTGTGGTCCGACCAGACGAGGGTGGTGTGTTCCGCGCCCTCAAGCCAGTGGCGCCACTCCTCCAAGGCCCCCACCACCGCCAACAACTCCCTGTTCCCGATGTCGTAATTGACCTCAGCTGGGGTGAACCGGCGGGAGAGGAAGGCACAGGGGTGCAACTTCTGGTCCTCCACTGACCGCTGGGACAGAACAGCACCGATGCCTGTGTCCGATGCGTCCACCTCGACCACGAACTGCCTGGAGGGGTCAGGATGGAGAAGGACCGGAGCGGTGGTGAAGCGCTCCTTGAGCGCGGAGAAGGCGGCGCTGGCAGCCGGTGTCCAGATGAACGGACGCAGGGATGAGGTGAGGTGGGTGAGGGGAGCTGCTACCCGGCTGTAGTCCCGTATGAAACGGCGGTAAAAGTTAGCGAAGCCAAGGAAGCTCTGGAGTTGCCTCCGGGTAGTGGGTTGAGGCCATTCGACCACGGTCTTGATTTTGCGGGGGTCGGGTCGCGTCAGGCCTCCCTCCACAATGAGCCCCAGGAACTCCACTGACGAGGAGTGAAAGGTGCACTTCTCCGCCTTAATGTACAGTCGGTTCTCCCGGAGACGCTGGATGACCATGCGGACGTGTTGGACGTGCTCCTCAGCGCTCCTGGAGAACACCAGGATGTCGTCCAGGTAGAGGACCACAAAAACGTCCAGCATGTCCCTGAGCACGTCGTTCATGAGCGCCTGAAAAACGGCGGGGGCGTTGGTGAGGCCGAAGGGCATGACGAGGTACTCGTAGTGGCCACGGGAGGTCTTGAAGGCGGTCTTCCATTCGTCCCCCTCACGGATACGCACCAGGTGATAAGCGTTCCTGAGGTCCAACTTGGTGAAGATGGTGGCACTGATGAGGGGTTCGAAGTTGGAGCTCATGAGGGGGAGTGGATATTTATTCTTGACCGTGATGTTGTTGAGCAGCCTGTAGTCGATGCACGGCCTCAGATCTCCTCCCTTCTTCTTAACGAAGAAGAACCCCGCTGCCACCTGGGATCGAGATGGTCGGATGAGACCCTCGGCCAAGCACTCGGAGATGTAGGTGTCCATGGCTGCTTTCTCCGGGAGGGAGAGGTTGTAGAGACGACTGGCTGGGAGAGGGGCGCCAGGGTGGAGCTCGATGGCGCAGTCGTAGGGTCGATGAGGGGGGAGTGTGCGGGCGCGCTCCTTACTGAAGGCCTCTCCGAGGTCGTGGTACATCGAAGGGACCGTGGAGAGGTCCGGAGGAGCGGGACGGGGCCGGTCAACCCGAGTGGAGGTCTGAGCAGCTCGGAGGCAGCGGGCGTGGCAGGTGGTGCTCCAGCTGAGGATGTGCCCCGAGCTCCAGCAGACATGAGGGGTGTGGAGTTCCAGCCAGGGCCTCCCTAGGATGAATGGAGCGTCGGGAGAGTGGATGACGAAGGGGCGGATGTCCTCCACGTGGTTTCCCGAGACTGTGAGGGTGAGGGGCAGGGTCCGGTGCGTGATGGGGCCCATGGGATGGCCATCCAGGGCGAAAGCCGAGAGGGGCCTCTCCAGAGGGGAGAGAGGGAGCGCCGCTTTGTGGGCGAACTGGACGTCCACGAAGCTCTCGTCGGCACCGGAGTCGATGAGGGCAGGGACGGAGAGCGTGTGCCCCTGCCAGGCGAGGGTGACAGTGAACCTGGCGGCACGGGTCCGGGATTAGGGATGGATGAGCCGGCTTACTCGGTACCCCCTGGTGAGTGAGCCTACTCTTTTTGCCGCCCTGGGAGGCGCAGAGGGACAGGAGTCGACGGCGTGCGCTGGGCTAGCGCAGTATATGCATAGTCCGTTCAGACTCCGGCGCTCACGCTCTGCAGGGGTCAGTCGGGTCCGGCCCAGTTGCATGGATTCCTCTCCAGCGGTGTTTGGGGGGGCGAGGGAGGCCGGGGCAGGCCGAGAGAGACCGGTAGAGGGAGGTGGAGACGGTCTGGGTGCGCTGTGGTGTTGGTGCGCCCGCTCGCGCCTGCGTTCCCGGTTGCGCTCGTCTATGGCTATGGAGAGGAAGACGAGTTGGTTCAGGGTCGCTGGTCTGTCTCTTCCAGACAGGCTGTCCTTCATGGCGTCCCCCAGGCCCCGTCGGAAGGCGCTGTACAGTGCAGACTCGTTCCAGGAGCAACGGGCAGCGAGGATGCGGAACTCCGTGGCGTAGTCCGCTACTGAGCTGGAACCCTGGGTGAGGGCGGAGAGAGCAGCGTCCGCGTCCTGTCCGTGGACGTCGTGGGCAAACACGGTCCTGAATTCTGTCACGAAGGCAGTGTAGTCCTGCATGAAGGCAGCTGCGCCCTCGCGACCCGCCATGACCCAACGGCGAGCCCGTCCCGTGGTGAGGTTGGCGATGTAGGCTATACGAGCAGACGCAGTGGAGTACATACTTGGCTGGAGATCAAACACGTACTCACACTGCATGAGGAACTCCCGGCAGAGGGTGAATGTCCCGTCATAGGGGGCCGGGGAGGCGAGATGGGGCTCCCGGTTTGGTGGAGCGGTGGGGTTCAGGAACGGAGCCAGGCGGGCACTGAGCGCGGTGACCTGGTCGGACAGGGTGCAGACCAGAGTAGCGAGGCCCCTCAGTCGCTCGTCCTGGGCTTGCTGTTGGGCGGATACCTGCTGCAGTTGCTCAGCTTGGGTCTGTTGGAGGGCTTGGAGTAGTCCGGGAGGTGCAGGTCTCTCCTCCATGTTGGCTGGGTCCAAACTGGCCAGATCTTACTGTGATGGTTTGGTTAGGGACCCAGGCGCAACAGGAAAGGAGGAGGCAAGGAACGGTAAAGCCCGGAGGGGCGATTTAATAAGATAACACAAAGGGGGAGCCACAAAAGAGGATGCCAAAAAATATAATAGGATGAAATAATAGGAGCCACTAAACTGCCACTAAATAATAATAAATGTCCTTGGCTCAAGGGAGCCGGAGGGATCGGGAGGTGGAGCAGGGTGAGGGCTCTGCTAGCTGGTACACTCAGCAGAGGGGGTCCGGGAAACTGGAGAGACGAGGAGGAGAGGCAGGGTGAGTGATAGTAATCACAAACAGGGAACGAGAAAAAGCACTATAAAATACAGGTAAGTAAATCGTAGGCTAGGCTATACTTTACCACATAAAGGTTATGGTAAGATCTGGCGATGAGTGGAGTGTAGACCAGGTTCTTGTAGGGGTTGAAGGTGATTGCAGAACGAGGGACAGGTGTGGTGATGATAAATTGGAAACCGGTGAGTAGAGCCGCGCCCGCGTCATCGTCGGAGACGAGCGCGCCGTTCTTGTCTTTGCGCACGGGCCGATGTGCTGGGCATGTCGGGATCCGACTCTTCGTCACCGGAGTGGGAGGAGACTGCCGAGTCCGCGGAGCTGGCCGGAGACGGGGAACGCCCGGTAGTGGGGGGAAACTCCGGAGAGTCAGAGCGTTGCATGCCTGGGCCGATGCGACGTGCGGTAGAGCGCGTAGGACGCCCCGAGCGCGCAGCGGGCCCAGAGGGGAGAGAGGGAGGCGGTTGTGGAGGCGAGGGCATGCGAGCCGTAACACTCATACACCTTAATGCAGCAGGAATTACAAATATTGTTATATTGGCATTGGTTATATATGGTAGTCAGACTTAAAGTGCAGTATGGGTTAAGTACACACAGTGGAATACACTACTTTTTCTGTGCCATTCTTGAAAAATCATGAATCAAGTGCGAGTTTTTATTTATTTTTTGTTACTTTTTGTGATATTTAGAAATCAACAAACTATTTCAGCAGTGGAGGAGGAACTGAATAATTACTGGTCAAATTGTTTTCCAGGGGGGTGAATCAGTCACTAGCATTAGGACAATCTATGGAAGTGCAGGAGCAATATTCTGTGCAGTGCAATCCCACAGACAGACACTGGCACTTTCTTGTTTTATTGCAATCTGTATCATTGCAATAGAGATGGGTGAGATCTCTCACAGCTTTCGGTGCAGACTCCTTTTTGAAAAGGACTGGCTGTAGTGATACATCATCTTTTAGTATCCAACCTTTTCCAACTGGATTCCAAAATTAGGGGTTTAGCGACATGACTGTGGCACCAGGACGTGCTGTTCAAAAGCATCTTCAGTGGGAGGCAGATGTGAGACTGGCATGTCTGTGGTTGATGCGAGATAGACCTACATAAAAATAGGCAAATCCACAGCTTTCAATAAACGTGACAAGCACATAAATGAGCTTCAGGATCTGAGAACCTTTGGCTTGACTGATTGCCTTCCAGAGGCTCTACCGGCAAGAAAATATGCTATTCATCTCTATGGTCCAAAAAAGAAGGCAAAGTACCACTCTTGATGAGCTCTGATGCATTCTTGCATCAACCACAGAATAATACCATCTCAAAGCGGAGAGGACAATACAGAGTAAGTAGGCTACTTTATTTCAGAATAACCTTTCAGAATATCAGTGGAAATAACAGTGAGAGAGATGTGAGTTGTTATTTAATATAGTTAGTGTTTAAGCAGATTTTTCAAATAGGGAGAGAATCAGCATTGTGTTCTTGGGGCTGATAGGTGTGGCGCAGCGGAAAATAACTCAAACGTTTCCACTCAGCAAGAGAGAAGGCTCTAGAGTTTACAGATTACCTGTTATCAAGCTCCCCATTAGCTTTGGGTTTAAATCTGCAATATAAATAGGCACTTTTGCCTTTGGCTCTCAGCTTCACTTTCGCCTTCCTACGCGAATGTTTGCAAACTATTTTAAACTTCACAGAAGCGGCTGCAAGTTAGAAACGCTCGTTGCCATCATGTCTGTTTATGTTTAATGCAAACAATTTTAAATGTTCTTCAAAAGCCGTTCAGATTAAAGCAGAACAGACACTTGTGAAATGTCCGGTGTATCAGGCTAACTTCCTTATGGCACTGAAGTTACCAGCAGCACTAAAAGGAGGATTTGCGAGGAAGTAGCCTACTGTAGTTAGTGATGGCGAAATGAGGCTTTCTGAAACACAGAGGCTTCGAGGCACATTGTGTAATAGATTCATTACTCAAGCCCTCATTAAATGCTGTATACACTACTGACACCTGCTGGCAAAGATAATTTAGAGCAGTCAATATAAATTACATGGAAACTGAGCCCTGTAACATTACTGATTGAACTGATTGAACAGATTTTGATTGACAACATACCCAGTCATCACCTTGTCTTGAGATGTCTTAAGACACATTTGTGAAGACATCTTGAGATGTATTTTGTCAGTGAAGACATGTCTGAAGACATGTCTTAAGACATGTCGAATATTTATGTCTCAAGATGTCTTAAGATGTCACTATTGGAAGATGTCTTATGATGTCTTGGAATGTCTCAAGATGTTTCAAGATTTCACTTTTGCCTTGGTTTTTCCTCTTTTTATCACTTTTTCTTATTCTGAAAACCAATGCAATATTATTTTTGAGAATTAAAGTATACTGCACAGTATCTTAGTATTTTGAATTAATAACAAACCATGTACAATGTCATGACATACTGTACTCAACATTTTATTATAGATATGATTAGACATACCCTACTTTGATACAGGCTGGCATATGACAGAGCCATTTGACAGACAGGCATTTCAAACACAGACTACAAACACAGACTATAAATATTAGGCTATAGGGTTCCAAAACGTAAAAATGCATATACACACACACATATATATATACATACATATGTATATATATATATATATATATATATAAATAAATAAATATATATATATATATATATATATATATAGAGAGAGAGAGAGAGAGAATATATATATATATAGACGAGGAAATCAATGACATTCTAAAAAGAACCCACAAAAATTCAGAAGTATTCAATATATTCAGCGAACAACTGAAGCAGAGTGGCTTTGAGAGGTCTGTTGGTCTTGTTGGTCAATGGTGATTTGGTAATGGCATCAAATCAACAGTAATAGCACCACACACCTTCCGAATGTTTTTCATATTTTCTGTCTGGCTAACACCATCAGCTCGCGCTCGGTTCCCTCGAATCTCTGGAATGACCCCCGTCAGAATTTCCATCCAATCAACGAGCGACCTCAGCACTGCATGCCGTTGTTATCAAATTTGGCTCGGTTGGTAAAAAGGCAGTCTGAACATAACCGTGACAAATCAAAATGAAACAATCTGTCATTTTTTGCATTTAGCCCCCGGGACTAAACCGCACTAAATGCGCGCTTCATATTTGAATACGCCCTGAGACTCATGATCTGTCCTTGTGTTTACAGCCTTCTCTCTCTCACCCATCCCTCTCTCCTGCCCTATCTCTCTCTCTGTCTGTCTCTCTCTGTCTCCCTCTGTCTCTTACTCTCTCTCCCTCCTGCCCTATCTCTCTCCCTCGCCTGCTCTCTCTCTCACCGTCTCTCTCTCCCTGTCTCCCGCTCTCTCTTTCTCTCTGTCTCTCCAAATCCAGCTGTACACTTCACCAGTCCAGCCCATTCAGATCAGATAAACAGTATTACTTTCCATCCCTGTTCATATTTAAGCTGTTAACATGGTGTGACCGGTGTGTCCTGTCTCTGCGTTGTGTTGTGTAGAAGGGAGATCAGGCGGACAACGTGGGATCTTTTTGGTCATATGAACGATCCATTTATTGGTCTCTGTACAAACAGTAGCAATAGCATGCAATCAGCTAACGGGACGCTTTCCAGACTGCAGCCCCAACTCTTTCTACATCATATTTCGCAGGAAAGAGCCAGATAATACAAGAACTAACAGCAAGTATTTGAGAATGTAAGAACATCTGAGAAAATGAAGCCCACCTGTACAAACAGTAGCAATAGCATGCAATAAGCTAACAGGACACTTTACAGACTGCAGCCCCAACTAAAAGAATCCGAAATAATCCACAAACAAAACGAAAATTAAACGACAATATCGACACGACACATGAATATAATATATAAACAGAACATAACTGATACATTATGGATGGGGAAATAAGGAGTTATAAGGGGCAAAATGATAATGGGACTGGGGGATGACAGACACATACCTCTTTCTACATCATATTTCGCAGGAAAGAGGCAAATATGGGCGAAACATTAATATTTCAGGGGTGACAGGAGGAAGAGGGGCTACAGTGGGAGGAGCTACAGCACGCCCCTGACAATGCATAGCAGGCTACAGTAGGCTAAATATCGATAAAACACAATAAAAGAAATGGAATATAATAAAGATTGATGTGGTGTAATTATACATAAAAACAGCAGGGTTACAAATTTGAAACAAATGAAATAAATGACAGTGACTGATAATACACCACAATACATGCTCAGTGTTCTCTAGCTAATACTGTGCTCTGTGAGTCAGACCCACTGGCATGTACAGTAGACAAGTCAAGCAAGTTTATAGCTCCACCTTCAGCATACTTCATCTGGGTGATGCCCAACAACAGTCAAGGAGACATTTTGGACAGGCGAAGCAGAGTACAGTTTTCAGATGTAGTGCCAACAAAATAAAGTGAGTATTTTGAAATCTTAAGGGTAAAGGTAGGAGGAGGAGAGAAAGAAAGAGAGGAGAGAGAGAGAGATGGGGGCAGTGTTTCTATGAGTGTTTCTCTATTTTTCTCTATGAGTGTTTCTCTATTTTCTCTATTTTTCTCTATTTTCACTGTAAATGAACAAAACCTCAGTGCTTCAGAGTATAAATAAAGGTTTGAAATGAAATGAGGATTGTTCTTAAAGTGTGCTGTAGTTACTGTGAGTCGACTCCAAACACTAACATTATTACAGCACACAATATATCTTTCATACAGCTATTCACCACACTTCCAGTATTCACCTACCTGACCATCTTTCCATCTTCCATGAGACTTTCACCCTCATGAGTAACCTTGTTGATCTCTGTGCTGTTTTAGGTCAAGTAAATCAAACTGCACCTGCAGATAGCATTAGTCAGACTCATCTCTTATAATCCAAACAAACACATGATTCACACAAGGACCAAGGACCAACTGACACACAGAGACAGTATGAGGGTTTTTATACAGTATGGGGTGTTTAACCTGTATGTGTCTCTTTCCACAGTTCTGCTCTCAGCTGCAACGCTCAGCTCCTGTTTCCAGGTGGGTGCATGGGAGCAGGAGTGAGAGAGAAGGGAGGTGTACTGTTGTGTCGAATAGACCAATTTGGAGTCGACGTCACAGTTGCATCAGTGCAGTTGCGTGCGCAGTGTGGTGGCAGGAAGTAGTGGAGGCAAACAAAACCTGAAGTAAACGGGTAGTGCTAGCTACGACGTGAAGAATGTGAAAGAAGGGAATAAAATAGTAGGCAACTGACCCGTACTGACTGTCGGGTCACTATCCATAGCCTAATATAAATCCAATCTGAGAACAACATTTTCTTATGTAAGTGGTGAGGAATTTGGTGACATGGCTTTTCTGGCTGTCTGTACCCCACCACTACGCCTAGGCTACAGACAGCTAGAAAAGCCATGTCATCAAATTTTCCCTTTACATAAGGAAATGTTGTTTTTGTTCACAGATTGGATTTATATTAAGATATGGATAGTCCCTATAATTTATTTGGCTCAATACAATTTTAAAACGCTACATTCCAGTGATGTATGTAGCCTACAAAAACCTTGTCTTCATCATTCATTTTCATATAGTGTATTGCAGGCCCACACTAAGGACCTAATTTGCGCAGGTAGAGTAGATGTGCGCTATACTGCAACTCTCCTTTTTAAAAGGTATCATTTTGCTCTAATCGAGCTAAAACTATAACGGGATGAACGGAGGGCATCGCTAAGGGATTTACGATGGGTTCAGACCGAACTTGTGCTGAACAACAAACTACTTGTTAGTTAATAGTCTACTAGCCTACAAGAGTTATCAGCTAATCAGCCGTGCCCATTTCTATCCTTGTTTGTCTTCCATGTCCGGCGCACATTCCTTGCTATTAAAATAATCTTGAATCCAATCTTGTAATCTCTGCACTGTTGTGCTAATATTATAGCCTGTTATTACTTTACTTTATTCTTTATTCAGTTTATTTTTTACAGGGACAATGCACATTAATCAACAATTTTAGGAACACAGAAAATGAGCCCTCATAGTAAATGTGCCAGTGTTAGCTGAGTAGCTAGTTTTCAACTGCTGTCCCTGGGAAAGATGTTAAGTGCAGGATAAAAACAGTAAGAAAGACATTTTAAAAAACAGATTAGGAAAAGATAAGACAGTAAAAAGACATGTCATGCACATTTAGAACATACTAATTAACAGACAAGAAATGAAAATATAATACAAAATGCAGAGAGAATACAAGACAGATTACAACGACAAAAAGCAAGGACAGTACTAGACAGACAATGGCATACGAGCAGACAGACAGACAGACAGATGTAAAGGTACCACATGAACAGGCAGGCAAGCAGGCAGGCAAGGTCAGGAGGCTGTAGTGTGACCAGGGCTGTTATGGTCACATGCATGATTATTTCTTAGCCATGTTTTGAGAGTGTGCTTGAATGATCTGTGTGTTTCAGTATTGCGGATGTGAATTGGTATGGAGTTCCAGGTCTCAGCAGCTCTCACTGAGAAGGCTGACTGGCTGAATGAGCTTTTCCTCAGTGGGACTATAAAATCACCCGCTATCACAGATCTGCTGTATCTGCTGCTCAGTGAAAACATCTGAGTGGTGGTGGGGCCAGACCACAGAGGATTTTAAAAACCAGACTGGCATCCGTTAGCTTTATGATGTTGTCCCAGCTTAAAAGGGCATGCTTATCTAGGATATTGCAGTGGTGGTGACAGATAGGTTTTTTGTCCAGAACCTTCAGAGCCTGTTTGTAAACTGATTGTATGGGTGCTAGACTTGTTTTGCAGGCCTGGGTCCAGCTGGAGAGAAAGAAAGTGAGATGGGACATGATTGCATGGAAGTACAATTTTGCAGCTTCAATGTTCAGACAGTTTCTAATGTACCTAAAATTTGATAGATTGAATTTGACTGTTTGTGTGACCTTTTTAACCTGTTTTTTAAATGTAAGCTTGCAATCTAGGGTGATTCCAAGGTATTTGCATTCTGTCACCACTTGGAGCCTCTCACCAGCAGCGAAGACATCTGGATCAGGTGTTTTGGATGCTCTTTTTGTGCGTGGCTGTAAGCCAGCGCACCAAAGATAGCAAATGTCTGGTTGTCACTCCCTCCCTCCTTCCCTCCCTCTCTCCCTTCCTCCGTCGGGTTGTTGACCCGCAGTTCTATGTTGCTACCACAAGAGGCAGTAGTCCCAGCACACCAAAATAAAGGACAACAAAATCAACCTGCCGATCTCTACTGCACAAGTAGAGTAGCGGTGAAAGCATAGGACTCCCATTCGGGAGACGGGGTTTCAAGGCCCCAGTGGGGATGACTTTATGGGACTATACCCCAAACCTCCACATGTTCATCCTTTCACTCCAACCTTTACCCCTTGCCTTATAGGTCCTGTCCCAACCCCAACCCTTATTCTAACCCCAACTCTTATTCTAACCCCAACCCACACTAGGCAGTCCCTCCAGAAAAACGCGGGCAAAAATCCTTGATTATGCAAGCAAAACTCCTTGATTATACAATGGAATATGCAGGGTTTTTATGTGATTTTATGCGTTGAAAATGCGGGGATTTTCTGAAGTTGCGGGAAATTGCGAATATTGCAAGAATATGCGAAAAATGCAAGAACCTGTCCTGTATTTTCGTGCACACCCCACTCTAATGCATATAGCCTACACTACGTCTGCACATGCTTGGAATGATACGAGAAATAACAAAACCATAGGCTATGCAAGAGCGCCTAGACCAGGTACGGTATAGACCGGCGTCATGATTGAAGGCAGCCTTAAAAGGCAGCATTGGAACTTATAAACAACCCTTGATGTCTGGTCTCTGTGGTCGTCCAGGTCATTTGCTATTTCCAAGTTTATCAGACCAAACATTTTGCCCATGTCTATGATCTGATGTTTATTGATTTGATCTTAATATAATCGATGCAGCTGTGCTTTAGCCTACTCTGATTGGCTATTTATTTCCTTTATTCATGATGAGAATAGCAGAGGACTTTGAACTTGATATATTAAACAGAAATTGGTGCAATTCACTAGAATGCAGGAAATGAGATGTCTGACACTCATAATCTCATGGGGGAGGACCCCCAGACCCCTGCTTGATTTGTGTTCCGTGAGCATGGGACTGCTGGCAAGGTGTCCCTTATCTTTCCCCATTGAAGGTGGCAACCCTACAAACGAGGTGAAAAACATTACAACCTGAAGCAGAAAAATGCGGAAAGTATGAAATCAAGCGAGCCCCGCATATTCAACGTTTTTTGCACGGAGTTCAGTGATTATCACGGTGAAAATGCGCTCTTTCTAAAATTATGTGACCCTTGCATAATCTGCGCCTTTTGCCTGATTATGCAATGAATTATGCGATCGCATAATCGCGTTTTTCTGGAGGGACTGACTAGGGACTGGAAGAAGGACACCAAAACCAACCCGCCGATCTCCGCTGCACAAGTAGAGTAGTGGTGAGAGCACAGGACTCCCACCCGGGAGACGGGGGTTCAAGGCCCCGGCGGACCTTAATTTATCAGACATTATTTCATGTCATTTCAATTCACAGCTATTTTAGTGTTGGACTAGCTTCCGTTCGACCAGTCCTGAACAGAAACAAGCCTATAAGCCAGGCTGGACCTGGCCTGGTTTCAAAGAACATACAGATGGTTTTCTTTGCATTCAGGTGGAGGCAGCAGTCAGTGAGCCATTGAACTACCTGTATCATGGTTGCATTGAGTTTGCTTGCTGTCTCTGCTTTGTTTTTAGCATGCACAAAGATGACTGTGTCATCCGCATACATGTGGACTAGAGAACCAGAGCAGACAGAGGGCAGGTCATTTATGTACAGTACAGACTGAACAGGAGAGGGCCCAGGATGCATCCCTGTGGCACACCCACATCATGTTCCAGGGGGGTGATAGATCACCATTTATTCTGACACATTGTGTTCTACCCTCAAGATATGATCTCATCCAATTTAAGGCATGAGGTGAAAAATTAAACATGGACAGCTTAGTGATGAGCACATTGTGACTGGTGGTATCAACAGCCTTTTTCAGGTCTAAAAACACGGCTTCAATCACGCCCCCCTTGTCCATTTTCACTTTTACAGTCTCTAAAAAGAAGCAGTTTCTGGTTTCAGTGGAATGGTTGGTTTTGAACCCAAACTGCATAGGGTGAAGTGGATAGGGACTATTGTTGAGATAGGTGATTAGTTGCTCAGCTATACTCTTCTCAGCTATCTTTGAGACTATAGAGAGAATGCTAATGAGTCTGTAGTTGCTAACCTCATTTATATTCCCTGACTTAAAAAATGGTGTGATGATAGCTGACTTCCAGACCTGTGGATACACAGCCTTTCTAACAGAGGCATTAACCACTTTGGGCATGGGCTCTGAGAGTGACTCCCTATGCTTCTTCAGGAAAGAGGAGTCCAGCCCAAACACATCCTTCGCTTTAGAGCTTTTGTTCTTGATCTTAATATTTAGTTCTTGATCTTAATATTTTTGCCACTTGAGATTCCGATACTTCATTTATGGCGAAGACAGGATGTGTTTCATCTACTGGCACTGCATGTAAGCATTGGTAGAAGACAGGATGTGTTTCATCTCACTGCATGTAAGCATTGGTAGAAGACAGGATGTGTTTCATCTACTGGCACTGCATGTGAGCATTGGTAGAAGACAGGATGTGTTTCATCTACTGGCACTGCATGTAAGCATTGGTAGAAGACAGGATGTGTTTCATCTACTGGCACTGCATGTAAGCATTGGTAGAAGACAGGATGTGTTTCATCTCACTGCATGTGAGCATTGGTAGAAGACAGGATGTGTTTCATCTACTGGCACTGCATGTAAGCATTGGTAGAAGACAGGATGTGTTTCATCTCACTGCATGTGAGCATTGGTAGAAGACAGGATGTGTTTCATCTCACTGCATGTAAGCATTGGTAGAAGACAGGATGTGTTTCATCTACTGGCACTGCATGTACGCATTGGTAGAAGACAGGATGTGTTTCATCTCACTGCATGTGAGCATTGGTAGAAGACAGGATGTGTTTCATCTCACTGCATGTGAGCATTGGTAGAAGACAGGATGTGTTTCATCTCACTGCATGTGAGCATTGGTAGAAGACAGGATGTGTTTCATCTCACTGCATGTGAGCATTGGTAGAAGACAGGATGTGTTTCATCTCACTGCATGTGAGCATTGGTAGGCGGGCTGTACAGTATGTTAGAGCCTTAACAGAATCCACAAAGTAGGTGTTGAAAGCTGTTGCGACTTGTATTGCATCTTGAGTTAGGCAGCCATTTACATTTAGTTCGTCTTTTCCTTGAGTTTCCATGATCTTTTCCTGTCAGTTTCTTCAGATTATCCCAGATCAACTTAGTTACCATTTGCCTCATTAATAATGTTAAAAAGAGATGCCTTAGCCTGTCTTAGGCATTTGATTACTTTATTTCTCAGGGTTGTAAACCTACATGTCATGTCATGTTCCATTTTAGAGCTATTTTTAGAGCTAGGCTACTGTTCACCTTATTATGTACCGGTATGTATTTATTTAGGTATGTTGTAGATGAGTGGTTGTAAACCATGAACTCAGGTGTATTGGAATTAATTTAAACAAGTACATCTTATTCAATTTTCAAGTATTGTTCATTTATTTGAGTATCCCGTTCCTATAGGAACAAAGTAGCCTAGCCTACATTAAGGTGAATTGTTATAGCACCCGCCTTGCAATAAAATAACATAGGCCTACTGAAATACCTTATTACTCTATAGGGTTAATAATAAAGGTTTGAATTAAATTGAAAATCTGACCACTCCCTTTTTATTGTTTGCAAAGCCCGACATACTTCACACGTGTTGTGGGGACATCTTTACATGTCCAGCAGGTGCCTGGATGCTACCCTAGAAAGCACAAGCTTAGTTTGAACGGGGAGCATTTTGACAGGGGCACTCCGATTTTGGCAACAGTTACAATAAACAAGCAATATAATTAAATCGTAAATAAGTAAGAAACATGATACAAAAATACACAAATAAACATACATACATCTTAAAATAGTAGGCTACTCACACACGCCCACACACACACACCCCTCCCAACACACAGGAACGCTCAGGCAATGTTATATCTGCCCATAATAGCTTGGTTATTCTATTGTTTTGCAAGTCATCAAACAACGGAATGCTCAAATCGTCAAGTAACCAAAAATGGCTTATAGGCTACAACATGAAGTGAACTTGATTTTCGACATCTAGAACATAGACATATCCTGTCGTTGGGTGTTGTACTTTTTCACTGGCCAAACCAGTCTAGCCTACCTCAACTGATCTGCCTCGTTAAAACTATTATGTGGCGTGAATGTTACAGCGTAGGCTACGGGTCGCTAGGGTGAGCTTTGCATTGCCCTCTTCAAACCGTAAATACAGGCTACGATCGCTTTTTGTGATAATTGCACCTCTTGTGATGTTCTGGTCTTTGAGTGGTAGAAACACTTGTCCTGTTGGAAGAAGAGCGCAGATCAAACTAATGAGATGTATGAGACTTACTTCATAACAGAGACAAATAAATTCAACTTATAGTTTGGCAACTGAGGCTTAGGGGGCAAACACACTCGTTTGGTTTATGTGTTACCTGGCTGGTTAGCTGTCTGTCGTGTTATTCTTTTACACATACACGTGAGTCCTTCTGTATTTCAATGTAGTGTCTTTATTACGTCTCGTTCTCTCGCTCTAACATCTCCTCTCCCGTTCTCCCGCCCCTAACCTAGCCAACCCAACCTGACGTCACTACGGTGGCCTGTAACAATAACAATAACACCACATCTCTCTTTCTAGAATCAATGGGTAGACTGCCATTGATTCATCAGACCTTAGAGGATTATTCTGCCTCTATAACTAAAAGGTCTGATCTGAACCTGATCAAATAAACAATTATACTAACAACCCTATAGTATATATCTATATAACACAAAACAAGAGCATAAACACATCTCTTTCTTTCTATTTTTTTTTTCACAAGTCCAACCTAGTAGGTTTCACCACAACTCTCCCAGACCTGGTTCTGGGAGTAGCTGGTGGTTCTGGGACATTCTGGTCCATTGTTTCTGTAGAACCCTGCTTTGGGACACATCCCAGAGGTTGCTCCGCAGCACCACCACCACTCTGCGCCGGTGAGGGCTCCATGGGGATGAGATGGCGCCGGTTTCTCCGTACCGTCCCATGAGGTCCATCCACGACGTACGACCGTGGAGTAGGGTGACTGCTGACCACGACTCCAGTTGCATTTTGATCGGTGACCCACACTTCCTTTCCATGAGTGAGTCTGTCGAGACATCTTGCACGATGACGCCGATTGTAGCTTTGTGCGTCTCTCCTCCTCTTTACCTCTTCCTTCAGGACCACCGCCGCACTGTCGGGAAGAGCAGGGGCCAGTAGAGCAGGAAGTGTAGGCACCGTCGTGCGGAGTCTCCTTCCCATCAGAAGTTGAGCCGGACTGTACCCGTTATGCAGCGGGGTGGCTCTGTACGCCAGCAGAGCGCGGTATGGGTCAGCTGCCTTCTTCAGGAGACCTTTTATTGTCTTGACAGCCCGTTCTGCTTCCCCATTACTTTGAGGATATTTCGGGCTGCTTGTGACATGACGAAATCCGTAGGACGCCGCAAATGCCGCAAAGGCCATTCCAGAGAACTGCGGCCCGTTGTCCGTCACCAGTTCCTCTGGGATGCCGTGCCGTGCGTAGATCGATTTGAGGTGGTGGATGACATCTGTTGATTTTGTGGGGGTCAGCAGAGCGATCTCCACGTATCTTGATGCGTAATCCACAACCAGCAGGTATGTCTTGCTCTCCAGCATGAACAGGTCTGCTCCCAATTTCTGCCATGGTCGCCCTGGGTATTGAGATGGCATCAGCGGCTCCTTTTGGTTCTGTCTCTCTTTGCTACATGTTCGGCAGTTGAGGACTAATTCGTTCAGCTGCTGGCTCAGCCCAGGCCACCATACAGACTGTCTTGCGCGCTCCCTGCACTTTACCACCCCCTGGTGGCCTTCATGCAGCCTGGCAAGCACTTCATTTCTCATTGTTGAAGGGATGACGAGCCTGCTTCCCCTCAGCAAAAGTCCATCCTCTACTGTGAATAGCGCCTGTTCCGCCCAGTACAGCCTGAGAGCAGGTTCACTGTTGTTGTGTGCTGGCCATCCCTCTGCACTCAGCTGCATCACCCGTGCGCACACACTGTCCCTCTTCAGCTGCTCTCTCAGCTCGTCCAGGTAGGCGGTGCTCGCTGGCAGGTTCTCCATTATCATGTCCACGTAGATGTTAGTACTCTCGAATAACTCCTTCTCATCCGGTGTCTCTCTCCTCTTCACAGGAGCACGTGAGAGTGTATCGGCAGTCCACAGGCACTTCCCTGGCACATGAGCAATGGAGTAAGAATAGCGCATCAGGCGCATCCGGAAGCGCAGAATCCGTGGAGGAAGAGCATCCAACGGCTGAGACCCCAGCAGACTCAGGAGCGGCTTGTGGTCTGTCTCTAGCTGGAAGTGTCTGCCGATGAGAAAGTTGCGAAACCTCT
This sequence comes from Borostomias antarcticus, assembly GCF_949987555.1. Lineage (NCBI taxonomy): Eukaryota > Metazoa > Chordata > Actinopteri > Stomiiformes > Stomiidae > Borostomias > Borostomias antarcticus. The sequence continues at coordinate 148,299 of NC_140234.1, forward strand.
CGCAAGCCCAGGTCAGGCCCAAGGCTTCCTTCTCAACCTGCGCGTATCTCTGCTCAGTTTGTGTGAGAGACCGCGACACATAGGCTACAGGTCTCCACACTCCATCCCATTTTTGGAGAAGCACACTCCCTAAGCCATAGGATGACGCGTCCGCTGAGACTTTGCACTCCCTGTTGGAGTCGTACATGGCCAACACTGGTGGGGATATTAGTGCATCCTTCAAATCTTGAAAGGCCCTGGCCTGCTCGAAGCCCCACAACCAGCAGTTCTTCTTTGACAGAAGGTCCCGCAGCGGCTTATCTCTCTCCGCCAGCTGTGGGATAAACTTCCCCAGCTGGTTTACCATGCCGAGAAAGCTCCTCAGCTCACTCACATTCGTCGGCTCCTCCATCCTCCTCACAGCCTCTGTCTTACTCGGGTCAGGGCTAATACCACTGGTGGAGATTATATGGCCTAGAAAGGTCACCTCTTCTTTCGACAGGTCGCACTTATCGATGTTCAGGGTGATTCCGGCCTTCTCAATCCTCCCCAGCACGACGTGCAGACGAGCATCATGTTCCTCTTGTGATCGGCCCCACACCAGCACATCGTCCATGTGGCAGACTACACCCTCCAGCCCTCCCGTGACCTCTGTCACCATTCTGTTTTGGAAGTGTTCGGGGGCAGAGGCGATGCCGAAAGGTAGACGGTTGAAGTAATATCTGCCAAAGGGCGTGATGAAGGTGGTGTACTTTGATGAATCTTCCGTCAGAGGTATTTGCCAAAACCCCATGTTCGCGTCTAACTTGCTGAATATTCTGGCTCCAGCCAGCATTCCCAGTGTTTCCTCCACTGTTGGTAGGGTGTACTTTTCCCGGCACACTGACTCATTGAGGTTCGTGAGATCAACACAGATGCGAACAGCACCTGTCTTCTTGGGAACCACCACAATGCCGGCACACCAGTCAGTTGGCTCCTCGATTCGGCTGATCACTCCAAGGCTTTCCATGCGGGACAGCTCTTGCCTGACTTTGTCCATCAGTGGCAACGGAATCCTTCTGGGTGTCTTCAGTGAGAATGGTTGGGCCCCAGGTTTCAGCCTGATTGCATACGGCTGTCTCATCTCGCCGAGACCACTGCATATCTTTGGGTAGGTTGTCTTGAGCGTCTCCATCGTGATACTGTCAAGACGTGCCACAAGCTCCATCTTACTAATAGCAGGTCTCCCCAGCAACGCAGTGTGCAGGTGTCGAGTGACATACACATCCTCCAGCACCTCTTTCTCTCCTCTCCTTAGCAACAGTTCGGCGACGCCCACAACATCTAGTGGACTCCTCCCAGGTCCCATCAGTGGCTTAGTTGACTTCCGGAGGGTAGGTGGATCCTTGTCTCTGTAGATCTCTTGAAAAACAGTGTGAGGCATAACTGTAACATCAGCACCAGTGTCTATTTTGAATGGCACACGTCTGTCATCGATGTTTATGTTGACCATCCATGGCTCACCATCAGCTGTGATGCTGCCTAAGAACACACAGTCCTCATCCTCTTCACAGGAGCAGGAACAGTCCTCTTCAACCTCATGTACAGATTTGGATGACTTACACACACGCCTGTAATGCCCCATCTTCCCACATGAATGACATTTCACCTCATTAGCAGGGCAATCGCGCTGTGAATGGGGCAGAGAGCTGCCGCATTTATGGCACTGAACATTTTTCCCCTTTGAGTATTTGGCACTGTGTGGCTTGGCTGGGTAGCTGTTAGCCTGTTGAGGTTTGTTTTTAGCATACGTCTTGCCACTGCTCTTGAACACTCTGTCTACAGATTTAGCATCACTTGCCTCTGTCCTGGTGTCCCCTCGCAGAGAAGATTGCTGTCTTTTCACCTCTTCACTCTGCCTCGCCATGTTTATTGCCTTTTCCAAGGTCAAGTCCGGGTCCAGCTGCATGCGTTCGGACAGCCGCTTATCCATCAGTCCAACGACAAGCCTGTCACGAATCAGCTCGTCATGTAGCGCTCCATATGTACAATGCTCCGCCAGCGCATATAGTGCTGTCACAAATGAGTCTACAGTCTCGCATTCTCCTTGCTTGCGCATGTTAAATTTGGCACGCTCGTAGATAACATTTTTCTTGACTACGAAGAAACCCTGTAATCCATCACGCACCCCTTGGTAAGTACCTCTTAGAGCATCAGTCAGATTTAGTCCACGTAAAATATCATCCGCCTCATCTCCCATACAATATATTAGCGTGTTGACTTGATTCTCTTCAGTGCTAACATTCAGGTTACTTGCCAGACGAAATCTTTCAAACCTGCGTATCCATTTTGCCCACTCTTGCGGCTTTGAAAAGTCGAAGGACTCCGGAGGCTGAATGCTGAACGTAGCACTTGAAACTGGAACCGGCGCCGCTCTCTGGGCTGCCGCTGCTCCCGCGTTATCAACCATCCTTCTCTTCCTCTTTCTCTTCCTCCTCCGCACGAACTAAAATGACACTTGTCGGCCGATCTAACTCTAAACACTACTTACAGGACTTCTGACACCATGTCGTGTTATTCTTTTACACATACACGTGAGTCCTTCTGTATTTCAATGTAGTGTCTTTATTACGTCTCGTTCTCTCGCTCTAACATCTCCTCTCCCGTTCTCCCGCCCCTAACCTAGCCAACCCAACCTGACGTCACTACGGTGGCCTGTAACAATAACAATAACACCACACTGTCATCACTCGGGCACTCTGGATGGGGAAAGGGCAGTGGAGGAGTAGCGCGCCTCCGTTTGTGTCGCTTTTTCGCGTTTACTGTTGACAAAGGAAGAGAGGGAGGGGAGGGGCACGGTGTGTGCGGGGGGGGGCAAAATTACAACGCATTTTTGGGCATTATTATTACACGCTTTTAATCGAGAATTGATCGATGTCACCATGGGACACATACAGTAGGCCTACACTGTAAAAAAAATAAAAATAAAAAAACTTTCAAAAGGGCACTTGCCTTGTCCAGAGGGCAAAGGGCAGCTGCTCTAGCACCACCTCCTGTCTATCTGTGCGCGTGCCTGAGCTGCACTGACAACTAAAGAAAAAGCGAGCGCGCGTTCACGCGAAGGGGAGGGATTCTGCGGGGAGTGAACTTTCACACAGCAACTGCTACAGCTGAAAACGAAAGTAAAAGGTTTCTGAAGAAGAATCCATTTCGCTTCGACAGAAAATAATACAATCTCAAATTGGAGAGGAGATTACAGAGTAAGTAGGCTACTATAATTCAGAATAACCTTTCAAAATATCACAGTCGATTTAACAGTGAGAGAGGTGAGTTGCTGTTTAATCCAGTTCCGTTTAACCAGAGTTTTCAAAGAGGGAGAGAATCAGCATTGTGTTCTTAGGGCGGAGAGGTGTGACCCAGCTGGAAATAAATCAAACGTTTCCACACAGCCTCCACTTTGAGACAACAGAGAATATTAACTTCTCAACGTGGAGATGAGAATCAAACCTGCAAACTCGTCCCTTTCGGCCTCAATCACCGATTTGAGTGTGAACCAGGTCGTTCATGTGAATCGTGTCCGGGGAGTTGTAATAAAAGTAGGGAGGAGAGTAGATCAGTAGACCGACCCCTCCGTGTGCAGGCAGAGAACCAGGCTGGAAGAGTTTACACATGTCCTGTTATCAAGCTCCCTATTAGCTTTGGGTTTACATCTGAAATATTGCCAAGTGCTTTTGCCTTTGGCTCTCAGTCTCACTTTCGTCTTCCTACGCGAATGTTTGCAAACTATTTTAAACTTCACAGATGCGGCTGCAAGTTAGAAACGCTCGTTGTCATCATGTCTGTTTATGTTTAATGCAAACAATTTTAAATGTTCTTCAAAAGCCGTTCAAATTTAAGCAGAACAGACACTTGTAAAATCATAAATGTCCTGAGTGTAGGCTAATCTCTTTCTGGCGTTGAGGTCACCAGCAGCACTAAAAGGCGGATTTGCGAGGAAGTAGGTAGTGATGGCGACTGGAGAAATAAGGCTTTCTGAAACACCGAGGCTTCGAGGCACATTGCATAATAGATTCATTAGGTCTATTCAGGCCCCATAAATGCTTTATACACTACTGACACCTGCTGGCGAAGATCATTTAGAGCACCCATTATGGATTACATGGAAACTGAGCCCTGTAACATTACTGAGTGAACTGATTGAACTGATTTTGATTGACAACTTGACCACTGATTGTCAATTTGGCCACACCTGTAGTAATTGATCTGTGCTGCATGTAAACCAAGGGAAGTGAGGAAGGTATTGTCTGATGTGTCTTGATATTTATCACCCTGACTCTGCAATACAGTTGAGTTGAACTGAGGAGCAATAGAGTCCTAGCTGTAGGATAGTTGAACAAACTGACTCATCTTCATCTGCCTGGACCCACGACGAAGATGTGTTAAAACAACTCTTCTATTGCTGGGGCAGTGGCTATAATTGAGCAAAGGAATAGCCAGGCAGTAGCCCGCACTAAACACTGAGGACATATTAGAGGTGGATGGATGGATGACTTTAATTATCCCTCTAGGGGGAAATTTGGTGATTCAGCGGTGGAAAAATGTTAGAGCAACGTTGTAAATGCAGATCCAGAATATGCATAGTAGTGGAATATAGTGTTGTTCCCAGTGAGCTCTGGTGCACTCTGACAACCAGGACCACGTTCCTGCTCCTTCTACTCACTGAGCTGCCCAGTCTCTCTGACAACCAGGACCACGTTCCTGCTCCTTCTACTCACTGAGCTGCCCAGTCTCTCTGACAACCAGGACCACGTTCCTGCTCCTTCTACTCACTGAGCTGCCCAGTCTCTCTGACAACCAGGACCACGTTCCTGCTCCTTCTACTCACTGAGCTGCCCAGTCTCTCTGACAACCAGGACCACGTTCCTGCTCCTTCTACTCACTGAGCTGCCCAGTCTCTCTGACAACCAGGACCACGTTCCTGCTCCTTCTACTCACTGAGCTGCCCAGTCTCTCTGACAACCAGGACCACGTTCCTGCTCCTTCTACTCACTGAGCTGCCCAGTCTCTCTGACAACCAGGACCACGTTCCTGCTCCTTCTACTCACTGAGCTGCCCAGTCTCTCTGACAACCAGGACCACGTTCCTGCTCCTTCTACTCACTGAGCTGCCCAGTCTCTCTGACAACCAGGACCACGTTCCTGCTCCTTCTACTCACTGAGCTGCCCAGTCTCTCTGACAACCAGGACCACGTTCCTGCTCCTTCTACTCACTGAGCTGCCCAGTCTCTCTGACAACCAGGACCACGTTCCTGCTCCTTCTACTCACTGAGCTGCCCAGTCTCTCTGACAACCAGGACCACGTTCCTGCTCCTTCTACTCACTGAGCTGCCCAGTCTCTCTGGGAGGAGCTGGTTTCTGAGGGAGGCAGCTTCTCTCATGACAGTGGAGATGCTCCAGCCATTGTGTGTGTGTGTGTGTGTGTGTGTGTGTGTGTGTGTGTGTGTGTGTGTGTGTTTCGCCGCCTACACTGTGTGATGTGCGTGTGTTTCGCCACATGACAAATAAAGATGTTTGTTTTTTGTTGTTTGTTGTTGACATCATGTTGTCACTGAGCTGTTCTGGGACTGTTGTGCCATAAGAGCGTCATACTGTATGTGAAAAAGATGCACATTCATCTCTGCTTTATAAACCATCAACCTACCAATGGATCTATTAATAATTTGACTGCTTTTCAGGGGCACCGCCTCTAAAATGAGTCTCTCTGTGGAGAGAGGAGGAGAACACTGCCTCTAAAATGAGTCTCTCTGGAGAGAGAGAGGAGGAGAAGACTGCCTCTGAAATGAGTCTCTCTGGGGAACATCACACGGACACCAAAGCTAAGAGGTAAGATGAGAATCCAGAACTGTTCATGACTGGTCTCCATCTCAGAGCTCAGCAGTGATATGATGACATCATCTTTAGTCAGAATACATGAGAGACTGAAGGTCTCTCTCTGTTGTGTTGAAGCTCAATCCAGCAGGAGAGACCACCCTCACCTGTACCCAGCTGTATCTCCATGAAGAGTGACAGGTCTATGGATCAACCAATCAACTTCAGAGAAGGAGATCTTACCACTGAGTCACGGTAGGAACTTCAGATTGTTGTTATTAAACTGTTTTATACTAAAACATAAACTGCACCAACATGTATGATTACCTCTATAATCAGTCATTATTAACCTCTACCTTCAGCTCAACTTATAGACCCTACTGTGCGTTTCCTGGCTCATATTGACCAGATTCTTATCAACCTTGTCAAAGTAGTCATCAATTAATATTCACCCTCTCAAATTACCTCAGTGAGTGAGATGTTGGTATGTGGGGTTTGGTGTCTAATCTCATGACTTGCTCACCACTCTAACTTATGAAAAGCAATACCGTTGCACACCAGCACTAGAGGGCAGGCATGAGGAAAACATGTCCTGCTTCAGACAGCTCTATCTCAAGAAGAATAAATGTCACAGCTTAGATATTTACACTGTAGGAATCCTGGGATCCGTAGGAGAAACTGTAGTGACAAGTTAGAAAACGGGTATGAATTTAAAAGCACCAACTGCCACCAGGGTGGAGTACTGTGGATTCACACAAACTTGTTAGTTAGCTTTGACAACCGTAGGACAATACCAGTGGCATCTGCATAATGTAGATCTCAACCCAGAGCTAATTATTAATAGTTCTCAACAACTGATTAATGCAAATCCTAATTAATTGTCCATTAAATGATGTACTATTCTTGTGCTGTTATGTCATATCCTGGAATAAGGTGAGATGCTAGTTTCCTCTTTATTGAGACAGTAGGGGTGAGAGGGTGAGGAGAAGGGGAGACACAGGGGAGAAGGCTGTAGCGGGATCAAACCCACCCTACCAGGAGGGGAAATGTGCTTCTGAGACAGGGGGGTGTTAAAAATCCTAAAAGAGCCGACCAACTCTCTGTCCCTCCTGGCTGCCCAGCCACTGTCCCACCCACCCAGGTGTAGAGGGCGGAGCTTCACCTGTAAAGAGGTCAAAGGTTACCCAGCATCTCCTATGTGTTCTTACCGACACCCACCTTGATAGCCATCCTTTCCCACTCAGACATTCCTCCAATCTTTTTCATGGTTCATATTGAACCACTGATGTTATTTAATAAAGGTGACATGTTAGAGTTATTCTTTAAAAGGAATTAAGCATTAAGATGTAAATCATAACATGTTCATCATAAAAATGAAGTGTGACAGATCTATGGAGCAACCAATCCTTTTCAGAGTAGGAGACTGTAACTATCTATCTATCTATCTATCTATCTATCTATCTATCTATCTATCTATCTATCTATCTATCTATCTATCTATCTATCTACAGATGTGGGAACATAAGAATGTAACTTGACCCGTGGTATTCTAACAGGCGCTTTACGTCATTCCGCACCACCGCTCGCCTGCCCATAGGGGCGCAGTAATACCACTCATTGACCCATTGCTGTAGCTCATCTCGCACATTAGATGAGCCTACCTTTCTCAAACTCCTTGTTCTCTGTCTGGTTGTAATTTAATTATTACGAACAAAGCCTATCTATTAATAGTTTCTATCTCTGTAACTGTCGCCGGGTCTATATCTGTTAACTGTCGGGACAAGTAGAAGTTTAATACATTAGGCTAACTGAGTGTTCTCATATGGAACATGGCATCAGGACGAGTAAGATGGCTGACGGAGATGACCAGAGATGTGTTTGAAATGGTTCACTCACTCCCTCCCTATTACCATGGATGTATTGAGTGCGACTCATAGTGAACTACATGGGGAATGATTTAACAGTTTTGGGACACTACATGGAATGTAACTGCGTAAGATATTCATGACTCAAACAAGCAGACGCGCCGATCACTGATGGCAGCAGGTTGAAATATCAGGTAGTATTCAGGTTCCATGTTTAGTTGAATGATAAATCCCATATAAATGGTTGGAATTCTAATGATGTGCAAGTGTGATTTTGTCAACTTTAGTGCTGTCTGCTAATAGCAGGCTGTGAAGCTGCACGATAAGACCGTGATAGCAAGTTAGCTCACGACAGCAGCTTCCATAATATTAACGGTAGCTGTCGGTGGCTAAAAAGCAGATAGCTAACTTTACAATGATGATTCCTGTAGCTATTTTGATTTTGATGCTATTAGTTCAACTTCTCTTTCTCGGGCAGGAACGGAGACGAACTCGCATTAGCAGCAAAGCAGCTAGAGGAATGATCTTTACATTAGCTAACTGCTTTAGCTACTGCTAGCTACCGTCTTCTTCACTTCTCCTTCGGTAAAACATGACACCGTTGTGTTGTGGTATTGTGGAGGGCTTAGGCAGAAGCAGGAAGAGAAACCACTTTTGCCCCATATAAGTAAAATAATTGGCCTCATAAGCATTTTTCGATTGTAAAATTGTGTTCACTTGTTTTAGTTTGCAAACATATGCAATTTTCTTAGCATTCCCAGCTTTGTATGTAGTTTTAATGTGAAAGATACATCTTGAATGCAGTCAAGACAAATTTAATTGCCTCTTAACTTTTGTCAAACCCCCTGGTTCCAGTCAATTGGATTATAGGCTATAGGCTACTTTCGTTTACAATGACGTTATCTTATGAACACAAATAGCTTAACCTATAGGCCTACATAAAAACAATAGCCTAAAACCATGTTTATTTACAATGTATTTTCTTTCATTGATAGCATGCCAATAGTTAGGGTGAGGAACGACGCGCGGTCTCTTTAGCCCTGAGACCATCAGGCAGGCAGCTCAGGAGGTCGTTGAAGGCTATATATATTATTATGATATTATGTCTAATAATACATTCGTTGAAAGTACACAGGCTGATCTACTATACGGAATTGGACCGAGGAGTGTTCTCATATGGAACTAGGCTGCACACGCCCGCCCGCGACAAGAGCTGAATTGTAGTCAGCTTTCCCCTCTGCGCGCAGGACGCGTGCGTCCCCCGCTGATCCGAGCGAGAACGCAGGCGGAATGTCGCTCCCCGTCTGAAACGGCCTTGACTCCTGGAATCCCAAGGTCTTTCATATTGAAATTCTCTTGATGGTCTGGGGATGCGAGACGTGTTAAGGGAGTGCATCAGTCATGAGCCTTGACAGTAGGCTACCAGCCTGCGCTGCGCTCAGCACAAAGTTGGATGAATGGATGGACTTATTGGAATCCTGGAAAATGTTTATTGCGCTCTAAAATCATGAAAGCATAAATGTAAAAATGCAGCAACAGAAGTAGTCTAGATGAGATGGTGGTTTAAATGAATGGCAACACATAAATTGAGACATAAATTGAGACTGGTGATAATGCTGATAATCTACAGTAGGGCCTACCTCTGGCTGAGTTCATGGTTACAGCCATTCATCTCTTACACATGGGCCTATACAATACTTGCACAATCTACTTTGGAGGTTAAATCCATCCATCTATCAATCAAACTAGCGAATTCAATGGCCGGTCATGGCAAAGCATCCGCTAACGCAGGCTACCCCCCTCCCCACCATCCAGGGCTAGGAAACCGGTTCATCCAGTTTATTTGAATATAAAAGAATTTGGGGGGGGGGTTACAATAATCTAGTCCAGTTTCGCTGGCGAGTGACGAGCTAGTCAGATGGCGCATGCATGTGTGGACATTGTAGGCCTGTTCTCTAAAACCTAAAGAATAAAAGTAGGCTGACAGGGAGGAAATCTATTCGTTTCATTGTTTGTGCTCTGTATGCACAAGATAGTTAATGTTCGGATATAAATGGCAGTATAGCGGCAAAAAACCCTATCAAAGGCCAAGATTAGAAGGGATTTGAAGATGTAATTGGTCATTTTAAATGGGCCTACTTTATCTTTTGATGCCTATTTGAACGGACTGCATCGATCAATGCAATGACTCTCCATGTTTTTCAGTTTTACCCTTTTCATCAATAAAACATCATTTTTACAACCATGTCTCATTGATTGGGAAGGCATTTAGAGCTGCCGGTCTATTAGCCTACTCGGACTCAGAGGATGACATAACTGTTTATTGAGAAACAATTGCAGGCTGGGCTATATAAAGAAATACCACAATGCATGTAGTCTAGATATATTACATTATGGTTAGGCTATAGCCTACACTACTTATGGTAGACTGCTCGCTAAGCAGGCTACATTGTGGCTGTTTTGTTCATCGCAGAAGCCTTTAGCCTAGGCTACACATTAAAAAAAAGTTTTTTTATATAGACCCAGAAGGAATCAGAATATGTGGAAATTTAATTTTAGCCTATTTTAATACAATTCAAATTCAGCTTAGAGGGAATTATTTTCAACGGACATTATTACCTGAGCATAATTAATAATTATCTAAGTTATAGGCCTATGAGAACGCAACGCTTTTTACGATAGGCTAGGCCTATGCGTCTTGTGATTGTACTGTAGCCTAGGCTACAACTTAAGGCTTATTTGGCCCTATTGAATTCATTTAAGCCTACTAGGCTACTCATTATTATCGAATTATCTAGTTGATATATGAATAAAACAATAAGCCGTTTTAATGGCTATGGGCTACTAGTTGTAGCTATACACGAGTTGATGCGCTTCTGCTCTTACGCACGGTTGAGGCGGCAGCTCAAATACACTTCGCACATATCCTCTGCTATAGCCTCTCACAGCTGGCGGCCGGTATAAATAACTAAAAACATACACGATATTTTCTTATTTTGAATGATCTTGAATATATATATATTCAAGATCACTCAAATAACAAAATATTGTGTATATTGTGCGTGAACGCACACTGTCAAACCTGCCGCTATCTATGCACAAGATAGTTAATGTCCGGATATGATTGGCAATGAGTGATCTTTACTCATGGCGACTATGTCAATTTTGTATGGATCCACAAGTCGATCAAGCTTATTTTTTCTTTGTATCGTGCTGAAGCCATATAGCCTACTGCGCTCAGACTTGGCTACATTAGCTGTTGCCCCGTCTTCAAATTTACTTCCGGGGTTTACGAGTAGCCTACCAGTTGAATGCGTTCCAGAAACAAAACGCAAAACCCCCACGTTCACCACATCTTTACTAACAAATATATTTACAATACTGTTATTTTGTGCATTTGACCAAACAGCCACCACGTCTTGACCCGACGTCAGTTACCGAGATAGATAGGCTACTGTAGGCCTAGATATAGGTGTTCGTAATAATTAAATTACATCCAGATGGAGAAAACATGTGTTTGAGAACAAGGTATAGCACCTTTCATACAGATAAATTCAGCTCAAAGTGCTTTACAACAGAGCATTTAAATTAAAGAATGTGAAACTTAATGATGCTTCATTCGTAGACTATAGGAGAAAAACACTGAGCCCAGCCTGCTAAATCTACTCAAAGACGCCACCTGGCGGTGGTGCATCACTAAAACAAGATAACACCCGTCTGAAATCCCACGAGATTTCCAACGGGATTTCCCTGCCAAATACCGCAAGGTGAAATGCTGCAGCATGTGACATTTCTAACTTCCCACATCTGTATCTATCTATCTATCTATCCGTCTCTCTCTCTCTCTCTCTGTATGTCTCTAAATCTCTGTCTCTGTGTGACTCCTTGTGTGTCTCTGTCTCTCAGAGCTGTTCAGCTAACTACACCAAACCTGACTTCTGAATCCTAGCCCCATCTCTAGCAGAACACACACACCCACACACACACACACACACACACACACACACACACACACACGCACACGCACACACACACACACACACACACACACACACACACACCACTAGATGGCCCGTGATAGAGATATTCATAAACCATTTTCATGAGTCCAAAACCCCACCAACACCCACTAACGTGTGTTCAGTCTTCAGTGGTGAAGGGAACACTCATCATTCAGTCTCATGTCTGCTGACTCTGCAGTAGACACGGGTATTTCTCAGCTCCAGCTCTGATCAGCAGTGATGTAAACACCAACCCCGGGTAGACACGCTGATTTACACCCCTTGTCCTGAGCGGTGATGACCTGCGTTGTTGTTGCATGTGTCCTTGTCCAGATGAGCAGCTTTTGCCTCCTGCTACTTTTAGATTGCAAGTGAACGTTTTGTTCATTTAATCACATGTGGGCTGATGTCATCATGTGTAGGCTTGTATGGGGTGAAGTTACTTTCATATGGCCGTCTTTTTCATGGTTCATATTGATTTACATTTCCACTCCAACAAACACAGCAGTTACAGCTGATAATACTCTGGTGATGTCTCTGTGTCTTTGACAGGATCAAACAGCAGAGACCAGCCTCACCTGGACCCAGCTGTGTGTCCATGAAGAGTGACAGGTCTATGGATCTACCTCTCTTATTCAGTGATGGAAAGACCCTCGATGAGAAAAGGTAAATATGAACCACTGATGTTATTTAACAAAGGTGACATGTTATTCTATAAAAGGATTTAAACATTAAGATTTGCATCATATCATGTTTATCATGAAAATCAAGTATGACAGATCTGTGGAGCCATCCTTTTCAGAGAAGGAGTTTAGCAAATAAGTAAGAGATGACGTCTGGAAAAGAAGAGTCTGACAGTGTGTTCAGAATCCCCAGGTGAAGCTGAGGGGTTTTCTAACACACTGAAGGGCTCTTGTTTTAACATAATGACCGGCTGGCCATACGTTACTACTTACCACTGAACCCCAAACTGCTCCCAGTGAGCAGGCTAGCGCCTTGCATGGCAGATACCGCCATTGGTGTGTGAATGAGAGGCCATTGTATAACACTTTGGATAAAAGCGTTATATAAGTGCAGTCCATTTACCATTTACCATGTACACAATATTCTACTGATCCTGTAATATGAGTCCTAAAGGGATAGAGGATGTATAATATAGTGCTGGTCCTGTAATATGAGTCCTAAAGGGATAGAGGATGTATAATATAGTGCTGGTCCTGTAATATGAGTCCTAAAGGGATAGAGGATGTATAATATAGTGCTGGTCCTGTAATATGAGTCCTAAAGGGATAGAGGATGTATAATATAGTGCTGGTCCTGTAATATGAGTCCTAAAGGGATAGAGGATGTATAATATAGTGCTGGTCCTGTAATATGAGTCCTAAAGGGATAGAGGATGTATAATATAGTGCTGGTCCTGTAATATGAGTCCTAAACAGATAGAGGATGTATAATATAGGTCTGGTCCTGTAATATGAGTCCTAAAGGGATAGAGGATGTATAATATAGTGCTGGTCCTGTAATATGAGTCCTAAACAGATAGAGGATGTATAATATAGTGCTGGTCCTGTAACATGAGTCCTAAAGGGATAGAGGATGTATAATATAGTGCTGGTCCTGTAATATGAGTGTGCAGAGAGACTGTGCTGGCTGGGCCGTCAGGGTCCGTCTGCAGGAGAGGGAGCTGAGCGCACGGTGAACAGGGGGACTCTGGGGAGGCTGGAGTCCAGATAACAGGTGTTGGGCTGGTGGAGGAGGACCCAAGAGCAGACATGATAGGCGTAGGGGGACAAGGGACAAGCCCACGTTGGGGCACGTTTATTGGTCAGGCAGGAACGTGGCAGTCAGACAGGCGTGGGGTTCAGGCAGGAACGTGGTAGTCAGACAGGCGTGGGGTCCAGGCAGGAACGTGGTTCTCCAGGCAAGTTTCAGGCAGGAACGTGGTTCTCCAGGCAAGTTTCAGGCAGGAACGTGGTTCTCTAGGCAAGGTTCAGGCAGGAACGTGGTTCTCCAGGCAAGGTTCAGGCAGGAACGTGGTTCTCCAGGCAAGGTTCAGGCAGTGGCAGGGAGGTCAGACTAGGACAAAGGAAAACAAAAAGGGTGAGGTAGGGTTTGGATGAATGCAGGTTAGGTTAAAGCTAGAGACGTGATACCCACTAGGTTGGTCCGACTGCTGAGTAGCCCGGCTTCTTAACCTGGCTGAGATGGGCTGATTGGTGATGTCAGGCAGGTGTGGAGTGGGACCACGCCCGGCTCGTGGCTGAGGCTGATTGGTGATGTCAGGCAGGTGTGGAGTGGGACCACGCCCGGCTCATGGCTGAGGCTGATTGGTGATGTCAGGCAGGTGTGGAGTGGGACCACGCCCGGCTCGTGGCTGAGGCTGATTGGTGATGTCAGGCAGGTGTGGAGTGGGACCACGCCCGGCTCATGGCTGAGGCTGATTGGTGATGTCAGGCAGGTGTGGAGTGGGACCACGCCCGGCTCATGGCTGAGGCTGATTGGTGACGTCAGGCAGGTGTGGAGTGGGACCACGCCCGGCTCGTGGCTGAGGCTGATTGGTGATGTCAGGCAGGTGTGGAGTGGGACCACGCCCGGCTTGTGGCTGAGACTGGTGAGAGCGCAGTTCCCGCTGCGCCCTCTGGGACGTACCAGGAGAATCTGAGTCAGGGTCAGAGGGCGTGGTAGCGGGACGAAGGCGGGGCTGGCGAGGCGGAGGCGTGACAACAGGTCCTTTTGAGTGATATTGTAATGCTTTCTGGTTATAATAGAATATCACTACTGGAGCTGTTTAATCCAAAAAGGCGCAATGCTTCCTGCAGTTGGGTTGGATGGAGGTGCTGATTCTGGGAGGAGCAACATTCTGTCTGGTGATATTGTAGGAATGGAGCAGAAGACCACTGCAGTGAAGATTAGGCCTACACAACTTTCCCATGACAGTGCTTTGCAGAAATTATAATTCTTTGGTGTTGAATTATAAAAGGAAGATAGAAACTTGACTGACTTAATATCTTAACCCACCAGTGAAATGTAATTGACTTCAATCACAAGTCATACAAACATCACAAACATCAAGTCATATAATAACACAATAGCCCCTATATGCACAATGCTACAATACAAGGCCTCTGATCACGTGATTCAGTACACAGGTGTGTTTGATCAAACCAAGATGAGGTCATTGTGAGAAGTAGGCTGTGTTTTCTAGAATACATTCATGACATAAAACTGTATTGGTACTGTAGGTTTACATCTGTATTGACCCAGATACAACATGACATAAAATGAAGACATACTTTATCATAAAACGGGGAGGTTCTCAAGTATTAATAATATCATTAGGAGACATTGGCTGCAACCTGGACCTACACACCTCCAGAGTCCTGAAGCGCGAAGATTGTGTCCGACCCCTCCCAGTACTGGAAATGTAGTGATCGAGCTACAAGACAAAGAGGGACATTATGAAAGTGATTAGTAATAATAAAACAGCACAAATGACATCATTAGCGATAGACCTACAGCATATTGAATGTAGTTTGAGTGAGAGAGAATAAGCAGGAGAAACCCTCTGACTTCTAACCAACGTAACGCTGCTTAAATACAACACAGCAGCACTCACAACACTTCTGGTAGCTTAGGCTCTCACTCCAGAAACCTTGCAGTGCAGTTTAATGCCAGGGAAGGGTCCATTATTATGGTTGAATCCAGTGTGCTGTGCAGGTTACTGTCCGTCCGTCCTCTCTCTCTCTCTCCCTCTCTCTCTCTCCCCCTCTCTCTCTCCCTCTCTCTCTCTCCCTCTTTGTCTCTCTCCCTCTCTCTCTCTCTCTCTCTCTCCCTCTCTCTCTCCCTCTCTCTTTCTCTCGCTATACATCAAATCTGACTACCAAATCCTAGCCCAACTCTAGCAGCACACTCTCTCTCTCTCTCTCTCTCACACACACACACACACACACACACACACACACACACACACACACACACACACACACACACATATACACACACCACTAGAAGGCCCTTGATAGAGATATTCATAAATCCTTTTAAAATTAGTCTGAACCTTTTCATGGTTCATATTGATTTACATTTCCAACAAACACAACAGTTCCAGCTGATAATACTCTGGTGATGTCTCTGTGTCTTTGACAGGATCAAACAGCAGAGACCAGCCTCACCTGTACCCAGCTGTGTGTCCATGAAGAGTGACAGGTCTATGCATCCACCTCTCAACTTCAGTGATGGAAAGACCCTCGATGAGAAAAGGTGAATATGAACCACTGATGTTATTTAATAAAGGTGACATGTTAGAGTTATTCAGTAAAATGTAGTAAACATTAAGATTTACATCATAACATGTGTATCATAAAAATGAAGTGTGACAGATCTATGGAGCAACCAGTCCTTTTCAGAGTAGGAATATAGCAGCTAATAATGTCATAAAATACCAGTAATGTAATACTGTATCTATCTATCTATCTATCTATCTATCTATCTATCTATCTATCTATCTGTCTGTCTGTCTGTCTGTCTGTCTGTCTGTCTGTCTGTCTGTCTGTCTGTCTCTGTGTCTCAAACTATCTCTGTGACTCCTTGTGTTTCTCTCTCTCTCTCTCTCTCTCTCTCTCTCTCCCTCAAAGCTGTTCAGCTCACTATGAACCAAATCTGACTTCTGAATCCTAGGCCTACCTCTAGCAGCACACACACACACACACACACACACACACCACTAGATGGCCCTTGATAGAGATATCCATAAATCCTTTTCACATGAGTCCAAACCCCACCAACACCCACTAACGTGTGTTCAGTCTTCAGTGGTGAAGGGAACACTCATCATTCAGTCTCATGTCTGCTGACTCTGCAGTAGACACGGGTATTTCTCAGCTCCAGCTCTGATCAGCAGTGATGTAAACACCAACCCCGGGTAGACACGCTGATTTACACCCCTTGTCCTGAGCGGTGATGACCTGCGTTGTTGTTGCATGTGTCCTTGTCCAGATGAGCAGCTTTTGCCTCCTGCTACTTTTAGATTGCAAGTGAACGTTTTGTTCATTTAAAGGAGTAGTAAAGGGGAAATGCATGTTTAGCCCTGTTTTAAGGTTACTTATGATCATATACAATGGTTCAGATCAAAACGTTGACAAAACTAGCACTTTTGAGAAAGTCTGATAATTGCTCTACCACTGTTTTGGTCATACAATGGATGTGGGTGGGCACCGTGAAAAATCATTCAAAAAACATGTTAAACTCATTTCAAAGACAAGAAACTCACCGAGGTGTTAGTTGGCGTTCTGACATATAATTTGCCATAAGTTCATCTGGAAAGGCTTTTTTAAATATCTAGCATAGAACTATTTAGTCGCAGCACATACGTGTGTAAACTTCCGCAAACTGGGTAGCCTAGCAACATAAACAATAACAATAGCTACCGTAAGTAGTTCCGCTACCTGAATCCCCTCTGCGGATTGATCTACACATCTACAACGGTCGCTTCAATACAAGTCAATGGATTTCATGAAATGATCAATAAAACCCTACAGGATTCATACTTTGCGGCAAATTTGATGTCAGAACACCAACGGACACCAATTACCCCCTCGGTGAGCTTCTTGTCTTTGAAATCGAGTTTAACATGTTTTTTAAAGATTTTTCAAGGTAAGTAAGTAAGTCAGTAAGTTTTATTTATATAGCGCCTTTCACAGCACGAGGCTCTAAATCTCTGTCTCTGTATGACTCCTTGTCTCTCTGTGTCTCAGAGCTGTTCAGCTGACTATACACCAAACCTGACTTCTGAATCCTAGCCCCATCTCTAGCAGCACACACACACACACCACTAGATGGCCCTAGATGGAGATATCCAT
Source organism: Borostomias antarcticus (assembly GCF_949987555.1). Classification (NCBI taxonomy): domain Eukaryota; kingdom Metazoa; phylum Chordata; class Actinopteri; order Stomiiformes; family Stomiidae; genus Borostomias; species Borostomias antarcticus. The sequence continues at coordinate 165,848 of NC_140234.1, forward strand.
AAATCCTTTTCACATGAGTCCAAAACCCCACCAACACCCACTAACGTGTGTTCAGTCTTCAGTGGTGAAGGGAACACTCATCATTCAGTCTCATGTCTGCTGACTCTGCAGTAGACACGGGTATTTCTCAGCTCCAGCTCTGATCAGCAGTGATGTAAACACCAACCCCGGGTAGACACGCTGATTTACACCCATTGTCCTGAGCGGTGATGATCTGCGTTGTTGTTGCACGTGTCCTTGTCCAGATGAGCAGCTTTTGCCTCCTGCTACTTTGTAGATTACAAGTGACCGTTTTGTTCATTTAATCATGTGTGGGCTGATGTCATCATGTGTAGGCTTGTATGGGGTGAAGTTACTTTCATATGGGCGTCTTTTTCATGGTTCATATTGATTTACATTTTCACCCCAACAAACACAGCAGTTCCAGCTGATAATACTCTGGTGATGTCTCTGTGTCTTTGACAGGATCAAACAGCAGAGACCAGCCTCACCTGGACCCAGCTGTGTGTCCATGAAGAGTGACAGGTCTATGTATCCACCTCTCAACTTCAGTGATGGAAAGACCCTCGATGAGAAAAGGTGAATATGAACCACTGATATTATTTAATAAAGGTGACATGTTATTCTATAAAAGGATTTAAACATTAAGATTTGCATCATATCATGTTTATCATAAAAATAAAGTATGACAGATCTGTGGAGCCATCCTTTACAGAGAAGGAGTTTATCAAATAAGTAAGAGATGACGTCTGGAAAAGAAGAGTCTGACAGTGTGTTCAGAATCCCCAGGTGAAGCTGAGGGGTTTTCTAACACACTGAAGGGCTCTTGTTTTAACATAATGACCGGCTGGCCATACGTTACTACTTACCACTGAACCCCAAACTGCTCCCAGTGAGCAGGCTAGCGCCTTGCATGGCAGATACTGCCATTCGTGTGTGAATGAGAGGCCATTGTAAAGCACTTTGGATAAAAGCGTTATATAAGTGCAGTCCATTTACACAATATTCTACTGATCCTGTAACATGAGTCCTAAAGGGATAGAGGATGTATAATATAGGTCTGGTCCTGTAATATGAGTCCTAAAGGGATTGAGGATGTATAATATAGTGCTGGTCCTGTAATATGAGTCCTAAAGGGATAGAGGATGTATAGTATAGTGCTGGTCCTGTAATATGAGTCCTAAAGGGATAGAGGATGTATAATATAGTGCTGGTCCTGTAATATGAGTGAGCAGAGAGATTGTGCTGGCTGGGCCGTCAGGGTCCGTCTGCAGGAGAGGGAGCTGAGCGCACGGTGAACAGGGGGACTCTGGGGAGGTGGAGGTGGAGAGGCTGGAGACATAACAGGTGTTGGGCTGGAGGAGGAGGACCCAAGAGCAGACATGATAGGCGTAGTGGGACAAGGGACAAGCCCACGTTGGGGCACGTTTATTGGTCAGGCAGGGGTCAGGCAGGAACGTGGTAGTCAGACAGGCGTTGGGTTCAGGCAGGAACGTGGTTCTCCAGGCAAGGTTCAGGCAGGAACGTGGTTCTCCAGGCAAGGTTCAGGCAGGAACGTGGTTCTCCAGGCAAGGTTCAGGCAGTAGCAGGGAGGTCAGACTAGGACGAAGGAAAACAAAAAGGGTGAGGTAGGGTTTGGATGAATGCAGGTTAGGTTAAAGCTAGAGACGTGATGCCCACTAGGTTGGTCCGACTGCTGAGTAGCCCGGCCTCTTAACCTGGCTGAGATGGGTTGATTGGTGACGTCAGGCAGGTGTGGAGTGGGACCACGCCCGGGTCATGGCTGAGATGGGTTGATTGGTGACGTCAGCCAGGTGTGGAGTGGGACCACGCCCGGGTCATGGCTGAGATGGGTTGATTGGTGACGTCAGCCAGGTGTGGAGTGGGACCACGCCCGGGTCATGGCTGAGATGGGTTGATTGGTGACGTCAGGCAGGTGTGGAGTGGGACCACGCCCGGCTCGTGGCTGAGGCTGATTGGTGACGTCAGGCAGGTGTGGAGTGGGACCACGCCCGGGTCATGGTTGAGGCTGATGAGAGCGCAGTTCCCGCTGCGCCCTCTGGGACGTACCAGGAGAATCTGAGTCAGAGTCAGAGGGCGTGGTAGCGGGACGAAGGCGGGGCTGGCGAGGCGGGGGCGTGACAACAGGTCGTTTTGAGTGATATTGTAATGCCTTCTGGTTATAATAGAATATCACTACTGGAGCTGTTTAATCCAAAAAGGCGCAATGCTTCCTGCAGTTGGGTTGGATGGAGGTGCTGGTTCTGGGAGGAGCAACATTCTGTCTGGTGATATTGTAGGAATGGAGCAGAAGACCACTGCAGTAAAGATTAGGCCTACACAACTTTCCCATGACAGTGCTTTGCAGACATTATAATTCTTTGGTGTTGTGAATTATAAAAGGAAGATAGAAACTTGACTGACTTAATATCTTAACCCACCAGTGAAATGTAATTGACTTTAATCACAAGTCATAGAAACATCACAAACATCAAGTTGTATAATAACACAATAGCCCCTATATGCACAATGCTACAATACAAGGCCTCTGATCACGTGATTCAGTACACAGGTGTGTTTGATCAAACCAAGATGAGGTCATTGTGAGAAGTAGGCTGTGTTTTCTAGAATACATTCATGACATAAAACTGTATTGGTACTGTAGGTTTACATCTGTATTGACCCAGATACAACATGACATAAAATGAAGACATACTTATAAAACGGGGAGGTTCTCAAGTATTAATAATATCATTAGGAGACATTGGCTGCAACCTGGACCTACACACCTCCAGAGTCCTGAAGCGCGGGCAAGAAAGATTGTGTCCGACCCCTCCCAGTACTGGAAATGTAGTGATCGAGCTACAAGACAAAGAGGGACATTATGAAAGTGATTAGTAAGAATAAAACAGCACCAATGACATCATTAGCGGTAGACCTACAGCATATTGAATGTAGTTTGAGTGAGAGAGAATAAGCAGGAGAAACCCTCTGACTTCTAACCAACGTAACGCTGCTTAAATACAACACAGCAGCACTCACAACACTTCTGGTAGCTTAGGCTCTCACTCCAGAAACCTTGCAGTGCAGTTTAATGCCAGGGAAGGGTCCATTATTATGGTTGAATCCAGTGTGCTGTGCAGGTTACTGTCCGTCCGTCCTCTCTCTCTCTCTCTCCCTCTCTCTCTCTCCCCCTCTCTCTCTCCCCCTCTCTCTCTCCCTCTCTCTCTCTCCCTCTTTGTCTCCCTCCCTCTCTCTCTCTCTCTCTCTCTCCCTCTCTCTCTCCCTCTCTCTTTCTCTCGCTATACATCAAATCTGACTACCAAATCCTAGCCCAACTCTAGCAGCACACTCACTCTCTCTCTCTCTCTCTCTCTCTCTCACACACACACACACACACACACACACACACACACACACACACACACACACACACACACATACACACACCACTAGATGGACCTTGATAGAGATATTCATAAATCCTTTTAAAATTAGTCTGAACCTTTTCATGGTTCATATTGATTTACATTTCCACTCCAACAAACACAGCAGCTACAGCTGATAATACTCTGGTGATGTCTCTGTGTCTTTGACAGGATCAAACAGCAGAGACCAGCCTCACCTGGACCCAGCTGTGTCTCCATGAAGAGTGACAGGTCTATGGATCGTCATATCAACTTCAGTGATGGAAAGACCCCCGATGAGAAAAGGTAAATATGGACAACTGTATTTACTTTATAAAGGTGACATGTTAGTTATTCTGTAAAATGAAGTAAACATTAAGATTTACATCATAACATGCGGCAGTGGCTAGTTGCAAAACTAGAATGGAGAAGTAAGACACCTCCTTCCCTCCACTAGTCTGGGGGTCCACCTTGGGCAAGTGGTAGTACCCCCTAGCCCCCCTACCTGGGGTTACAGGAAAAAACCCTGATGACAGAACACCAAAAAGGAAGAGAGACCCGGCCCGGAGGAAGCCCGGGGCCCTCGTCTGGAGCCAGGCCCAGACGGAGGGCCCGCATGCGAGCGCCTGGTGGCCGGGCTTACCACGGAGCCCGGCAGGGCCCAGCCCGAATAAGCAACGTGAAAGCACCATCTCCTCCTCCATCGTCCCGTGGACCCACCACCCGCGGGAGGAATTGTCGGGGTCGGGTGCGCTGCCAACTAGGTGGCGGTGAAGGCGGGGGGCACCGACGGACCGGACCCGGGCGGCAAAGGCTGGCTCTGGGGACATGGAACGTGACCTCGCTGGGGGGGAAGGAGCCGGAGCTTGTGAGGGAGGTGGAGCGATACCAATTACACCTGGTGGGGCTAACCTCCACGCACAGCACCGGCGCCAGAACCAAACTCCTGGATAGGGGTTGGATCCTGTTCTTCTCCGGAGTTGCTCACGGTATGAGGCGTAAGGCAGGTGTGGCTATACTAGCTAGCCCCCAGCTGAGCGCCTCTGTGCTGGAGTTCACCCCAGTGGACGAGAGGGTCGCCTCCCTGCGCCTTAGGACTGTGGGGGGGGGGGACTCTGACTGTGGTTTGTGCTTATGCACCAAACAGCAGTTCAGAGTACTCAGCCTTCCTGCAGACCCTGAGTGGAGTCCTTTTGGGGGCTCCTGCAGGGGACTCCAGTGTCCTACTGGGGGACTTCAATGCACACGTAGGCAATGATGGAGAAACTTGGAGGGGCGTGATTGGGAGGCATGGCCACCACGATCTGAACCCGAGTGGTGTTTTGTTGTTGGACTTCTGTGCTAGTCACGGTTTGTCCATAACAAACACCATGTTCGAACACAATATGCCCACAAGTACACCTGGCATCAGAACACCTTAGGCCGAAGGTCGATGATCGATTTCATTATCGTATCATCTGATCTGAGGCCATGCGTTTTGGACACTCGGGTAAAGAGAGGGGCAGAGCTGTCCACTGATCACCATCTGGTGGTGAGCTGGTTTCGATGGCGGGGGAAACTTCTGGACAGACCTGGAAAACCCAAGCGTGTAGTGAGGGTGAACTGGGAACGTCTGGAGGAAGAGCCTGTCCGGAGAGATTTCAATTGCCACCTCCGGCGGAGCTTCTCAGGCATCCCTGTGGAGGTTGGGGACATCGAGCATGAGTGGTCGGTGTTCAAAGCCTCCATTGCTGAAGCTGCGGCTGGGAGCTGTGGCCTGAGGACCATAGGTACCTCAAGGGGCGGTAACCCTCGGACACCGTGGTGGACAGCGGTGGTGAGGGAAGCCATCCGACTGAAGAAGGAGGCCTTCCGGGTTATGTTAGCCCGGGAGACCCCAGAAACAGTTGCAGGGTATCGACTGGCCCGGAGGGCTGCGGCTTCGGCCGTGACCAAGGCAAAGCAGCGGGTGTGGGAGGAGTTCGGAGAAACCATGGAGAAGGACTTTCGGTTGGCACCAAAGTGTTTCTGGAAGACCATCAGACACCTCAGGAAGGGAAAGCGGGGGACCATCCAAGCTGTATACAGCAAGGAGGGGACACTGCTGACCTCAACTGAGTAGGTTGTTGAGCATTGGAAGGAGCACTTTGAGGAACTCCTGAACCCGACTAATCCACCCTCTACGATCGAGGCAGAGCCGGAAGATGATCGGGGGTCGTCAATGTCCTTGGAGGAGGTCACTGAGGTAGTCAAACAACTCCACAGTGGCAGAGCCCCAGGGACTGATGAGATCCGTCCAGAAATGCTGAAGGCGCTGGGTGTAGAGGGGCTGTCTTGGTTGACACGCCTCTGTAACATTGCGTGGAAGTCTGGGTCAGTGCCGAAGGAGTGGCAGACTGGGGTGGTGGTCCCAATATTCAAAAAAGGGGACCAGAGGGTGTGTGCGAATTATAGAGGCATCACATTACTCAGCCTCCCAGGGAAAGTTTACTCCAAGGTGCTGGAAAGGAGGGTCCGGCTGATAGTCGAACCTCAGATCGAAGAGGAACAATGCGGATTTCGTCCTGGTCGTGGAACTTCACTCTCGCAAGGATCTTGGAGGGGGCTTGGGAGTTTGCCCAACCTGTCTACATGTGTTTTGTGGACTTGGAGAAGGCTTACGACCGGGTCCCTCGAGAGGTCTTGTGGAGAGTTATGCGGGAGTATGGGGTGAGGGGGTCCCTACTTAGGGCCATCCAATCCCTGTACACCCAGAGCGAGAGCTGTGTCCGGGTCGTCGGCAGTAAGTCGTCTTCCTTTCCGGTGGGTGTTGGCCTCCGCCAGGGCTGCGCTTTGTCACCAATCCTGTTTGTGATTTTCATGGACAGGATATCGAGGCGTAGCGGGGGGGAGGTGGGTTTGCAGTTCGGTGAGCTGGGGATCACGTCACTGCTTTTTGCAGATGATGTGGTCCTGATGGCATCAGCTGCCTGCGACCTCCAGCACTCTCTGGATAGGTTCGCAACTGAGTGTGAAGCGGTTGGGATGAGAATAAGCACTTCTAAATCTGAGGCCATGGTTCTCAGCAGGAAACCGGTGGCCTGTCCGCTCCGAGTAGGAAATGAGTCCTTACCCCAAGTGAAGGAGTTCAAGTATCTGGGGGTCTTGTTCACGAGTGAGGGAAGCATGGAGAGGGAGTTTGGCCGGGGAGCAGCTGGTGCGGTTCTGCAGTCGCTTTACCGCACTGTTGTGACGAAAAGAGAGCTGAGCCAGAAGGCAAAGCTCTCGATCTACCGGTCTATCTTCGTCCCCACCCTCACCTATGGTCATGAAGGATGGGTCATGACCGAAAGAACGAGATCACGGATACAAGCGGCCGAAATGAGTTTTCTCCGGAGGGTGGCTGGGGTCTCCCTGAGAGATCGGGTGAGAAGTTCAGTCATCCGGGAGAGACTCGGAGTAGAGCCGCTGCTCCTTTGCGTCGAAAGGAGCCAGTTGAGGTGGTTCGGGCATCTAGTGAGGATGCCTCCTGGGCGCCTCCCTAGGGAGGTGTTCCAGGCGTGTCCGGCTGGGAGGAGGCCGCGGGGTAGACCCAGGACTAGGTGGCGGGACTACATCTCCGCACTGGCCTGTGAGCGGCTAAAGATTCCCCAGGCAGAGCTTGTTGATGCTGCTAGGGAAAGGGATGTCTTGGGCCCCCTGCTGGAGCTGCTGCCTCCGCGACCCGACCCTGGATAAGCGGATGAAGATGATGATGATGATGATGATCATAACATGTTCATCATAAAAATGAAGTGTGACAGATCTATGGAGCAACCAGTCCTTTTCATAGTAGAAATATTTCAGCTAATAATGTCATAAACTACCAATGATGTAATACTGTAGCTACCAATACTGTAATAATTGTAGCTTTTTTATCATACTAAAAACTATCAACTGTTACTTCAGTAACACTCTTACCGGTTAATCTAATCTACAGTATCTATCTTATCTATACTGTATCTATCTATCTAATCTAATCTACTGTATCTATCTCATCTATACTGTATCTATCTATCTAATCTAATCTACTGTATCTATCTATCCTTCTCCCTCTCTTTCTTCTCTTTCTGTGTCTCTATATGTCTCAAACTATCTCTGTGACTCCTTGTGTTTCTCTCTCTCTCATGTCTCTCTCATGTCTCTCTCATGTCTCTCTCTCTCCCTCTCTCTCTCTCTCTCTCTCTCTCTCATGTCTCTCTCTCTCTCTCATGTCTCTCTCTTTCTCTCATGTCTCTCTCTCTCCCTCTCTCTGTCTATCTCTCTATCTCTCTCTCATGTCTCTCTCTCTCATGTCTCTCTCTCTCTCATGTCTCTCTATCTCATGTCTCTCTCTCTCTCTCATGTGTCTCTCTCTCTCTCTCATGTCTCTCTCTCATGTCTCTCTCTCTCATGTCTCTCTCTCTCTCTCTCTCTCATGTCTCTCTCTCTCTCGTGTCTCTCTCTCTCTCTCTCTCTCTCTCATGTCTCTCTCTCGTCTCTCTCTCAAAGCTGTTTAGCTGACTATACCAAATCTGTCTTGTAAATCATAGCCCTAACTCTAGCAGCACTCACACACTCTCTCTCTCTCTCTCTCTTTCTCTCTCTTTCCGCCCCCCACACACCACTAGTTGGTCCTTGATAGAGTCTTAAATCTTTTTTACATTATCCCAAAAACCCGCCAACACCCTCTTACCCTGGTGTTCCTACTGTATGAAACATCTCTTAACACACATGGTTCCTCTGTCCCTGCAGTGAGGGGAGCAGGGCAGCCCTGACTGAGGATCAGTCCAGGTGTGCTGTGTGTGAGCAGATGCTGAGGGACCCAGTCCTCACCTCCTGTGGACACAGGTTCTGCAGAGCCTGCATCACTTCCTACTGGCAGCAGCCTGGTCCATCAGCAGACCACGCCTGCCCCCAGTGTAGAGAGAGACCCAGAACACCACCTGGTCCATCAGCAGACCACGCCTGCCCCCAGTGTAGAGAGAGACCCAGAACACCACCTGTACTGCAGCCACCCAGAGAGCAGTACGTTCAGAGAAGTGATGAAACAAGTAAGAGATTCACTTGGTAATCTGCTCTCTAACATGATTTAGATCCTCTCACCATCTGTAGAGCTTTGCCATGCATTCATCAAAAAGGTCCAAGGCACTCTTCTTGATTAAAAAGCTTTAATTATAGGCTAGTTCATCTTAGAACAGAATAAAATAAAACAGCCAACATGTTTTGGCCATGGGGCCTTCATCAGGGCGAGTTACAAACTAGAGCAAAAGTCAGTAGAAGGCCTTAATAGGCTAAGCAGGCTGCACCCATGGGTGCGGCCAGTGATCACAATTCTAGACAGCTGTGTAGCTGGGAACTGGATAAATCATGCTGCCCACAGGAGGACATCCTTGTCACATATACATTACTGACATTTGTTCAACACACAAGAGACTCAATACCTAGACTAGAGAAAAGGACAACAGGAAAATACACAAAATCAACATCACTTGTCCTGGGTTACAGTCACATAATGAGACACCAAGAAAATAAGAAAATACATATATAATAATCATAATCAATAACCCTTGTAAGCAGAAGAGAGGACTACCAAATTCCTGAAGGTAGAAGATCTATAGGAAATAAATCATGTCTATAGCATCATTCAGCCCTGGGGAACGCAAAGCCTGTAGTCATATTTGTAGTCATATTTGCTATGAATGTTTGTATTCCTGTCAATCTAATTTCTTGTACTTCCTGTCTCTCCTTAGTTGTTAGAGGTCTCCAAAGAGTCGTAGAGGATCATAAAGCCACTTTGAAGAGGAGGTTTGAACATGTGATTGAAGGAATCATAAAAACAGGGAATGCAACCCTCCTCAACAGCATCTACACTGAGCTCTACATCACAGAGGGACAGAGTCAAGGGGTTAATAATGAACATGAGGTTTGGCAACTTGAGAGAGCATCCAGGAAACAAACCACATATGACACACTCATCAACTACAATGACATCTTCAAACCCCTGCCTGGTCAAGAGAGACACATCACACCCCTGTCTGGTCAAGAGAGACCCATCACACCCCTGCCTGGTCAAGAGAGACCCATCACACCCCTGCCTGGTCAAGAGAGACTCATCACACCCCCGTCTGGTCAAGAGAGACCCATCACACCCCTGTCTGGTCAAGAGAGACCCATCAAACCCCTGCCTGGTCAAGAGAAACCCATCAAACCCCTGCCTGGTCAAGAGAGAACCATCAAACCCTTGACTGGTCAAGAGAGACCCATCAGAACTGTGCTGACTGTGGGCGTTCCTGGTATTGGAAAAACCGTCTGTGTGCAGAAGTCAATCTTAGACTGGGCTGAAGGAAAGGCAAATCAAGATGTGGAAGTCATGTTTGTGCTTCCTTTCCGGGAGCTGAATTTGATTAGACATGTCCGGTACAGTTTACTCCAACTGCTGAATGTTTTCCACCCAGAACTACACATGGAAGATGCAGAGCAACTTGCTGTCTCTAAAGCCACGTTCATCTTTGATGGTCTGGATGAGAGCCGACTGCCCCTAGACTTCAGAAAGAACCAGACCTGCTGTCATGTCACAGAGTCAACCTCAGTGGATGTGCTGCTGACCAACCTCATCCAGGGGAATCTGCTCCCCTCTGCTCTCCTCTGGGTAACCTCCCGACCTGCAGCAGCCAATCAGATCCCTTCTGAGTGTGTTGACCGGGTGACAGAGGTACGAGGGTTCAATGACGCACAGAAGGAAGAGTACTTCATGAAGAGAATCAGTGATGAGAACCTGGCCAGAAGAATCATCTCACACATCAAGACATCAAGGAGCCTCTACATCATGTGTCACATACCAGTCTTCTCTTGGATTTCTTCCACAGTCCTTGAGCACATGCTGAGTACAGAGAAGCAAGGAGAGATGCCCAAGACCTTGACTGAGATGTACACACACTTCCTGCTCATTCAGACGAAGCTGAAGAACCAGAAGTATCAAGGGGAAATCAAGACCGACCAGGAGGAGCTCTTGAGGGCCGACAGGGAAGTTCTCCTGAAGCTGGCAAAGCTGGCGTTTGACCATCTGGAGAAGGGCAACCTCATGTTCTATGAAGAAGACCTGAAAGAGTGTGGCCTCGATGTCCAAGAGGCAGCAGTGTTCTCAGGAGTTTGCACAGCAATCTTCAAAGAAGAGTCAGTGCTTTTTCAGAGGGCAGTCTACTGCTTTGTGCATCTGAGCATTCAGGAGTTTTTCTCAGCTGTCTACATTTACCATTGTTACGCAACCAAGAACATGGAGGCACTGGAGCCCTTCCTTAAAAGGAAGACCAAATCTGTGTCCAAGGAGCTGGCTCCGATTGAGCTACTGAAGAAGCGCTTCCTTGCTGCGTTGCCATGGAGGAGGAGGAGGGAGGAGCCTCCGGATGAGCTGTCTCTGAATGAGCTGCTGGAGGGGGCGGTACGCAAAGCTTTGCAGAGTGAGAATGGACACCTGGACCTTTTTGTCCGCTTCCTCCACGGCCTCTCTCTGGAGTCCAATCAGAGACTCTTACGAGGCCTGCTGCCTCAGATTAAGAGGAGTCCAGAGAGCATCCAGGAAACAAGCAGATTCCTCAAGAACAGGGGGGATGAGGAGAAGAACATCTCCCCAGAGAGGTGCATCAATCTCTTCCAATGCTTGATGGAGATGAATGACCATTCAGTTCAGCAGGACATCCAAGCTTACATGCAGAAGAAGACATCAACCGAACTGACTCCAATACAGTGCTCAGCGCTGGCCTACATGCTGCAGATGTCAGAGGAGGTTCTGGATGTGCTTGACCTGAACAAATACAACACATCACAGGAGGGGCGGAGGAGACTGATCCCAGCTGTGCAGGTCTGCAGAAAGGCTATGTAAGTATTCATCTTTCTATACAATTTGATCAATCTATTTAACCTTGTCTGTCCCTTTGACCCAGAGGTATCTTCTGGAAGGGAGCCCTCCAAACAAAACATGATATAAAACTATAAACACAAAAATATAATTATAGATACAAAACACAATAATACAAAAAATCTGATACAAATGAATATAAAATACAATATACAGAATGCACAGTGCTGAGTAAGGTGCTAAACACTTAATGAAAGCAATGATCAGAAAAGATCTGTCCTTTGAATTGGTCCCTGATCTGTCCTTTGATTTGTCCTAATGGACAAAGCTGCCTAATGGACAATTCAAAGCTTCCCTCCTTGTCTCTGTATGTGCACTCTAACCAGAAATGTGTTACTATTCCCTGGTACTTAAACCCCTTACCCCTTACTAAAACAGTTCCCTGTGTTACTAAAACCCCTTACCCCTCACTAAAACAGTTCCCTGTGTTACTAAAACCCCTTACCCCTTACTAAAACAGTTCCCTGAGTTACTAAAACCCCTTACCCCTTACTAAAACAGTTCCCTGTGTTACTAAAACCCCTTACCCCTTACTAAAACAGTTCCCTGTGTACAGTTCCCTGTGTAACTAAACATCTTACCCCTTACTAAAAAAGTTCCCTGAGTTACTAAAACCCCTTACCCCTTACTAAAACAGTTCCCTGTGTTACTAAAACCCCTTACCCCTTACTAAAACAGTTCCCTGAGTTACTAAAACCCCTTACCCCTTACTAAAACAGTTCCCTGTGTTACTAAACCCCCTTAACCCTTACTAAAACAGTTCCCTGTGTTACTAAAACCCCTTACCCCTTACTAAAACAGTTCCCTGAGTTACTAAAACCCCTTACCCCTTACTAAAACAGTTCCCTGTGTTACTAAAACCCCTTACCCCTTACTAAAACAGTTCCCTGTGTTACTAAACCCCCTTAACCCTTACTAAAACAGTTCCCTGAGTTACTAAAACCCCTTACCCCTTACTAAAACAGTTCCCTGTGTTACTAAAACCCCTTACCCCTCACTAAAACAGTTCCCTGTGTTTCTAAAACCCCTAACCCCTTACTAAAACAGTTCCCTGTGTTACTAAACCCCCTTACCCCTTACTAAAACAGTTCCCTGTGTTACTAAAACCCCTTACCCCTTACTAAAACAGTTCCCTGTGTTTCTAAAACCCCTTACCCCTTACTAAAACAGTTCCCTGTGTTACTAAAACCCCTTACCCCTTACTAAAACAGTTCCCTGTGTTACTAAAACCCCTTACCCCTTACTAAAACAGTTCCCTGTGTTACTAAAACCTCTTACCCCTTACTAAAACAGTTCCCTGTGTTACTAAAACCTCTTACCCCTTACTAAAACAGTTCCCTGTGTTACTAAAACCTCTTACCCCTTACTAAAACAGTTCCCTGTGTTACTAAAACCCCTTACTAAAACAGTTCCCTGTGTTACTAAAACCCCTTACCCCTTACTAAAACAGTTCCCTGTGTTACTTAAACCCCTTACCCCTTACTAAAACAGTTCCCTGTGTTACTAAACCCCTTACCCCTTACTAAAACAATTCCCTGTGTTACTAAACCCCCTTACCCCTTACTAAAACAGTTCCCTGTGTTACTAAAACCCCTTACCCCTTACTAAAACAAGTCCCTGTGTTACTTAAACCCCTTACCCCTTACTAAAACAGTTCTCTGTGCTACTAAACCCCTTACCCCTTACTAAAACAGTTCCCTGTGTTACTTAAACCCCTTACCCCTTACTAAAACAGTTCCCTGTGTTACTAAACCCCCTTACCCCTTACTACAACAAGTCCCTGTGTTACTAAAACCCCTTACCCCTTACTAAAACAAGTCCCTGTGTTACTAAAACCCCTTACCCCTTACTAAAACAGTTCCCTGTGTTACTAAAACCCCTTACCCCTTACTAAAACAGTTCCCTGTGTTTCTAAACCTCTTGCCCCTTACTAAAACAAGTCCATGTGTTACTAAAACCCCTTACCCCTTACTAAAACAAGTCCCTGTGTTACTAAAACACCTTACCCCTTACTAAAACAGTTCCCTGTGTTACTAAACCCCCTTACCCCTTACTAAAACAGTTCCTGTGTTACTAAAACCCCGTACTAAAACAGTTCCCTGTGTTACTAAAACCCCTTACCCCTTACTAAAACAGTTCCCTGAGTTACTAAAACCCCTTACCCCGTACTAAAACAGTTCCCTGTGTTACTAAAACCCCTTACCCCTTACTAAAACAATTCCCTGTGTTACTAAAACCCCTTACCCCTTACTAAAACAGTTCCCTGTGTTACTAAAACCCCTTACCCCTCACTAAAACAGGTCCCTGTGTTACTAAACCCCATTCAAATGATCTCATCTTCACTACTTTGTCCCTCATCCATCTACAATATTTACCACCATTCTGAATTTATGACTGGATGAACCACAGTTAAGTTACAAACACAATTTACTATACATATGAAGAGTACTTGCCTATGCTCTACAGCATGATATTTTAGGCAGAGTACTTTTCTCGCCGTCAGCTAGAAATATGTATGTCTGCTTCATGCAGCTCCTTAAAGCCTCTGGAAACTTGGCTTGAAATAGTAAAAATGCATATATGATAGCAAATGTGTCTCTTTAAGCATCCAAAAACGGCTCATTTTGCTCTCTAGACCATTTCTCAGGAATGTGTGGGCGTGTCAGACAGGGTTTCCGTTAACCCTAACCCTAACCCTCCGAAAATCGGTACCGGTCAATGTGTCCGGGAAGATTAGACTTTTCCGGACAAACTGGAGAAATTCCGGTCATTATATTATAATATAATATTAGGCCTATTATAGGTGTTTGTCGCGGTGATTGGCCGTTGTGTAGCTTATATATGGCATTTATTGTCTTATTTCGCATCCGTATGATTAAATGTGTGATAGGCTGTCATGATTCCATGCGCTAGGCCTACAGTATAGCCTATGTAATTGCACAGCCACAAAAATAGTCACCTTTGAATTGCGACTGTAGCCTAGAACATGAATGTTTATTTCAATTGCATGAATCGGATTTGAGGATGCAGGCTAATTGGTTTGGGATTCGCGACAGTAGGCTAATATGTGTTTACTAATTTCTCTTTCCAGTTTTAGCTTACCCTTTTTATCAATAAAACAGCATCATTATAACCACGGACATCGCAGTAGGCTATGATGATGAGGAGGACATAACTGTTGAGAAACAACTGATAGGCGGGCTGGGCTAAATACAGAAATGACACAATGCATGTCTAGATATATAACATTTTATTTAAAAGTGCAAGAGGTTAGGCAACTAGGCTTGCGGCTGCGCTGATTGGAATTCATAGGCTAGGCCTATAGTCTAATTTCGGCCTTTTATCAGATAGGCTAAAATAGAACAAAACTCTGAAAATAAATATACTGTAGCCTACTTAAATAAAGTGTAAGAACTTACAACGTGCATAGGCTAATTTCCATTCGATATTAATAGGCATTTCCATTTTCGCCTCAAGCTCCGTACCTCGATCAGGCTCTCTCTCGCTTGGTGGCCCGCTAGCCTATAGGCAGGTTTATCTATGGTGGCCCGCTAGCCTATAGGCAGGTTTATCTTACGGCTGTTTTTTCATCGCATAGGCCTACTAGCCAATAGCCTACACATTAACGGAACAAAATTAATTGGCCTATTCGGGTTTTTTTTATTCAAAAGGAATCATAATATATGGAAATTTAATTTTAGCCTATTGTAGGCCTAATACAATTATGGGGAATTATTTCTCCGGACATTATGACCGGAGAGATTTTAATATATCGGACTTCAACGGATTTTTCCTGACAAAAAACGGTAATTACCGGCTAACGGAAACCCAGGTGTCAGATCAGGATTTGATTGACATTTTGATCCGCCAATGACAAACAATCTCATCAAAACTAGCAACGCACTATGCACAGCAACTAAAAGTCCAGCCATATATGTTTGAGCCGTCAGATACTCAAGGATACAGAAATACAGTAGAAGCCCTGCCATCTCCAAATAATTCATTTTAATCGATCACTGAATGGTGAGTTCCAAAATGCTTTTCTATCCATTAGTAGAATTAGTTAGCCACAGCTAGTCCTAACCATACTAGCTAGCGCTAACATTATTAGGCTGCTAAGCAGCTACAAAGCATTGAGTTGGCAAGCTAACAATGTTAGATTTCTTTAGAAAAAGGTGAGGTTAACAATAAACATGGAACATTTACTTAAACTTTATCATTAGCAAGTAACTTACATGATCGATCTCTAGGCTCTGGGCATCGGAGAGAGGCTGAAGTGGAGGGAGAGAGGGTACTGCTCCAGCTACAAGACATAGCCGTTGTGCAAAACCCATGGCTTTCTGGCAGAATGTAATGAATGAGCGCAGCATATGAAGGTATGTTTCCTGACTGCTCCACCACGGCTCATCAAAAACGCGGTCCACTGTTTCTCTAAATCCAACACAGTTGGAAAACTAAAGAATGAATTGTTGTCATCTTACCGATGAGCACCCAGGGACAGCACAAACAATCATGATGGTGCACAGGGTGGGGAGATAGAGGATAGATAAAAATAGATACCTTAGATGGATAGATAAAAATAGACAACGATACTAGGCTGGATCAAATATGTTAGCTAACTGCAAATTTGCTGTCGACGAGGCAGATTTAGCGGGGAGGTAGGACTTACTAACGTGCATTTTTTAATGATTGGATCTCGGATATAATGACGTCACATTAAACAAATTAAACAACGCCCATTTCAAACCCACTGTCAGGAATGTTACAAAAACTTAAATGAGAATATTTCAAATTTTGATAGAAAGTAATTGCTAATACTTTAACATGTTTTTTATTATGTACATAATACACTAAATTAAATAGTTAGAAGACTTTTGTGGATTTGAGTTTCCAGAGGCTTTAACTCTTGGTGTCATATAGGAATGCTATAATATAGGAA
Organism: Borostomias antarcticus; assembly: GCF_949987555.1. Classification (NCBI taxonomy): domain Eukaryota; kingdom Metazoa; phylum Chordata; class Actinopteri; order Stomiiformes; family Stomiidae; genus Borostomias; species Borostomias antarcticus. The sequence goes on from NC_140234.1 coordinate 182,088, forward strand.
TGCTATCATATAGGAATGATGTCATAAAGGAATGCTATCATATAGGAATGATGTCATATAGGAATGCTATCATATAGGAATGCTGTCATATAGGAATGCTATCATATAGGAATGCTATCATATAGGAATGCTATCATATAGGAATGCTATCATATAGGAATGCTGTCATATAGGAATGCTATCATATAGGAATGCTATCATATAGGAATGCTATCGGTCAGTGTGTCATTAATGCCGTCCACCAGGAGAGCTGGAAACACGTCTAGCCCACTTCCAACAGACTGAGGCCCTTCGTCCTTTTATGTTCTCTGAATGCCTCGCTCCGCTCTGTCAGGCCCACAGTTATTTACCTTTAGTCAGAGGAGGGAGGAAAGAACAAATATATAGAAGTATCAGACTCAAAATATATATATGTATGTACAGTAGGACCCCACTTATCCGAACCCAACGGGACCGAAGGTCGTTCGTATCTCTGAAATGTCCGGATGACTGTTTAAATGCACCAAATTCAATAAGTGGTACTTGTTTCATATAGACTCATAATAGACCGATAAATACCCTTAATTACTTGTGAAAATGCATCAAAATTGCAATCAAATAGCCAACTAAACTCATATAGCCTAGCCTATAATAGGCCTACAGTAGCCTAGAATAAAATAAACGAATTTCCACTTGAGTGCATGCTTTGATCAAATAGCCTACTTTATTCTAAAATGAGGCCCACGCTGCATCGATAGGCTACTGTATTTTCGCAGAACAAAATGGTATAGCCTAAAAACAACCCAACATTAGAACAATTAGAGCAAATGATAATCAATCAATAAATAAATGTATTGACAGACAAGTTGTCGTGTGGCTATTGCAGCCTAAACAACCGATGTAGGCTAACGTGGCCTAGGCTGTAGGCTATTATTTAACAAATAAAGTAGGCCTCGTAGGCTAATCTACATGCTTACAAGTCTGTGTTCCTGAAGTCCATTAACTGGGAACGAATAATGACTCGATGCTCCTCTGCTTCATGTTGCTGACGCGCTTTCTGGCTACCAAGGAATGCAGCTCTCGCGCAGCAGACTCGTTTGCGTTTTGCGCTCGACATTAGAGCAAAGAAATTAAACGTGACAGTAGGCTACAGCCTACAGGCAACATGTAGATCTACATACTGTTCTGTTTTTATTCACAGTAGGATACAGTACATGTTTATTATGACAGATTTAAATGCAAGTAGGCCTACAGTACTGTAATGAAAATCCCACCAGTAACCAGATAACAGGCTCAAAAAAAAAAAAGAAAAAGTTTTTTAAGCCTGTCCTATAGACCGGGAGGTTCGGATCCCCGAAGTTCGGATGAGTGGGGTCCTACTGTATATATAAATGTTTACTCCCTGTCTAAAGCAGCGCTTATCTTGTTAGCTGACACTATGTGGACTTCACCGTGTCAGCATCTGGGAGAGCTGTGTGGTAGTTTCTCAGTGCTCTCGTGTTCTCCCGTGCTCTGGGAGAGCTGTGTGGTAGTTTCTCAGTGCTCTCGTGTTCTCCCGTGCTCTGGGAGAGCTGTGTGGTAGTTTCTCAGTGCTCTCGTGTTCTCCCGTGCTCTGGGAGAGCTGTGTGGTAGTTTCTCAGTGCTCTCGTGTTCTCCCGTGCTCTGGGAGAGCTGTGTGGTAGTTTCTCAGTGCTCTCGTGTTCTCCCGTGCTCTGGGAGAGCTGTGTGGTAGTTTCTCAGTGCTCTCGTGTTCTCCCGTGCTCTGGGAGAGCTGTGTGGTAGTTTCTCAGTGCTCTCGTGTTCTCCCGTGCTCTGGGAGAGCTGTGTGGTAGTTTCTCAGTGCTCTCGTGTTCTCCCGTGCTCTGGGAGAGCTGTGTGGTAGTTTCTCAGTGCTCTCGTGTTCTCCCGTGCTCTGGGAGAGCTGTGTGGTAGTTTCTCAGTGCTCTCGTGTTCTCCCGTGCTCTGGGAGAGCTGTGTGGTAGTTTCTCAGTGCTCTCGTGTTCTCCCGTGCTCTGGGAGAGCTGTGTGGTAGTTTCTCAGTGCTCTCGTGTTCTCCCGTGCTCTGGGAGAGCTGTGTGGTAGTTTCTCAGTGCTCTCGTGTTCTCCCGTGCTCTGGGAGAGCTGTGTGGTAGTTTCTCAGTGCTCTCGTGTTCTCCCGTGCTCTGGGAGAGCTGTGTGGTAGTTTCTCAGTGCTCTCGTGTTCTCCTGTGCTCTGGGAGAGCTGTGTGGTAGTTTCTCAGTGCTCTCGTGTTCTCCCGTGCTCTGGGAGAGCTGTGTGGTAGTTTCTCAGTGCTCTCGTGTTCTCCCGTGCTCTGGGAGAGCTGTGTGGTAGTTTCTCAGTGCTCTCGTGTTCTCCCGTGCTCTGGGAGAGCTGTGTGGTAGTTTCTCAGTGCTCTCGTGTTCTCCCGTGCTCTGCTGCTCTGTTGTTGTGTGTGATCACGCGTGCACCTCGCTCTGCACGAATGCTCTTTACTGAGCTCTGTGTGTCTCCCCTATATGTTATGTGTAATGAGTTTTAGTCAGTGAGGCATTCTTACTCCCATCTATTCTCTGATCTTCTAAAAAAGATTGTCGGTCTTTAACTGGTCAGAACCAGCTGGAGCTGACCCCCCTATAACTTTTAAAAACTGCTACCTCAGCGCTTGGCATGTTTCCACCTCCTCACATTGCACCATACATACATCCAGTGAGGAGTAACACGTTAGAAAGTAACCGTGCGCAATGCATCAACAATCCCTCGCCTACACGGCTGGCAGCTCTGTCTATGGCTCTGACAACGGGAGCTCTCTGCCATGGAAACACCAACACTATTTCTCCCTCCTCAAGATCAAGGACTAAATACTGGTCAAGTGTAATCTATGTATAGAGGCCCATAAGGTGTGAACCTGAATCAGTTATTCTGAAAGCACAAATGCCATGGAAACAGGTATTTTTCCTACCCTCATTCCTCGTTATTATTCAGGAAAAGGTGCAAATGCAGTCACCTCTGTCGTGGTGCAGCAAACTAGCCCAAACTAGCCTACTGCTGATTTCTCTAAATCGTATGCTACCAACGGATACATCACCTAGAAGCTGCGTCAGTTATCGATTCATATCATTGTGGATGGCCACAAGTTAAAAATGCCTTTTTTGCAACATAGGACTTTCATTTCACTATTAATTTCATGTAGGCTCCTACACATGATTGAAAAGTGATCAGTAGTGACTATATTCTGTATTGGTCCATGTAGCTTACAGCATGCAGCGGGCTGAGAGCTGACAGTTCTATCATCCTCTAGGCCTACACATCAACAGTGAGCTTAAAACCTGTCATTTGAGCTGTATGTGTTCATTCCCCCCATATCAAAATATAACATGCTGTATATTGTAAGCTATCAAATTAAATGTTTGAGAAGCTTCTCCTCTTGAGGTTAGCGTATTGGTTTGAAGGCTAGGAATGTTGTAGGTCACTGGCCAGAGATGAGGTAGCCTACGAGTTATTGAAAGCTGGGTACCCTTTATTAAGCCTTAGGCTACATGATATGTGTATATTAATGTGTATATTGCAAATCGTATCATTAAGATTAACATGTCATTAAGGAACAAAAAGTCATACATGTTTACTTTGTAATTTCAGACTCTCTGGATGTGACCTCAACAAAGCCTCATATGAAGTGCTGGCCTCAGCTCTCAGCTCAAACTCCTCCCACCTGAGAGAGTTAGACCTGAGTAACAATGACCTGCAGGATTCAGGAGTGAAGCTGCTCTCTGCTGGACTGGGGAGTCCACACTGCAAACTGGAGAAACTGAGGTCTGTATCCCTGAGCATATTCACATGTTAAATGATGGGATTTAAATGTCTAAGTAATTGTACATCTCTGTCCTTGAAGAGGGATGTTTTGAGCATCAACATTCAAGTTGAGAAATTATCTTTGGACTACAGTACATACAGTAGAGTTGACAAAATAGGGACTATCATCTCAAAGCATACATACAGACATATACAGACTGTAGGTGGTGGGTGGGTCCTTTATTGAAGGAACAAAGACACAATCAAGACTAAATACAAATGTGGATTAGGTACAAATCGCTGCTAGGATCCCAAATCATTAGGGGTTGAGGGAAAAGCATCAGGGGCTGAAGTTTAGAGGCAGTGACACCTGTTCATTTTGGTTTTTGGGGGGGCCGCATATATTTAGGGGGCCCATTTGAATTCGCCTCTATGCACCAAAGACAAGCACATACACACACTCATACAGATTGCACAGTAATCCACAAACTGCTCAAATACTGTTAAGTGGCATCAAAATGTACTCTTTAGTGTGAACTAAATCAACAACATCAGCACGGTTCAAACAGAGGACATAACTTCTCTCTAGTATGCTTTGACTAATCTGAAGCTATCACTGACTTGGGACACCCAGGTGTTGGACCTCTCAGAACACCACAGAAGACAGGCTCACGTCCTCCACCTCCACAATGTCAACCTGCTGAAGTAGCAGTGGTTGTAACTGAACGTATCGACTCCTGTGTGTCACATGAGATGGTCACCTGAAACACAGATCATGATGAGAATGAATACATTCTGATGAACATAACCCATACAGCAGCATAGAAGCTCACATTCAATATAACAACATGAACATAACCCATACAGCAGCATAGAAGCTCACATTCAATATAACAACATGAACATAACCCATACAGCAGCATAGAAGCTCACATTCAATATAACAACATGAACATAACCCATACAGCAGCATAGAAGCTCACATTCAATATAACAACATGAACATAACCCATACAGCAGCATAGAAGCTCACATTCAATATAACAACATGAACATAACCCATACAGCAGCATAGAAGCTCACATTCAATATAACAACATGAACATAACCCATACAGCAGCATAGAAGCTCACATTCAATATAACAACATGAACATTACCCATACAGCAGCATAGAAGCTCACATTCACTATAACAACATGAACATAACCCATACAGCAGCATAGAAGCTCACATTCAATATAACAACATGAACATTACCCATACAGCAGCATAGAAGCTCACATTCACTATAACAACATGAACATAACCCAAACAGCAGCATAGAAGCTCACATTCTATATAACAACATGAACATAACCCATACAGCAGCATAGCAGCTCACATTCAATATAACAACATGAACATAACCCATACAGCAGCATAGAAGCTCACATTCAATATAACAACATGAACATAACCCATACAGCAGCATAGAAGCTCACATTCAATATAACAACATGAACATAACCCAAACAGCAGCATAGAAGCTCACATTCTATATAACAACATGAACATAACCCATACAGCAGCATAGCAGCTCACATTCAATATAACAACATGAACATAACCCATACAGCAGCATAGAAGCTCACATTCAATATAACAACATGAACATAACCCATACAGCAGGGATCTTGCTGGTGTTTATCTAACAAGCATGTCAGACATATATTTTGTAGCACGGTTGTGGAGTGATTTATAAACCAGTAGAAGAATCTTGAAGTCTATTCTGAAGCTGACAGGTAGCCAATGCAGAGCCTTCAGGACGGGTGTGATGTGAGCCCTCCGTCTGGATTTTGTAAGGACTCGTGCCGCAGCGTTTTGTATAATTTGCAGACGATTGATGGTTTTCTTTGGTCTGCTGGTTATAAATGCATGCATAAGTCTTTGTGTCGACCTTTGAAAGGAAGGATTGCACTTTTGCCATGTTTCTTAAATGATAGAAAGATACGCTAGTTATGTTATTGACATGAGATTCAAAGTTCAGATCAGAGTCGACTATGACACCTAGATTTCTAACCTGGTGTTTGGTGTTTAGTGCCAGTGTATTAAAATGTGTGTGTGTGTGAACTCAGACAGGTGAGGGGGAGGGCTCTGTATGACCCTGGTGACCTCAGACAGGTGAGGGGGAGGGCTCTGTATGACCCTGGTGACCTCAGACAGGTGAGGGGGAGGGCTCTGTATGACCCTGGTGACCTCAGACAGGTGAGGGGGAGGGCTCTGTATGACCCTGGTGACCTCAGACAGGTGAGGGGGAGGGCTCTGTATGACCCTGGTGACCTCAGACAGGTGAGGGGGAGGGCTCTGTATGACCCTGGTGACCTCAGACAGGTGAGGGGGAGGGCTCTGTATGAGGCATGTGTGAAGGCGAGGAACGTCGGGGTCTTGCAGGGGGTTGGGTTCCACCAGTGGCAGGGGGTTCTAGGTGGGGGGAGCAGTGTGAGGTTCAGGTGGCGGGTGCTGTATAAGCCCCCCATCCCTAAAAGGACAGGGGACTTGCAGTGGAGAGTGGTGCACAGGGCCCTGATGACCGAGCGCTTTCTGGCCGGGCTTGACCCCGGGGTGGGGGAGGGGGGCCCATACTGTGGTGAGGTGGAGACGGTGGTTCATGTGTTTTCTGTTTGTGCACGTCTTGTTCCTCTGTTTGTGCTGTTACAGCCCTCATGTGTGAGGTTGGGGTTTGTGTTTTCTAAGGAACTGTTTGTTTTGGGCCCACAGTACACGTGCAGGAGGAGGGCAAAGTGTGTTTTGCTCAATGTTGTGTTTGGGTGAGCTCAGTTGTCCATTTGGATGACAGGGAGGAATAAGGTGAGAGGGGCGGGGCCACGGACCCAGTCCAGGTGGTTAGGGGGAGGGTCTCTGCTTCTTAGGGTAGAATACACCTATTTTGTGATCAATAACAATGTGGCTGAGTTTGAGAGGGTGTGGGGTCTGGGGGTGGCAATTTGTACGGTGGGGGCAGATGGGTTTGATGTTTGATGTGAGCTTATGCCGTTCTGTGTTACTGTGTGTGTGTGTGTGTGGGGGGGGGGGGATGTTTAGTGTTTTGTAAGGATGTCTCATTAAAGAGCATCAAAAGTCAAAGTCTCTGTTCCTCCTCTCTCTCCTCTTCTCTCTGTTCCTCCTCTCTCTCTCCTCTCTCTCTCTCCTCTTCTATCTGTTCCTCCTCTTCTCTCTCTCCTCTCCGTTCCTCCTCTTCTCTCTCTCCTCTTCTATCTGTTCCTCCTCTCTCTCCTCTCTGTTCCTCCTCTTCTCTCTCTCCTCTTCTCTCTCTCCTCTTCTCTCTGTCCCTCCTCTCTCTCTCCTCTTCTCTATTCCTCCTCTCTCTCTCCTCTTCTCTGCTCCTCCTCTCTCTCTCTCTCTCTCTCTCTTCTCTCTGCTCCTCCTCTCTCTATCTCTCCTCTCTCTCCTAGCTCCAGAAGGAGTCAGTCTGTTTATAATTCAGTCTGAGAGAGGAAGACAATATAGCTGACATTCCTCCTTTTCACCACTAGTGTAGCAGTGTTTGTTTGTAGAATAAATGTCATCTTTGTCACAGTTAGCAGTTAATTATACAGAAAGCAAAGCTACTAAGACTCAGGAGTGAAGTTACCCTTTTCTAGACATTATTCATCTGACAATGTGTTTATCCAATGCAAACACACTTTGTTAATGTACTGATTGCTGATGAAAATGTTTGCTAATAACGTTACTGTTCTGGGTTCAACATCTGTCCGTTGTGGTCATATAAAGGAAATGAGCAGAATACTGATGTATATCCTATGTATACAGATCTTAACAGACAGTTGGATTACCTGAAGCCATGAATCACGTGGGTTTATTAATCAATAAGCATATAGTGTTACAAAACAATAGCCCAGATACAATAACTAGGCTGAGTACAATTATGACATTGTTATGCCAATTGTTACAATACCGAGTTGTTGTCGAAGGAGAAGTGGAAGTAGAAGCCAGGAAATTAGAGAAGAATGTAGCGTGAAGAATGCAGTATTATGGTACAGCTGTTGAGTGGCTTAAGGGGCTAGCAAGCTAGCATGTTAACAGGTTACAAGGCTAGGAGGCTAAGAAGCTAAGCTGCCCTCGGCTAAGCAGCCCGCTGGTTCTTAAATACACTCTACCAGGGGGGCGTCATGTGACATCTCAGATTATGGTGATAGGCTGCAATGGTACAGTGATCTAGTCATTTGTCGATCAGCCAGGTCAAGATTAGACCGTTGCTAGGGGACCGGACATTCTAGATGTCTCCGATGTCTGATTACCCAGTTCTTGCAGCTGCTGTTTACTCTTACAGAAGAACTGGTCAGCAGAGAACCTTCCTTGACCTTCTCTGCCCTCAGACTGTGTATGGCCTAGGCAAAAGGTTATCAGAGTTTACTGTGGCCTAAACTGAGTATATGGAAAACAACAAAAAGGTGAAGTTTCTGCCTACTTCAATACCACTGCAATAACTGATTATTAGTCAGATCAATTAAATCGTTACAGCTTATTTCATATACAAAGACAACACAATATGCTTTACAGAAAGGGGGAGAGGATGTAGCCTACATGTAGCCTACTGATCCTACCCCAAATTATGTGGCAGACTGCATGGGGAGCGCAGCGACTCAACATAATCGATGAGTTTGGAGAGAGAGAGGGTCGTGCACCAAGACTCCGTGAGCACACAGCGGACGAGGGGTAGCCGGAGACTAACAGGTCATGCAGTCAATAGATCTAGTTTTGAATGATATTGTAATGCCCTCTGGTTATAGTAGAATATCGCTACTGGAGCTGTTTAATCCAGGAATGTGATGAATTTCATCATGTCAGAGTTGCTCAGAGCTTAGCTGGACTGGCTCAGAAGAAATGCATTTATCCTACAGCTTGACCGTAGCTAGCGAGCTAGACAGCCACAGGAGGAACTGGACTGCCCTTCCCCCTTCCCAATGCTGTTTATATTCAAATACACTTGATGAGCTGGGGGGAGGGGAGGATTCAACCAACGCCAACAGTCACCAACAAATACAGCCATCCAGTAAATGTCGGTCAAGCTGTAGGCTAAATGCATTTCTTCTGAGCCAGTCCCACTAAGAGCAGCTCTGATCAAATTCATAGCATAGACTACTGCATTATAGTGCTACAGTATTTATTCATTGTATGTTTAATGTCTTTGTATGCTTGCCAACATTGAAATGAGGTCCCCCGATGATAATAGGCCATTGTTAATCCAAGTGTTCATAATCACAATGATAGTGAGTATACTCGTTATATAGGCTAATAGCGATTGAGTCCAGTCAAATTGACATTTAAGTGCTCGGCGGTTGTCTTTCAGGCCTAGCCTATTGATTAACAGATACATTCACACTAGCTCATTTGTGTCAAAATACAGTATCTCACATCAGCATGGTGGCTTGTAGAGTCTCTTGCCTTTAGCATACAGGCTTACCTCAGATCATTCACTTCATCATTCATTGTAAACTAGGAGTGAAATCTCAGTGTGTGGTTATATGTTATTTGTTGATACTTTCTTGATGAATTACGGTTTATATAAATGTGGTTCCTTTCTCCCTGTTTGGGGGATAAACTTGATTCAAATGCAGACTGCCCATTGGAGTTGATTAGGCCCCATCAACATTACTGTTTGTTCTATCATCTGGTTGTTTTAACAGGTTTTGAGGGAGATTTGAATAGTGGGTCCAAACTAGCGTGGGGGCATGGAGACGGGAACAGGACCATTAGGCTACGCTGGTCTGGGCTAATAGAAGTGTTAGGCTGTTGATTTAAACAGTCATGTCAGTGCTCACCGCTATGAGATTAATGTAGAATTAATATCCTATAGAATAACCCCATTCAAAAAATAGGTTTTGTTCCAATAACCACTGGCCTAGTGAATCTGTTGGCTCGCTCTTTTTTTGCTCCCCACTTGACATCGCTCGTCTTTCGGTAAACAGATAAATTCACATTTGTGTCAAAATCCCGTATCTCACATCAGCATGGTGGCTTGTAGAGTCTCTTTCCTATGGACACACTAGGCCTCCCTCAGCTCATTCATTCAATTCATCATTCAACCAATCACTCTCTCTTCTGCATTGCACAATAGAATCACAAGTTCACATTACTATAGGATGCTTTCTCAGTTGTTATACATGTACATACATTGTGCATCTCAAATGTTATGTAATTATACTTTATATATGCTAGTTATAGTTTCGCTGAATAGGCTACATTGTCACACGCTCTGCTGCCACTAGTTGCTTCTTGATCAACGATGCCTCCTGGTGGTTAGTGCGCAACACTGCATGAAAACACGTTGGTGGATCCCGCCACTGTGCTGACACCACGGTGCCGCTGCGTTTTGTGAGTTCCAACATCAGAGGCTCAGGCACTGTCCATGTCCTGTCCAAAGAGCCTTAGCACCCTCCAAGCTGACTCAGGTCCATAGTGTCCAGCCAATCAGGAAAGGCCTTACATACATTTCTATGGATGCTGAGTATTCATTAGAGGAATGAAAAACCTGCTCATGACTAAAACATATTAGACGCAGCAGCACTCTCTCTCCTAGCTCCAGAATGAGTCAGTCTGTTTACAATTCAGTCTGAGAGAGGAAGACAATAGCTGACATTCCTTCTTTTCACCACTAGTGTAGCAGTGTTTGTTTGTAGAATAAATGTCATCTTTGTCACAGTTAAATTATACAGAAAGCAAAGCTACTATCACAGAAGGCTGAAGTGAAGAGTGAAGTTACCCGTTTCTGGACTTTATTAGTCTGAAAATGTGTTTTGCCAATGAAAACACGCTTTCTCAAAGCACTGATTACTGGTGAAAATGTTTGCTAATACTTGTCCTTGTCTCCTCAGCCTGAGAGGATGCAGATTAACAGGGACATGCTGTTCTCTGCTGGCCTCATCTCTCAGCTCAAACTCCTCCCACCTGAGAGAGTTAGACCTGAGTAACAATGACCTGCAGGATTCAGGAGTGAAGCTGCTCTCTGCTGGACTGGGGAGTCCACACTGCAAACTGGAGAAACTGAGGTCTGTATCCCTGAGCATATTCACATGTTAAATGATGGGATTTAAATGTCTAAGTAATTGTACATCTCTGTCCTTGAAGAGGGATGTTTTGAGCATCAACATTCAAGTTGAGAAATTATCTTTGGACTACAGTACATACAGTAGAGTTGACAAAATAGGGACTATCATCTCAAAGCATACATACAGACATATACAGACTGTAGGTGGTGGGTGGGTCCTTTATTGAAGGAACAAAGACACAATCAAGACTAAATACAAATGTGGATTAGGTACAAAACAGGGGCGCTGCTAGGATCCCAAATCATTAGGGGTTGAGAGAAAAGTATCAGGGGCTGAAGTTTAGAGGCAGTTACACCTGTTCATTTTGGTTTTTGGGGGGGCCGCATATATTTAGGGGGCCCATTTGGGTTCGCCTCTATGCACCAAAGACAAGCACATACACACACTCATACAGATTGCACAGTAATCCACAAACTGCTCAAATACTGATAAGTGGCATCAAAATGTACTCTTTAGTGTGAACTAAATCAACAACATCAGCACGGTTCAAACAGAGGACATAACTTCTCTCTAGTATGCTTTGACTAATCTGAAGCTATCACTGACTTGGGACACCCAGGTGTTGGACCTCTCAGAACACCACAGAAGACAGGCTCACGTCCTCCACCTCCACAATGTCAACCTGCTGAAGTAGCAGTGGTTGTAACTGAACGTATCGACTCCTGTGTGTCACATGAGATGGTCACCTGAAACACAGATCATGATGAGAATGAATACATTCTGATGAACATAACCCATACAGCAGCATAGAAGCTCACATTCAATATAACAACATGAACATAACCCATACAGCAGCATAGAAGCTCACATTCAATATAACAACATGAACATAACCCATACAGCAGCATAGAAGCTCACATTCAATATAACAACATCAACATAACCCATACAGCAGCATAGAAGCTCACATTCAATATAACAACATGAACATAACCCATACAGCAGCATAGAAGCTCACATTCAATATAACAACATCAACATAACCCATACAGCAGCATAGAAGCTCACATTCAATATAACAACATGAACATAACCCATACAGCAGCATAGAAGCTCACATTCAATATAACAACATCAACATAACCCATACAGCAGCATAGAAGCTCACATTCAATATAACAACATGAACATAACCCATACAGCAGCATAGAAGCTCACATTCAATATAACAACATGAACATAACCCAAACAGCAGCATAGAAGCTCACATTCAATATAACAACATGAACATAACCCATACAGCAGCATAGAAGCTCACATTCAATATAACAACATGAACATAACCCATACAGCAGCATAGAAGCTCACATTCAATATAACAACATGAACATAACCCATACAGCAGGGATCTTGCTGGTGTATATCTAACAAGCATGTCAGACATATATTTTGTAGCACGGTTGTGGAGTGATTTATAAACCAGTAGAAGAATCTTGAAGTCTATTCTGAAGCTGACGGGTAGCCAATGCAGAGCCTTCAGGACGGGTGTGATGTGAGCCCTCCGTCTGGATTTTGTAAGGACTCGTGCCGCGGTGTTTTGTATAATTTGCAGGCGATTGATGGTTTTCTTTGGTAGGCCACAAAAGAGGGCATTGCAATAGTCCAGTCTGCTGGTTATAAATGCATGCATAAGTCTTTCAGTGTCGGCCTTTGAAAGGAAGGATTGCACTTTTGCCATGTTTCTTAAATGATAGAAAGATACGCTAGTTATGTTATTGACATGAGATTCAAAGTTCAGATCAGAGTCGACTATGGCACCTAGATTTCTAACCTGGTGTTTGGTGTTTAGTGCCAGTGTATTAAAATGTGTGTGTGTGTGACCTCAGACAGGTGAGGCGGAGGGCTCTGTATGACCCTGGTGACCTCAGACAGGTGAGGGGAGGGCTCTGTATGACCCTGGTGACCTCAGACAGGTGAAGGGGAGGGCTCTGTATGACCCTGGTGACCTCAGACAGGTGAAGGGGAGGGCTCTGTATGACCCTGGTGACCTCAGACAGGTGAAGGGGAGGGCTCTGTATGACCCTGGTGACCTCAGACAGGTGAGGGGGAGGGCTCTGTATGACCCTGGTGACCTCAGACAGGTGAAGGGGAGGGCTCTGTATGACCCTGGTGACCTCAGACAGGTGAGGGGGTTGTGAGTTGTTGTTGTTGTTGTTGTTGTGAGTGTGTTGACTCGAACTTCATCTTACTGCTTGATTTGAAGGGGGTGTGTATGTTAAGGAGGGTATTTGGTGTCTATTTTCTCCCTAGTGTTTTTGTTTTTGGGGGGACTAAAAAGGTTCGGGGCTAGAGGAAGAACATTTGGGGCGTCAGGTATGAGGCTCCCCCTGCAGAACACTTCTTTAGTCTCAGAGACATTCAGCTCCAAGGAGCTCTCCTCCATCCGGGAGGTCAGGGTGTTGACATACTCAGAGTATGTGGACAGTGACTGCTCCTTCCTTATCCAGACAAGCACAATTGTCACTTTTTGGTGAAATAAGTTTTGAATCCAAAATAGGTCACCTACGTGATTCGTGCAGATCTGATTTTGGGGAAGGGGTCAAGAGCCTGAAGCGACTTACATAGAAAGATAATAAATCTGTGAGTCTGTGAGTGTGGACATTGGGATTGAGCCAGTGGAGCGTGAGAATCTGATACTGTGGATGTATGTTTGGATCTGTATGCGCGGGCATTGACAGTCAGTTAAAAAGCAGCAAGCGAAACTGAGTTCAAACTCAGTTCACTACTCACAGTTCAGCGCAAGCCCAGTCTGGGACCTGCTGTTTGGAAAAAGCCAAGTTGCCACAGTGCTGTGTGGAAGTGCGTGCCAGCCACAAACCTCCATAGAGAAGATCAACTGAAACCCCCCAAAGTAGCCTACCTGCAGTCGTAAAGCCCAGGAACATATCCCCCTCACATTTCAAAATATAGGCTTTACCCCCCCACTTTTCTAATTTCTCAAATTACATTTATTTTGCCTGCCACTCTTGGGCGATCACTCAGCTGTTTGCCTGCTGTGTTTCTCTCACTGCAAGGTAACCGCAGCGAGGTAACGAGCAAAACCTGCTATGGATTTTCAGAGACTTAGCTGTTCTCACGCAATGAAAGCGGAATGGATTCAATTGGAGATGTGACTCGTCTCTGTATGTGAACTGTTTTATTCTTACCACTGCGTCAGGTAGGAGTAGGATATATGCTAGTAGCTAATTCAGCTCATCAAATAGTTGTGTAACTGGTGGAGCTGCTGCCCTTTTGCTCATTTCCTTTGTAAATGTGAGCAGTATCTTTGGTAGCCTACGTTGCATTAAATGGGTTAATAATGTTAAATTGACTGCACTTATATAGCACTTTATATCCAAAGCACTTTACAATGGCCTCATTAAACCATTCATACACACATCCACACACCAATGGCAGTAGCTGCCTTGCAAGATGCTAGCCTGCTCATTGGGAGCAATTTGGGGTTATTGCGCAAGGACACTTGGACATGTGGACAGGAGGAGCCGGGATTTGAACCGCCGACCCTACGGTCATTGGATGATCTGCTCTATCTCCTGAGCCACAGAACTAAATTTGTACTTTGAACTTTATTTTGCTCTTGTAATTCTGTTAGATTGTGACCAGCACCAGGGTCATTCTAAAAATCATCCAATAAATGATCATTTGGTAGCTTATAATAAATAAATCCCTGCATCCCCCCAGCAGGTGTGTTTTTCTCTGCTCAGGCCTCCGTCTCTCTTTCTCACCCCTAACCAGTTGGCATGTCTGCTTATCTGGGCCACCAGTGTCATGTCATCTGCATACTTGATCAGTGTCGGCTCCTCTCTGTTACCATGATGCTGTACCCAGAAGAGGATGGGGAGATGCTCCATCTAGAATTATTACAGCTACGTACTGAGGCCTGTGATGAAGGAATTCTTCAATCCATTAGATCAGTGTTGTGTTGACCTGTAGTTCATGAAGGTGACTCAGCAGTGTGTGTGTGTGTACCGTATTAGAAGCAGATGAGGTCTGTGAACAGAATCCTGGTGTAGGGGGAGTCCAGGTACTCAGCCACTGTGTGTAGGAGAGAAGGACTGGCCTCTCTGACCCCTCGCCTTGCAGGCAAACTAACGTGGGTCTAGACCAGGACGGGCGCGTGCACTTCTGCCGCTCTAGGAGAAAAACAATTATGCCGCGCCTACAGTATCTACAACGTAGGCCTACAGTACCATACCAGCAGCAACAATAAACACATGTTAATATGCCATACACATAAACTAACCAAATAGTCTAGTGCAACGCTAGTCTCTCTAGTTGGTGTTAGTTGTGTTAGTTTAGTGTCCTCAGTGTCAACAATATATACATGACACAGGCATTATGCAGATCCATACCAATAACACCCAGGTCTGCAGAGTAAATATAACCTGGTTCCACATTCTCTACAGCAGAGATGACAGCACATCTCATTTACTATCAATACAATTGTAGCTCCTTGTAATTGTGTAGCAACTCATGATGTAATGAAGGCTCATAATTTAATAACGGCTCATAATGTAATAACTTATTACATTATAAACTAACAAAAGTTCATAATGTAATACTCAGCTCATAATGTAATAAAAACATGCGCTCATAACGTAATAACTGATTTGCGCATAATGTAATAACAGCTGATAATGTTATATTACTAAATACTAATGTAATTACATTATGAGCCTTACTGGGGACGCTCATAACAGCTCATAATGTAATAATGGCTCATATAGTTAGAAAAGTGTTAATTATCATCATTTATACCTCTGCCATTCCTGTGGGGGAGGAAGGTAATGCTTTCACTTGTCTGTCTGTCTGTCTGTCTGTCTGTCTGTCTGTCTGTCTGTCTGTCAAACAATACATACAAAACATCAAACATCAAAAAATGATTGCCCTTGCATGCCTCGCAGCCAAACGGCTGATATTAATGAATTGGAAAGTGAGAAAACCAGGCTGTTTCTCTAGAAACAGGTGTCTAGAGGACTTCCTCCATCTTCTAAGTATGGAAAAGGCCACATCCATCCTCAGGGACATGGACCAGGACACTAGCGAGCTCTGGGACACACTAAGGCTGTTCCTACATTCACAAGAACATAGGTATTTTTCCCTACATAAGCAGTATTCAACACTACACAATCCAATATCCTCCCTCTTATAAATAGTACTAATTCCCAGACTGATGATCTGTGTGGATAGGTAGAGCAATCAGGAAACGGATGCACTGTGCCCCCCCACCCCTTCCTCTAGATCATTGTGATTGTCGTTGTTTTCCTCGCTGTCTTTTGTGTTGTTGTTGGTTAGGTGTCTGTTCTTGTTGTCTTATGCTTTGTGCATTGCAATGTAGCTGTCCTGTTTTTGTTTGTTGCTTATTGTGTATTGTGAGCATGTGGTTGTCGTTGTTGTTTTGTGGGTTTGTTGCTTGTTTTGTGTCGCTGATCATTGTGTGCTTTGTTTGTAAGCTTGTTGTCACCTTGCGAGCTGTCTTTGTTGTAAAAACAATAAAAATTATAAATATAAAAAAAGAAGAAAAAAAAAAAGAAATGCTATATTAAATTTCTAGGTATGATGTTAAAGACATGTAAGGCAACTAGGGTATGAAATGTGATGTATGTGTAATGCTTTTGTACGCACAGAAACTGTCTTAACAATTGTAAAAAGTGGAAATTGGATCCTTAAAGTCTTAAAAGGCATTGAATTAATTCATCTTAAAATTAGGCCTTTATTTAGAGTAGTCTACTTGTCCACCTCTCCCAAAGGTAGTTTGTGTTTGAACACATAGACAAGCTACAGGTCAGACACGAAGCACTCTGATCTAGACGGAGCACATTGGAACGCTCTGGGACATGGAGGACCGTCTGAGGACAACCTAGAGCAGGCATGGAGGACCGTCTGAGGACAACCTAGAGCAGGCATGGAGGACCGTCTGAGGACAACCTAGAGCAGGCATGGAGGACCGTCTGAGGACAACCTAGAGCAGGCATGGAGGACCGTCTGAGGACAACCTAGAGCAGGCATGGAGGACCGTCTGAGGACAACCTAGAGCAGGCATGGAGGACCGTCTGAGCACAACCTAGAGCAGGCATGGAGGACCGTCTGAGGACAACCTAGAGCAGGCATGGGCAACTTTGATTATAGAGAGAGAACCATGTTTTATCCTCACTACCCGAGGGCCAGGTTGTAATCATGCATTTCCACCAGTGGGATATTGTAACCCCATCACTCAATTAGCCAATTATAGTTACTACATTAATGAAAGGAACTAAATATATGCCGGTAATCAAAGTTTATTGGATGGACTTTCAATTTTTCATATATAAATGGATTTATTAGGACCTAGGCTAATGCTTCTATTCATTTAATGAACTCTGCACAAAACATTCCCACTCCTGAGTGGTATAGTCTACCATTATTTCAGTGCAACGGTGTCTCAAAAATGATGTACAAATGTTAACACTGACACTAAGTGCACCAACTAATATTCATGTTCATAGTGCATTTTTACTCTGCCATCTCATACCATGACGTGTTTCCAATAAGCATGCATTCATCTCAAAAGCCATTAACCTTCACCCACAGGTGAATCAGTATAAAGTTCTGTGTTAATGAGATACTTGCGGCCTCTCCTGCTGGCGTACTCAATGTCAATGTTTGTGCATCAATCTGCATGAGCTGGAACAGAGTTTCATCTGTCAGCCTGTTTCTCTCTTTTGACTTGATGTGCTTCATTGTTGAGAAGCTGCTCTCGCAGATGTAAATGTTCCCAAACATGCTGGCCATTGAGAGTGCGAGTGAGTTTTTGGCCGCTCATGTTTGTTTTCGTCGTGTGTTGGTCATCCATGGTGTTGGTGGTGTCCTCGTGGAGGCCGGCAGAGTGCAAACCAAGAGGAAACAGTACTGGTCCGCGTTTCCCAGAGGCATCGTTAAGGCATCGTAGCGCTACGTGCTTCTTAAGAACGTCGTTAGGTCCACCTCTAGGTGGCGATGCGTTTCCCAGAACCTTCTTAAGCCAAGGTATACCTTGGCTACGAAGGCTCTGGGAAACAGCTCCACCCAAGGTACATCGTAAATCGCCCTTACGATGTACCTTCCGAAGATACATCGTTAGCCTTCCTTGGAGCCGAAGCGCTGTTTCCCAGAGCCTTCTTAGCCAAGGTATACCACAGCCAAGGGATACGTTACGAAGGGCGGTCGGACCCCATCGTAAGCTGTCCCTTGGCGATGCGCTCCGTTCATCCCGTTATAGTTTTAGCTCGATTAGAGCTAAATTACACTTTTAAAAAGGAGAGTTGCAATACAGCGCACATCTATCTATCCTACCTGCGCGATTCACATAGTGTACACAAAATACAATTAACTTGAATGATGAAAATAATGTCATGGAGCCTACAGAACACATCATGGGAATGTTGTTTTTAAAACTTTTATTGAGCCAAGCAACATATACGGACTATCCATAGCCTAATATAATCCACTTTGTGAACAACAACAACATTTTCTTATGTAAAAAAAAAATTTCTGGCTGTCTTTATATATTGTCAGACAGATATCCTGGCGAATCGATTAATCCAATGAGGCCATCTAGATGAATAGTCAAATATCCTCACACACACTCCAGAATATTGTAGAAAGCCTTCCCAGAACAGTGGAGGCTGTTATAGCTGCACAGGGGGGACCAACTCCATATGATGCCTATTCATTTAGAATGGGATGTCATGAAAGTTGTAATGTGTAGGTGGCCCAATACTGTTGTCCTTATAGTGTACTTTGCTAACAGATTCACAGTATTTAGTGATCTTACAAATGCTGTTTGTTATATTGTGTGCCTTCTTCAAAACCTCTACTGTTGTAATGTGGCAAGAAATGACAAATATACAGGATAAAGGGAACTTGTTTAATATTGAAAAAACATGGGCAGGTTTGTTCTTCAGACTTTTGTCCTGAAACAGGCTGTCTTTTTCCGGGGTGGGGTTGTTAGACCCATGCCCAACCCCCAACCTGGAGGGCCAGTTGTTGCTTTTCGTCTGGCCTCTACCCTGAATCTGCCCGGCATGGTTGAACCTGCTGGGGGGTGACCCCCCACCAATATAGCCTTCATGGTCATGGAGGCACACAAGCCTTCCCACCACGACAAGGTAGCAACACGTAGGAAGGATGAGTGGTGTGGTGAGTGTATGTAGTGTGTGTGCGCAGTGTACTGTAGTGGGTGGGCAGTGTGTGGTATGTCTATGTAGTGAGTGTGTGCAGTGTGTGTGGTAAGTGTATGTAGTGTGTGTGGTGAGTGTGTGCAGTGTATCTGCAAAGGAGGAAAATTAAATTAGCGACATTGAATGGAATGCATGCAGTGTGGGAATAGACAGAGTATACAAAATACACACTTAGCCTACCTGGAGTTGGCAGAATGATGGGCACTGATATGGAGGGCCACACAAACTGTGCCTCCGCTAGGGCCTGCTGCCTGTTCTGCAGGTCCAGCCTCTCACGCTGCACACCCAGCCTCTGCCTCCCCACCTCCAGGAGCTCCTCGCTGCAGTCGCACCTCGCATCCGTGGTGTTCAGCTGCCTCTCACGGGGGGCGGGGGACGTCATGGGGTGTGTGGGGGGTGGGGGGAGAGCGTGTCGACGGGGTGGAGCAGTCTGACTGCGCTGGGGTCTCCTCTCCAGAGGACTGGGAGGCTTGGGGTGACTCAGCTGAGGGCTGGATGTTGGAGGGGCCCTCTCCAGACTCCAAATCAAGGCCACCAGTGATGCTTTGGGAGGCTGTGAGGCCAAAGATCGATAGGGCCTTCTCCTCCTCCGGGGTGAGGGAAGGCACGGTGCTCTGCCTCTCGGCGCACTGCCGCCCCCCGGCTTTTGGCCTGACTGGCGAAGTCCTGCCATTTCTTGCTGACAACTGTCCACTCCCTGGGTGGCCCAGGAGTGGAAGCAGCCATCCGCGCTGCAATGCTCTCCCATGCAGCCTTCTTCAATGGGCTATATGCACAACTCCAGTATGCTACTTCCTGAAATTAGACATGCTTCTTTATTTCCTGTCTTACACTATTGGATGAAATGATTATTCAGGTGTGCCTGATCATTGTGCCGCAGTCAGGCACACCTGAATTATCATTTCATCCAAAGTGTAGGACAGGAAATAGAGAAGCATGTCTAATTTCAGGAAGTAGCCTACTGGAGTTGTGCATAGGCCCTACTGGTAGCCGCCAAACAGGACGGCCTTCGGTTGCTCCACCTCGTCCAGCATGATCACTAGTTATTCTTTGGTGAACGCTATCACACGCTTCCTCTTCATATCTGCCATGTCGCTCAATATGTGCGGTTACCCTTGTTTTTTTTATAGGCCACATGTGCCAACACCGGTGCCTGATAGATTCAATTAGTCATCGTATCCGCGCGAATTCTAACGTGGGAATGCTACTGCCACAGGGGCAATTTATATGGGCATTATACCTTTGTTTGTATGATAACTAAATCAGTGGTCATTTTGCTATCATCATTGCCTATCATCATTAAAGTATTTTTTCCTGGCCTTTCAAGACATCCTCGACGGGGCTTATACGTCCCGATCCGATTCATGCTCTTTCTTGGATATTTTATTTGATGTAATGTAATTTGATGTATGAATTGGGACTATCACAAGGTCTCGCTTTGACTCTTAAATACATTAGCAGATGAGCTTTCGGTGGATTAGCTTCCTTTTTGGTAATATTTAGACTGAAATAAAATAATTAAGACAGCACGTATTATATTGACACGTCATTTCTGTGACTTCACGAATGGCCATCGATGTGTGCGGCATCGATTCATTCTTTTTTCAGCACCGCGCCCAGGGACAGCTCCTCTAACGATGTATCTTGGGATGGACCTAACGATGTATCTTCAGGCGCCCACTAAGGGATAGTCTGGGAAACACTCGTAGGGAAAACTGTCCCTTCGCCAAGGTATACCTTGAGAAGCGTCGTAGCGCGGAGAAGTTCGGCGAATCTGGGAAACACGGCCGTGGGCTACAGCGCTCTTGCGCCCTCTATCGGTAGACAGTAGACTACGGTTCAAATGTGGACAAATGCCGTCAATGACAAAAAACAGATATTTGGAAAGCAGGTGAAATTTATTGATATTTGGAAATTGACTCGCGAGCTCTAGACAGTCTGGGGCCTTTCTCGCTCGGTGTTGTTTCGCCGGTCTAGAGCAGAAGCGCGATGACGCATCGCATAATCATCCGGTCTGGACCGGAAGACGAACAGTTGTTGTAATGTTTTTACTGTAGGCTGCACAGGGTGAAGTTTAGAGTAGATAACATTCGCGATGGCATCACCAGGTATAACACCGACGAAATTTGTAAAAGAAGATGCAAGGAGAACTACCGGTTAAGGAAAAATAAAGCAAGCGGATGTTGGAGGCGGGCTCTACAGGCTTGAGCCGGATGATGGGGCGGGCTTAAGGCAGTGAAGTAAATAGATACCAGGCCCTCCTCTACGAGGAGAGACGCGAGGCTAATAGATACCAGGCCCTCCTCTACGAGGAGAGACGCGAGGCTAATAGATACCAGCTCTCCTCTACGAGGAGAGACGCGAGGCTAATAGATACCAGGCCCTCCTCCCCGAGGAGAGACGCGAGGCTAATAGATACCAGGCCCTCCTCCCCGAGGAGAGACGCGAGGCTAATAGATACCAGGCCCTCCTCCCCGAGGAGAGACGCGAGGCTAATAGATACCAGGCCCTCCTCCCCGAGGAGAGACGCGAGGCTAATAGATACCAGGCCCTCCTCCCCGAGGAGAGACGCGAGGCTAATAGATACCAGGCCCTCCTCCCCGAGGAGAGACGCGAGGCTATGCATTGAGTGGGGGCGGGGGCCGTATGCGGCCAGCGTGCCGCCAGTTGCCCATCCCTGAGGGAACATTGGCCCACGTAAGGGATGATGTGGTGTTCAAGCTGCTGGGACTGAAAGCGGGAACAAAGCCAAACACAGCTAGCTCTGATAGGCTGTAGCATTTACAAACGGGCGCTCAGTAGAATAGCTAGAATAACGTTAGCTGGCTAGCTTAAGCCTTTAGAAGCTAGCTAGTTAGTCAGCAAGAGCGCTAGCTGCTACTGAATGCTCCTGTTTGTCTGTAGACTATGCTATATCTAGCTCACTAATGCTAACGTTAGCTAGCTGTGTTTTGATTTGTTCAGTTTCAGTCCAACTAGGCTATGTATAGAGTGCTTGCTAGCAAGCTGAGTTTCAGATAATTTCATAGCTGCATGATATGCTGATATCGTATGATTCAAAAGGTTTAGTACTAACTAATGTTAGCTAGCCTATCAATGTTAGAGCTACAAGGCCACAGATGGCAAGCTGAAGGTAACTAAACGTTACGTGACTGAAAGCTAAAGTTTGACTATCGACATGGAGGGGGGACCTTTGTTGGAACATAACCTCGCGTCAGGTTTCCATTCACTATCAGATTCAGATCCTGTCTAGAGCTCGCCTCTTCAAAACTGTCATCCGGTACTGTGGGTAGCCCACTGGTCATCTGGTACTGTGGGTAGCCCACTGGTCATCCGGTACTGTGGGTAGCCTACTGGTCACCCGGTACTGTGGGTAGCCTACTGGTCATCCGGTACTGTGGGTAGCCCACTGGTCATCCGGTACTGTGGGTAGCTTGCTGGTCATCCGGTACTGTGGGTAGCTTGCTGGTCATCCGGTACTGTGGGTAGCCTACTGGTCATCTGGTACTGTGGGTAGCTTGCTGGTCATCTGGTACTGTGGGTAGCCTGCTGGTCATCCGGTACTGTGGGTAGCCTACTGGTCATCTGGTACTGTGGGTAGCCTACTGGTCATCCGGTACTGTGGGTAGCCTACTGGTCATCTGGTACTGTGGGTAGCCTTCTGGTCATCCGGTACTGTGGGTAGCCTACTGGTCATCCGGTACTGTGGGTAGCCTACTGGTCATCCGGTACTGTGGGTAGCCTACTGGTCATCCGGTACTGTGGGTAGCCTACTGGTCATCTGGTACTGTGGGTAGCCTACTGGTCATCTGGTACTGTGGGTAGAGTACTGGTCATCTGGTACTGTGGGTAGCCTACTGGTCATCTGGTACTGTGGGTAGCCTACTGGTCATCCGGTACTGTGGGTAGCCTGCTGGTCATCCGGTACTGTGGGTAGCCTACTGGTCATCTGGTACTGTGGGTAGCCTACTGGTCATCTGGTACTGTGGGTAGCCTACTGGTCATCCGGTACTGTGGGTCGCCTACTGGTCATCCGGTACTGTGGGTCGCCTACTGGTCATCCGGTACTGTGGGTAGCCTACTGGTCATCTGGTACTGTGGGTAGCCTACTGGTCATCCGGTACTGTGGGTAGCTTGCTGGTCATCCGGTACTGTGGGTAGCCTACTGGTCATCCGGTACTGTGGGTAGCTTGCTGGTCATCTGGTACTGTGGGTAGCCTACTGGTCATCCGGTACTGTGGGTAGCCTACTGGTCATCTGGTACTGTGGGTAGCCTGCTGGTCATCCGGTACTGTGGGTAGCCTACTGGTCATCTGGTACTGTGGGTAGCCTACTGGTCATCCGGTACTGTGGGTAGCCTACTGGTCATCTGGTACTGTGGGTAGCCTTCTGGTCATCCGGTACTGTGGGTAGCCTACTGGTCATCCGGTACTGTGGGTAGCCTACTGGTCATCTGGTACTGTGGGTAGCCTACTGGTCATCTGGTACTGTGGGTAGAGTACTGGTCATCTGGTACTGTGGGTAGCCTACTGGTCATCTGGTACTGTGGGTAGCCTACTGGTCATCCGGTACTGTGGGTAGCCTGCTGGTCATCCGGTACTGTGGGTAGCCTACTGGTCATCTGGTACTGTGGGTAGCCTACTGGTCATCTGGTACTGTGGGTAGCCTACTGGTCATCCGGTACTGTGGGTCGCCTACTGGTCATCCGGTACTGTGGGTCGCCTACTGGTCATCCGGTACTGTGGGTAGCCTACTGGTCATCTGGTACTGTGGGTAGCCTACTGGTCATCCGGTTTTGTAGGTTGCATCTGGTTTTGTTTGCGGCCAGGATGCTCAGAGCCTCTCACTGTCTGCTAGCTAGCGACAACATGGGGAAGTGCAAATTCAACGGAAATGGTCTTTTCAACCAAGCTTGTTTCTGCTTTAGCTTGGTGCTATTGGCTGAGCATTAGCTGTGCTGTTAGAAACCCCAAGCATGTTCCCTCCCTGGCTCAGAAACAGCCTCTCACAGGGGGTAAATATAAGATGAATCCCAATCTGAGTGCGCAAACCGCACTTGCGGCCCCTCGCACTTGTGGCCTGAGGCCTGAGCACTTAATTGACGTCAGCTGGAAGGGCCAGAGGGTGCAGGGCCGTGAATTAAATGGGACAGCACTTCCAGTTTCGCTCAATGCCCCTCCCACTTCGTTTTCATTGGCTGCCGCGTTCCTCCGACGCAGAGGCTGCTCTGACGCTCCCTTCAGCTCTGCAAATTGACCGATTGACGTCTGTTTTAATTTAATAATAATTAAAAAATTAGGTTGGGTGGGATATGTTTGCAGCATGTGGATTTCAAGATAAATGTTGGGTTATCTGCAAATGTCATCATTTATGTGTGATGCACTCGGATCATGACGCGGATGCACTCAAGCACTGTGTCACATGGGACGCGGTGGGCTGTGGGTATTTTCTGCTCCTAAGTCCGTGAAATTGCGGACTTTCGGTAAGTGCGGTTAAAGTGCGCAAAATGGCGGCGTGGCGCACTTGTGGACCTAGCGATTCCGTTTTGGAACTACCCTGAGCCCTTGTGGACTTAGCGGGAACGCGCATGTAAGGCCACAAGGCCGCGAGTGCTCTGCACTTTCGCCTAAGTGCGCGATTTGGGATTCAGCTATAGACTGCAGGCAGTGCGGTTGCACTGGGGCCTGTGGGGTGAGAGGGCCCGTAGAGAGAGCAGGGCCTCCAACCAGGTTTTAGGTGGAGAACGGGTGAGTTACCACTTCAGAATCACGCCTGCAGCGTGAACTCAAATTAGAGTGTCATTTGCTATGTATACCCTCTAAAAGGCATCCCCCCTCATGTTTTTTTCTCCAGAAAATAGTCTGCAGAAGTCTTACTCAATAACAACATTATATGCTTATTCTACATCAACAAATACACTTAAAACGATTAAATTAATAAACGTGTCATATTTTTGTCATACACAGATGTGCAATGATGCTGGGTAATACTGTATGTTCTTGTCCAATGTTAAGTCTCTATTTGATCAGACACAAGACAGTATGGCGCAAAAGGTGAACTGTTGACGGGGCGGCTGTAGCTCAGTTGGTAGAGCGGGTCGTTCAATGATCGAAGGGTCAGTGGTTCGAATCCCATCTCCGACTGTCCACATGTCGAAGTGTCCTTGAGCAAGACACCTAACCCCAAATTGCTCCCAATGAGTAGACGCCATTGGTGTGTGAATGTGTGTGTGTGAATGGGTGAATGAGAGGCCATTGTAAAGTGCCGCTAAGGTGGAAAAGCGCTATATAAGTGCAGTCCATTAACTATTTGAACCTCAATTGAGTGACAAACATTCAAAAATGTGAACCTCAATTGATTGACATTGAGTCCGAACAATAACATTAGGCTATTGTTAGATGTACTGTACATTTCACAACGTTATATATACATTATGGTTGGCTTAATTTTAATAAAGTCCAAGAGTTGAATATTAAGGACATTGTCTACGATTTTGCTCAATGCAAGAATAGTGGAATGCCATTCAAATAGGTGAGTAATGTTAGCCTACAAGTGTTTCTCAAGGGGATTTGGGGTAGGCCGTGCCCCTGCAGGTTGTTATCATGGAGTGAGGTCGCCGCTCAGCGCCTGTTTCATTGTGTAGCCAACGTGTTTTTCAGATGTTTTTAAGAATATTAGCTAAGATCAGCTAATGAAGGCATCTCTGTTGTGTGAAGCCGACAGCAACAAGCCTTGGTTAAACTGAGTGCAGAAAGTTTATGGATGTCAATAGTAAACTTATCGTTAGCTCTTATCCACAGCTCAACTATTTACAGTAGTTTATAGGCGAGTTATCTACAGTAGCAACTTGCTTGCTGATGTGTTGTTGTTTTTGCCTAAACCTTCCCAGCCATAGTTATGTAAAGTTGACTTGATTTGATTGAGCCTCTGTTTGTTACTGCGTGAGCGCATGGTTCGGATGGCTTTCTGACCTCCACTTCGCCAGTACAATAGCCAACGTAGGCTAGCTAATTCAACAGCACACTGTTGTTAAAATGTGTATAGACTACAGTGTGTGTGTGTGCTGTGTGTGCTTCAAGTAGTGTGCACTAATAGAGCCCATCATAATAAGCCCACTCTGGGGCCCATCGTAACTACATTATGCCACTGGCCTCATCATATCACATCATATCCCTTGATAATAGAGTGTGCTACGAAGGACGCACAAACAGACTATTCTTTTTCTTTCTTTCAAAATTATTTTTGATATTTAGCAAAAGGACAAAAACACGAAACCCTACTCACCCACTTTCCTGCCCACATATCCAAACCCTGACAAAGCACTTAACATTACTGAAAGCAGGGATGTAGTAAATAAATGAATGATAAACTGTAAATAAAGACGAGACAGACACACAAAACCAAACAGTACAGAAAAGGGAAGGGGGGTCGATGAGGTGGGGGGGGGGGGGGGGGGGGGTCAGCATCTAGTCATCTGGGGGGATAGTAGTATTGTTCAAATAGTCAATAAAGGGCTTCCAAGTCTTGTCAGATGATAGTTTGGAGTTAGTGATTGAGATTCTTATCTTCTCCAGCGTTATGTGATTTCAACCAGCTACTGTGTGAGGGGGGGCGGGGGTGTTTCCATTTGAATAGGATGAGACGTCTAGCTAGCAAGGAGGTGAGAGCCAGCACTCGCTGCTTTGCTGATGAGAGAGTGGCTGTTATGTGTGTAGAGATCCCAAATATGGCAGTGAGTGGGTCGGGTCTGAGGTCTGTGTCGAGTACTGAGTTTACCGTAAATTTCGCGCCAGAAATCTGTCAACTCATGGCAGGATCAGAACGTGTGTGTGTGATTAGCAGGTGATTGCTTGCACCGATTACAGGTGTCATCAGTCTCTGGGTATATTTTTGCAAGAGCATTCTTATTTAGCATGGGTTACAAGGAAGAGAAAGCATATCAAAAATATTGACTGACAAAAAAGATCACTTTGTATTCAAGAATCTGACAATGTGTGAACCAGGGCAGATCCAATGTTCAAATATTTGTCTGTAGGAAGATGGAATATAATCCTTCAACTCTCTCTTTTCACCAGCAGAGGGTAGTAATGTGTTTGTATCGATCTGTTTCTACAGGCTGTCGGGCTGCATGGTCACAGAGGAAGGCTGTGTCTCTCTAGCCTCAGCTATGAGGTCAAACCCCGCCCACCTGAGAGAGCTGGATCTGAGCTACAATCACCCAGGAGACTCAGGAGTGAAGCTGCTCTCTGCTGGACTGGAGGATCCACACTGGAGACTGGAGAAACTCAAGTAAGGAGAGAGTTTTAAATCAAGTGGAATAAAATCACCCAGTGTCTCTTATGTAGCCCCCCTCTCTGAACTAGATGGTATCAACTTTCACAGCCTACGAGTCTCTTGACAGAACAGACACAAATCACCCTATAACCAGAAGGGCACTTTGAGAGCACCTCCACCCATGATGCATGTTGTCAGCATGTCCAGTAGCATTAGAGAACCTAGAGGAGACAAATGTCAACAATATACTGGTGGTGCATCAGCTGGGGTTGGTCCAACAGGTGCTCTTCAGCTCTGCTCTCTGATGTATTTCAGCTACCTAGATAGCTTCATATGACAGGACGGACAGCAGTAATCTGGCTAGCTATGAGCATAACTAGCTAATTCAAAGCAGTTTATCTTTGCCTTCATGCCATGATTCAATTATTTTGGTCCTAATACCCACAGAAAATACAGGGATAAACAGCCATGGATGTATTAAACATGGCAAAGTACCCGTAGGTGCTGGTCTGGTCTCTGGCATGGTCAACAAAAGTGAAAAATGATTTTTCTATGAATTTGGATCCTCCCCGTGATTCAGATCCATCTTCATCTGCTTATCTGGGGTCGCGTCGCGGAGGCAACAGTTCCAGCAGGGGGCCCCAGACATCCCTTTCCCTGGCAGCATCAACCAGCTCTGCCTGGGGAATCTTTAGCCGCTCACAGGCCAGTGCGGAGATGTCATCCCGCCACCTAGTCCTGGGTCTACCCCGCGGCCTCCTCCCAGCCGGACACGCCTGGAACACCTCCCTAGGGAGGCACCCAGGAGGCATTCTCACTAGATGCCTGAACCAACTCAACTGGCTCCTTTCGACGCAAAGGAGCAGCAGCTCTACTCCGAGTCTCCCGGATGACTGAACTTCTCACCCGATCTCTCAGGGAGACCCCAGCCACCCTCCGGAGAAAACTAATTTCGGCCGCTTGTATCCGTCCGCCGATTCAGATCCACTCTCTCTAATTGAATGGGTTCTTCCTTGGCTCATGCTACAGTCACCCTTCCACGGGTCACTAACAAACACATAAAGCCCAAAACTGGTGACGTCTCATTGCATCATCCTCATCATTCCTCTGCTTATTCCTACAGTGTGGATCATGGTGGAGAGTGCTGGATCAGACCTGGACTTGGAAAATGTGAGTATTGACATTGACATTGATTATTCATGTGTCTTAACTGAAGATGAGTTCACCACCATTATCTACTTGGGCCTAGAAAACAGGGGTCATACAAAATACAATACAATCTGTCACAACTGTTCAAACACCTAAGAGCTGCTTACACTTGAACTATATTCATAGTGATGGCTACATACGCACACACACACACACACACACACACACACATACAGCACACACACACACACAGCACACATATGCACACACACACACACACACACACGCACATACATATGCACACACACACACACACACACACACACACACACACAGACGCACACACACACACACACACACGCACACATATGCACACACACACACACACACACACACACACACTCATAATTGTTGGATGAGCACCACGTCATGTCCAGTCCCTGATCAGAATCCGGTGAGAGGAGAGGTTTTTAGAGCCCTCTTAAGTGGTAATGACGGGGATCTGCTCCCACTAAGCTTTGGTATCAGTGTTGGATCCTCTGATGCTGTTGTTGGTATCCATAGAGAACAGGTGGATGGAATGATGTTAATTCTCTGCTCATTTGTTCTGAGGAAGTTGGTGATAATCTCACTCTTCTAATGGTGCTAAAGTTTCCCTAACAGCTTTTCAGTGGCGTGTGGTGCGAGTAGCCAAGGGAGGCAGTGCCTCCTCCCAAATCTGAAATGAAACAAATAATTGATAAAGCAAGATTAAAATAAGAAAAACTGTAAAAATATATATCTACATTTAACATTCATGGATTACCCAAAACATTTTATTCTGGACAGTCATCAATCACAGTGTCTTTAGGTTCACCCTCCAAAACGTGTTTCTATCAAACCCAGAATCAAAGGATTTGAGTACTCAAGATGACTCTGTGTGTGAATTAGCTCATGCCTGGTTAGAATTGAGAGTTCTAGCTGCTTTGTATGTGTGCTTGTATTTTCTGTGTATTTGTTGGAAAGGGGTTTATTGATGATTGGCCTACACTGCATGTCAGTGTGGTTGTGCTGGTGACTGTTTGTCATCCATGGCAGAAGAGTTCACAGTGCAGTGGGACTCAGAGCTGTCATTATTACTAAAGTCTGGAACCTTGTGAGACCATCCTGGTCCCTGGAGAGAAACAGACTGTGAGCTTGTTGTTGAGGTTATAGGTCAGAGCTTCCTTGTCTGTTTTGGTGTGTTTGTGTTTTAAGTGTTTCAGACGAAGGGAAGGAGGAATGTGAGTTAAGTTGGGCTACAAGGTGAAGAAGCCTCCCCCCTTGGCTCTCCTGACTTGGGGAGATGGTCTGTCCTTTCCATAGGTCATGAACTAGATAGGGAAGCGTGTGTGTGTGTGTGTGTGTGTGTGTGTGTGTGTGTAGTTGGGGGTGATAATGTAGGGTAGTGAAGTGTAAAGTTGTCACTAATATGACTTAATGATCATTTATTGTCTCCACAGTCTCTCTCTCTGTACCCAGACTTGGGTCTGATTCCCACAGGCGTCTTTTTAGAATGTCTCTGCTTGTCCTTGGGTTTATGTCTGACCTGGTCCAAAGTCAATTCATGTATATTCATGTTGAAAGACAAAGACAGAGAGAAAGAGAGAGAGAGGGGGGGGGGGGGAGAGGGTGATTTGGGCATGTTTATGTGTGTAGAACCTGGGAAGTGTGTGTGAGAGAAAGATATGTGTGTGTGTGTGTGTGTGTGTGTGTGTCAGTGTTAATTTTGACAGCAAATTATGATTTTGTTTTAGTCATAGTCTTTTGACTAAAATGCCATTTAGTTTTAGTCATATTTTAGTCATCTGACTTGTTTTAGTTTTAGTCTTTAGTTGACTAAATATCATTACGATTTTAGTTGACAAAATCTACCATAGATTTAGACAACTCAAATTTAACAGGCTTAGTTCAA
>NC_140234.1:220000-230000 GCF_949987555.1 Borostomias antarcticus
TAGAGAGGGTGGTAGAGAGAGAGAGAGAATAGAGAGAGAGAGAGGGTGGTGGAGAGAGAGAGAATAGAGAGAGAGTTAGGGTGGTGGAGAGAGAGAGAGAGAGGGTAGGGCAGAGAGGGGGTATGAAGAGTAGATAGATATATGGATGGATGGATGGATGGATAGATAGATAGATAGATAGATAGATAGATAGATAGATAGATAGATAGATAGATAGATAGATAGATGGAGAGAGAAAGAGGGAGTAGAGGAGAGAGAGAAAGGGAGAGAGGGGGAGTAGAGAGAGAGAAAGTGGGAGAGAGGGGGAGTAGAGGACAGAGAGAAAGGGAGAGAGGGGGAGTAGAGAGAGAGAAAGAGGGAGAGAGGGGGAGTAGAGAGAGAGAAAGGGAGAGAGGGGGAGTAGAGAGAGAGAAAGATGGAGAGAGGGGGAGTAGAGAGAGAGAAAGGGAGAGAGGGAGTAGAGGAGAGAGAGAAAGAAAGAGGGAGTAGATGAGTAGAAGATGAGGGGAGGATCTCAGGATAAAGAAAGAGGGGAAGGAGGGGGAACAGAGTGGGTGTGGAGGTAGAGAGGGATGAGAGAAAGGAGGAAGAGATGGAGAGGGGAGGGATTGATAAAGGAGTGTGGAAGTGACAGACACAGGAGAGGGGAACGAGGGATGGATGGAGGGAGGAGTGAAGGAGAGAGAGAGGTAGATTAGGAGCAACTGAGAGAGGTTGAGAGGACTAGGAACGGAGGAGAGGAGAGAGGGATGGAGATGTGTTTGTGTGTGTGGGAGAGAGAGTGTGGGGAGGGAGAGTGTGTGTGTGTGTGTGTGTGTGTGTGTGTGTGTGTGTGTGTGTGTGTGTGTGTGGGAGAGGGAGTGTGTGTGTGTGGGAGGGAGAGTGTGTGTGTGTTTGTGTGTGGGATAGAGAGAGAGAGAGAGTGAGTGTGGGAGACAGTGTGTGTGTGTGGGAGAGGGAGTGTGTGTGTGGGGGGGAGGGGGGGTGAATAGTGTGTGTGTTCGTGTTGTGTTTGTGTGTGTGGGAGAGAGAGAGTGTGTGTGGGGGATAGAGAGAGAGAGTGTGTGTGGGGGGGAGAGTGTGTTTGTTCTTGTGTGTGGGACAGAGAGTGTGTGTGTGGGGGGGTGCGTGTGTGTTTGTGTGTGGGGGGGGTGCGTGTGTGTTTGTGTGTGTGGGGGGGTGCGTGTGTGTTTGTGTGTGGGGGGGGTGCGTGTGTGTTTGTGTGTGGGGGGGGGTGCGTGTGTGTTTGTGTGTGTGGGAGAGAGAGTGTGTGTTTGTTCGTGTGTGGGATAGAGAGAGAGTGTGTTGGAGACAGTGTGTGTGTGGGGGGGAGGGGGGGTGAATAGTGTGTGTGTGTGTGTGTGTGTTGTGTTTGTGTGTGTGGGAGAGAGAGTGTGTGTGGGGGAGTGTTTGTGTGTGTGGGAGAGGGAGTGTGTGGGGGAGGGGGGGTGAATAGTGTGTGTGTTGTGTTTGTGTGTGTGGGAGAGAGAGAGTGTGTGTGGGGGATAGAGGGAGAGGGGGTGCATGTGTGTTTGTGTGTGTGGGAGAGAGAGAGTGTGTTTGTGTGTGTGGGAGAGAGAGAGTGTGTGTGGGGGATAGAGAGAGAGTGTGTGTGGGGGATAGAGAGAGGGTGTGTGTGGGGGGGGAGAGTGTGTTTGTGTGTGTGGGAGAGAGATAATGTGTGTTTGTGTGTGTGTGGGAGAGAGAGAGTGTGTTTTGGGGATAGATAGAGAGAGTGTGTGGGGGGGAGAGTGTGTTTGTTCTTGTGTGTATTTAGCTGTGTGTGTATGAGTTTGAGTCAATAGCTATGTGTGTGCGTCAGTGTGTGTGACAGAGAAAGAATGTATTTTGTGTGTGTGTGTGTGTGTGTGCGCGTGTGTGTGGGGGAGAGAGAGAGTGTGTTTGTGTGTGTGGGAGAGAGAGTGTAGGGAGGGAGAGTGTGTGTGGGAGAGAGAGTGTGTGTGTGTTCGTGTGTGGGATAGAGAGAGAGTGAGTGTGGGAGACAGTGTGTGTGTGTGTGTGTGTGTGTGTGTGGGGA
The DNA here is from genome assembly GCF_949987555.1 of Borostomias antarcticus. Taxonomy (NCBI): domain Eukaryota; kingdom Metazoa; phylum Chordata; class Actinopteri; order Stomiiformes; family Stomiidae; genus Borostomias; species Borostomias antarcticus. Next base: position 222,039 of record NC_140234.1, read on the forward strand.
GGGGGGGTGAATAGTGTTTGTGTTGTGTTTGTGTGTGTGGGAGAGAGAGTGTGTGTTTGTTCGTGTGTGGGATAGAGAGAGAGTGTGTGTGGGAGAGGGAGTGTGTGTGTGGGGGGGAGGGGGGTGAATAGTGTGTGTGTGTTGTGTTTGTGTGTGTGGGAGAGAGAGAGTGTGTGGGGGATAGAGAGAGAGAGAGTGTGTGGGGGGGAGAGTGTGTTTGTTCTTGTGTGTGGGACAGAGAGTGTGTGTGGGGGGGTGCGTGTGCGTTTGTGTGTGTGGGAGAGAGAGAATGTGTGTTTGTGTGTGTGGGAGAGAGAGTGTGTGTTTGTTCGTGTGTGGGATAGAGAGAGAGTGTGTGTGTGGGGGGGGTGCATGTGTGTTTGTGTGTGTGGGAGAGAGAATGTGTGTTTGTGTGTGTGGGAGAGAGAGTGTGTGTTTGTTCGTGTGTGGGATAGAGAGAGAGTGTGTGTGGGAGACAGTGTGTGTGTGGGGGGGAGGGCGGGTGAATAGTGTGTGTGTGTTGTGTTTGTGTGTGTGGGAGAGAGAGAGTGTGTGTGGGGGATAGAGAGAGAGTGTGTGTGGGAGAGAGAGAGAGTGTGTGGGGGGGGGAGTGTGTTCTTGTGTGTGGGACAAACAGTGTGTGTGTGGGGGGGTGCATGTGTGTTTGTATGTGTGGGAGAGAGAGAATGTGTGTGTTTGTGTGTGTGGGAGAGAGAATGTGTGTGTTTGTGTGTGGGATAGAGAGAGAGTGTGTGTGTGGGAGACAGTGTGTGTGTGGAGGGGGTGTTTGTTTGTGTGTGTGGGAGAGAGAGAGTGTGTGTGGGGGATAGAGAGAGAGAGAGTGTGTGTGGGGGGGAGAGTGTGTTTGTTTTTGTGTGTGGGACAGAGAGTGTGTGTGTGGGGGGAGTGCGTGTGTGTTTGTGTGTGTGGGAGAGAGAGAATGTGTGTTTGTGTGTGTGGGAGAGAGAGTGTGTGTGGGGAGGGGGGTGAATTGTGTGTGTGTGTTGTGTTTGTGTGTGTGTGGGAGAGAGAGTGTGTGGGGGATAGAGAGAGAGTGTGTGTGTGGGGGGAGTGCGTGTGTGTTTGTGTGTGTGGGAGAGAGAGAATGTGTGTTTGTGTGTGTGGGAGAGAGAGAATGTGTGTTTGTGTGTGTGGGAGAGAGAGTGTGTGTGGGGAGGGGGGTGAATAGTGTGTGTGTGTTGTGTTTGTGTGTGTGTGGGAGAGAGAGTGTGTGTGGGGGATAGAGAGAGAGTGTGTGTGTGGGGGGGGTGCGTTTGTGTGTGTGGGAGAGAGAGAATGTGTGTTTGTGTGTGTTGGAGAGAGAGTGTGTGTGTGGGGGGGGTGCGTTTGTGTGTGTGGGAGAGAGAGAATGTGTGTTTGTGTGTGTTGGAGAGAGAGTGTGTGTGGGGAGGGGGGTGAATAGTGTGTGTGTGTGTTGTGTTTGTGTGTGTGTGGGAGAGAGAGTGTGTGTGGGGGATAGAGAGAGAGGGTGTGTGTGGGGGGGTGCGTGTGTGTTTGTGTGTGTGGGAGAGAGAAAATGTGTGTTTGTGTGTGTGTGGGAGAGAGAGAGTGTGTGTGTGGGGGGATATGTGTGTGTTTGTGTGTGTTGGAGAGAGAGAATGCGTGTTTGTGTGGGAGAGAGAGAGTGTGTGTGGGGGATAGAGAGAGAGTGTGTGGGGAGGAGAGTGTGTTCTTGTGTGTGGGACAAACAGTGTGTGTGTGGGGGTTAGGGTTAGGGTAAGCATGTGTGTTTGTATGTGTGGGAGAGAGAGAATGTGTGTGTTTGTGTGTGTGGGAGAGAGAATGTGTGTGTGTGTTTGTGTGTGTGGGAGAGAGAGAATGTGTGTGTTTGTGTGTGTGGGAGAGAGAGAATGTGTGTGTGTGTTTGTGTGTGTGGGATAGAGAGAGAGTGTGTGTGTGGGAGACAGTGTGTGGGGGGGTGTTTGTTTGTGTGTGTGGGAGAGGGAGTGTGTGGGGAAGGGGGGGTGAATAGTGTGTGTGTGTTGTGTTTGTGTATGTGGGAGAGAGAGAGTGTGTGTGTGTGTTTAGCTGTGTGTGTATGAGTTTGAGTCAATAGCTATGTGTGTGCGTCAGTGTGTGTGACAGAGAGAAAGAGTATGTATTTTGTGTGTGTGTGGGGGGGGGGGGGGGTGGGGGGGAGAGAGTGTGTTTGTGTGTGTGGGAGAGAGAGTGTGGGGAGGGAGAGTGTGTGTGGGAGAGAGAGTGTGTGTGTGTTCGTGTGTGGGATAGATAGAGAGAGAGAGAGAGTGGGAGACAGTGTGTGTGTGTGGGAGAGGGAGTGTGTGTGGGGGATAGAGAGAGAGTGTGTGTGTGGGGGGGTGCGTTTGTGTGTGTGGGAGAGAGAGAATGTGTGTGTGTGTGTGGGAGAGAGAGAGTGTGTGTGGGGGATAGAGAGAGAGTGTGTGGGGGGGAGAGTGTGTTTGTTCTTGTGTGTTTATCTGTGTGTGTGTGAGTTTGAGTCAATAGCTATGTGTGTGCGTAAGTGTGTGTGACAGAGAGAAAGAGTATGTATTTTGTGTGTGTGTGTGTGTGTGTGTGTGTGCGCATGTGTGTGGGGGAGAGAGAGAGTTTGTGTGTGTGGGAGAGAGAGTGTGGGGAGGGAGAGTGTGTGTGGGAGAGAGAGTGTGTGGGATAGAGAGAGAGTGCGTGGGGGGGAGGGGGGGTGAATAGTGTGTGTGTGTGTTGTGTTTGTGTGTTTGGGAGAGAGAGTGTGTGTGGGGGAGTGTGTGTGTGTGGGAGAGGGAGTGTGTGGGGGAGGGGGTGAATAGTGTGTGTGTGTGTTGTGTTTGTGTGTTTGGGAGAGAGAGTGTGTGTGTGGGGGATAGAGAGAGAGTGTGTGTGGGGGGGGGGTGCGTGTGTGTTTGTGTGTGTGGGAGAGAGAGAGTGTGTTTGTGTGTGTGGGAGAGAGAGAGTGTGTGTGGGGGATAGAGAGAGAGAGTGTGTGTGGGGGGGAGAGTGTGTTTGTTCTTGTGTGTGGGACAGAGAGTGTGTGTGGGGGGGGTGCGTGTGTGTTTGTGTGTGTGGGGGGGTGCGTGTGTGTGGGGGGGTGCGTGTGTGTTTGTGTGTGGGGGGGGTGCGTGTGTGTTTGTGTGTGGGGGGGGGTGCGTGTGTGTTTGTGTGTGTGGGAGAGAGAGTGTGTGTTTGTTCGTGTGTGGGATAGAGAGAGAGTGTGTTGGAGACAGTGTGTGTGTGGGGGAGGGGGGTGAATAGTGTGTGTGTGTGTGTGTGTGTGTTGTGTTTGTGTGTGTGGGAGAGAGAGTGTGTGTGGGGGAGTGTTTGTGTGTGTGGGAGAGGGAGTGTGTGGGGGAGGGGGGGTGAATAGTGTGTGTGTTGTGTTTGTGTGTGTGGGAGAGAGAGAGTGTGTGTGGGGGATAGAGGGAGAGTGTGTGTGTGGGGGGGTGCATGTGTGTTTGTGTGTGTGGGAGAGAGAGAGTGTGTTTGTGTGTGTGGGAGAGAGAGAGTGTGTTTGTGTGTGGGGGATAGAGAGAGAGTGTGTGTGGGGGGGGAGAGTGTGTTTGTGTGTGTGGGAGAGAGATAATGTGTGTTTGTGTGTGTGTGGGAGAGAGAGAGTGTGTTTTGGGGATAGATAGAGAGAGTGTGTGGGGGGGAGAGTGTGTTTGTTCTTGTGTGTATTTAGCTGTGTGTGTATGAGTTTGAGTCAATAGCTATGTGTGTGCGTCAGTGTGTGTGATAGAGAAAGAATGTATTTTGTGTGTGTGTGTGTGTGTGTGCGCGTGTGTGTGGGGGAGAGAGAGAGTGTGTTTGTGTGTGTGGGAGAGAGAGTGTAGGGAGGGAGAGTGTGTGTGGGAGAGAGAGTGTGTGTGTGTTCGTGTGTGGGATAGATAGAGAGTGAGTGTGGGACAGTGTGTGTGTGTGTGTGTGTGGGGAGGGGGGGTGAATAGTGTTTGTGTTGTGTTTGTGTGTGTGGGAGAGAGAGTGTGTGTTTGTTCGTGTGTGGGATAGAGAGAGAGTGTGTGTGGGAGAGGGAGTGTGTGTGTGGGGGGGAGGGGGGTGAATAGTGTGTGTGTGTTGTGTTTGTGTGTGTGGGAGAGAGAGAGTGTGTGGGGGATAGAGAGAGAGAGAGTGTGTGGGGGGGAGAGTGTGTTTGTTCTTGTGTGTGGGACAGAGAGTGTGTGTGGGGGGGTGCGTGTGCGTTTGTGTGTGTGGGAGAGAGAGAATGTGTGTTTGTGTGTGTGGGAGAGAGAGTGTGTGTTTGTTCGTGTGTGGGATAGAGAGAGAGTGTGTGTGGGAGACAGTGTGTGTGTGGGGGGGAGGGCGGGTGAATAGTGTGTGTGTGTTGTGTTTGTGTGTGTGGGAGAGAGAGAGTGTGTGTGGGGGATAGAGAGAGAGTGTGTGTGGGAGAGAGAGAGAGTGTGTGGGGGGGGGAGTGTGTTCTTGTGTGTGGGACAAACAGTGTGTGTGTGGGGGGGTGCATGTGTGTTTGTATGTGTGGGAGAGAGAGAATGTGTGTGTTTGTGTGTGTGGGAGAGAGAATGTGTGTGTTTGTGTGTGGGATAGAGAGAGAGTGTGTGTGTGGGAGACAGTGTGTGTGTGGAGGGGGTGTTTGTTTGTGTGTGTGGGAGAGAGAGAGTGTGTGTGGGGGATAGAGAGAGAGAGAGAGTGTGTGGGGGGGAGAGTGTGTTTGTTTTTGTGTGTGGGACAGAGAGTGTGTGTGTGGGGGGAGTGCGTGTGTGTTTGTGTGTGTGGGAGAGAGAGAATGTGTGTTTGTGTGTGTGGGAGAGAGAGTGTGTGTGGGGAGGGGGGTGAATTGTGTGTGTGTGTTGTGTTTGTGTGTGTGTGGGAGAGAGAGTGTGTGTGGGGGATAGAGAGAGAGTGTGTGTGTGGGGGGAGTGCGTGTGTGTTTGTGTGTGTGGGAGAGAGAGAATGTGTGTTTGTGTGTGTGGGAGAGAGAGAATGTGTGTTTGTGTGTGTGGGAGAGAGAGTGTGTGTGGGGAGGGGGGTGAATAGTGTGTGTGTGTTGTGTTTGTGTGTGTGTGGGAGAGAGAGTGTGTGTGGGGGATAGAGAGAGAGTGTGTGTGTGGGGGGGGTGCGTTTGTGTGTGTGGGAGAGAGAGAATGTGTGTTTGTGTGTGTTGGAGAGAGAGTGTGTGTGTGGGGGGGGGTGCGTTTGTGTGTGTGGGAGAGAGAGAATGTGTGTTTGTGTGTGTTGGAGAGAGAGTGTGTGTGGGGAGGGGGGTGAATAGTGTGTGTGTGTGTTGTGTTTGTGTGTGTGTGGGAGAGAGAGTGTGTGTGGGGGATAGAGAGAGAGGGTGTGTGTGGGGGGGTGCGTGTGTGTTTGTGTGTGTGGGAGAGAGAAAATGTGTGTTTGTGTGTGTGTGGGAGAGAGAGAGTGTGTGTGGGGGGATATGTGTGTGTTTGTGTGTGTTGGAGAGAGAGAATGCGTGTTTGTGTGGGAGAGAGAGAGTGTGTGTGGGGGATAGAGAGAGAGTGTGTGGGGAGGAGAGTGTGTTCTTGTGTGTGGGACAAACAGTGTGTGTGTGGGGGTTAGGGTTAGGGTAAGCATGTGTGTTTGTATGTGTGGGAGAGAGAGAATGTGTGTGTTTGTGTGTGTGGGAGAGAGAATGTGTGTGTGTGTTTGTGTGTGTGGGAGAGAGAGAATGTGTGTGTTTGTGTGTGTGGGAGAGAGAGAATGTGTGTGTGTGTTTGTGTGTGTGGGAGAGAGAGAATGTGTGTGTTTGTGTGTGTGGGATAGAGAGAGAGTGTGTGTGTGGGAGACAGTGTGTGGGGGGGTGTTTGTTTGTGTGTGTGGGAGAGGGAGTGTGTGGGGAAGGGGGGGTGAATAGTGTGTGTGTGTTGTGTTTGTGTATGTGGGAGAGAGAGAGTGTGTGTGTGTGTTTAGCTGTGTGTGTATGAGTTTGAGTCAATAGCTATGTGTGTGCGTCAGTGTGTGTGACAGAGAGAAAGAGTATGTATTTTGTGTGTGTGTGGGGGGGGGGGGGGGGGGAGAGAGAGTGTGTTTGTGTGTGTGGGAGAGAGAGTGTGGGGAGGGAGAGTGTGTGTGGGAGAGAGAGTGTGTGTGTGTTCGTGTGTGGGATAGATAGAGAGAGAGAGAGAGTGGGAGACAGTGTGTGTGTGTGGGAGAGGGAGTGTGTGTGTGGGGGGAGGGGGGGTGAATAGTGTGTGTGTTTGTGTTGTGTTTGTGTGTGTGGGAGAGAGAGTGTGTGTTTGTTCGTGTGTGGGATAGAGAAGAGAGTGTGTGTGTGTGGGAGACAGTGTGTGTGTGGGGGGGAGGGGGGGTGAATAGTGTGTGTGTGTGTTGTGTTTGTGTGTGTGGGAGAGAGAGTGTGTGTGGGGGATAGAGAGAGAGTGTGTGTGTGGGAGAGAGAGTGTGTGTGGGGGATAGAGAGAGAGTGTGTGTGTGGGGGGGTGCGTTTGTGTGTGTGGGAGAGAGAGAATGTGTGTGTGTGTGTGGGAGAGAGAGAGTGTGTTTTGGGGATAGATAGAGAGAGTGTGTGGGGGGGAGAGTGTGTTTGTTCTTGTGTGTTTATCTGTGTGTGTGTGAGTTTGAGTCAATAGCTATGTGTGTGCGTAAGTGTGTGTGACAGAGAGAAAGAGTATGTATTTTGTGTGTGTGTGTGTGTGTGTGTGTGTGTGTGTGTGTGTGTGTGTGTGTGCGCATGTGTGTGGGGGAGAGAGAGAGTTTGTGTGTGTGGGAGAGAGAGTGTGGGGAGGGAGAGTGTGTGTGGGAGAGAGAGTGTGTGGGATAGAGAGAGAGTGTGTGGGGGGGAGGGGGGGTGAATAGTGTGTGTGTGTGTTGTGTTTGTGTGTTTGGGAGAGAGAGTGTGTGTGGGGGAGTGTTTGTGTGTGTGGGAGAGGGAGTGTGTGGGGGAGGGGGTGAATAGTGTGTGTGTGTGTTGTGTTTGTGTGTGTGGGAGAGAGAGAGTGTGTGTGGGGGATAGAGAGAGAGAGTGTGTGGGGGATAGAGGGAGAGTGTGTGTGTGGGGGGGTGCGTGTGTGTTTGTGTGTGTGGGAGAGAGAGAGTGTGTTTGTGTGTGTGGGAGAGAGAGAGTGTGTGTGGGGGATAGAGAGAGAGTGTGTGGGGGGGAGAGTGTGTTTGTTCTTGTGTGTGTTTATCTGTGTGTGTGAGTTTGAGTCAATAGCTATGTGTGTGCGTCAGTGTGTGTGACAGAGAGAAAGAGTATGTATTTTGTGTGTGTGTGCGTGTGTGTGTGTGTGTGTGTGTGGGGGAGAGAGAGAGTGTGTTTGAGTGTGTGGGAGAGAGAGTGTGTGTGTGGGGGATAGAGAGAGTGTGTGTGGGTGATAGAGAGAGAGAGTGTGTGTGGGGGATAGAGAGAGAGAGTGTGTGTGGGGGATAGAGAGAGAGTGTGTGGGGGGGGAGAGTGTGTTTGTTCTTGTGTGTGTTTAGCTCTGTGTGTGTGAGTTTGAGTCAATAGCTATGTGTGTGCGTCAGTGTGTGTGACAGAGAGAAAGAGTATGTATTTTGTGTGTGTGTGCGTGTGTGTGTGTGTGTGTGGGGGGGGGAGAGAGAGAGTGTGTTTGAGTGTGTGGGAGAGAGAGTGTGGGGAGGGAGAGTGTGTGTGGGAGAGAGAGTGTGTGTGTGTGTTCGTGTGTGGGATAGAGAGAGAGTGTGTGGGAGACAGTGTGTGTGTGTGTGGGGGCGGGTGGGTTTGTGTGTGTGGGAGAGGGAGTGTGTGTGGGGGGGATGGGGGTGAATAGTGTGTGTGTGTTGTGTGTGTGTGTGTGGGAGAGAGAGAGTGTTTGTGGGGGATAGAGAGAGAGTGTGTGTGTGGGAGAGAGAGAGTGTGTGTGTGTGGGATAGAGAGAGAGAGAGTGTGTGGGGGGGAGAGTGTGTTTGTTCTTGTGTGTGGGACAGACAGTGTGTGTGTGGGGGGTGCGTGTGTGTTTGTGTGTGTGGGAGAGAGAGAATGTGTGTTTGTGTGTGTGGGAGAGAGAGTGTGTG
>NC_140234.1:235000-247500 GCF_949987555.1 Borostomias antarcticus
CACACACACACACACTCACTGACATCGATTCAAAGACCCTCATAGACTCAGGGTGACAGAGCATTTGAGGCGGTGGCGCCAAGACTCTGGAACGCTCTTCCCCAGGCCCTGAGAGAGCCATCCACTGAACTCATGTTCAAAAAACTTCTTAGACACACATGTTCAGGCAGGCCTTCGGCCATCTATAACGCCTTGCTGCTCGCAATGTTGTTGTTTTATCTGTTCTGTGTCGTTTTAATCTTGTCTCGTGTTATATTGCCATTTTAATTTATTACTGTAAAGCACTCTGTGCATCCTTGCTGTGAAGAGTGCTATATAAATAAAGCTTACTTACTTACTTACTTACTTACTAGACTCAAAGAGAGAGAGACAGTCACACACACTTAAACACATGTAAAGACCCTCATAGACTCAGAGAGAGAGAGACAGTCACACACACTTAAACACATGTAAAGACCCTCATAGACTCAGAGAGAGAGAGAGACAGTCACACACACTTAAACACATGTAAAGACCCTCATAGACTCAGAGAGAGAGAGAGAGACAGTCACACACACTTAAACACATGTAAAGACCCTCATAGACTCAGAGAGAGAGAGACAGTCACACACACTTAAACACATGTAAATACCCTCATAGACTCAGAGAGAGAGAGACAGTCACACACACTTAAACACATGTAAAGACCCTCATAGACTCAGAGAGAGAGATAGTCACACACACGTAAACACATGTAAATACCCTCATAGACTCAGAGAGAGAGAGAGAGTCACACACACTTAAACACATGTAAATACCCTCATAGACTCAGAGAGAGAGAGACAGTCACACACACTTAAACACATGTAAAGACCCTCATAGACTCAGAGAGAGAGAGATAGTCACACACACGTAAACACATGTAAATACCCTCATAGACTCAGAGAGAGAGAGAGAGTCACACACACTTAAACACATGTAAAGACCCTCATAGACTCAGAGAGAGAGAGAGTCACACACACTTAAACACATGTAAAGACCCTCATAGACTCAGAGAGAGAGAGAGAGTCACACACACTTAAACACATGTAAAGACCCTCATAGACTCAGAGAGAGAGAGACAGTCACACACACTTAAACACATGTAAAGACCCTCATAGACTCAGAGAGAGAGAGAGACAGTCACACACACTTAAACACATGTAAAGACCCTCATAGACTCAGAGAGAGAGAGAGACAGTCACACACACTTAAACACATGTAAAGACCCTCATAGACTCAGAGAGAGAGAGAGAGACAGTCACACACACTTAAACACATGTAAAGACCCTCATAGACTCAGAGAGAGAGAGACAGTCACACACACTTAAACACATGTAAATACCCTCATAGACTCAGAGAGAGAGAGACAGTCACACACACTTAAACACATGTAAAGACCCTCATAGACTCAGAGAGAGAGAGATAGTCACACACACTTAAACACATGTAAATACCCTCATAGACTCAGAGAGAGAGAGAGAGTCACACACACTTAAACACATGTAAAGACCCTCATAGACTCAGAGAGAGAGAGAGAGTCACACACACTTAAACACATGTAAAGACCCTCATAGACTCAGAGAGAGAGAGACAGTCACACACACTTAAACACATGTAAAGACCCTCATAGACTCAGAGAGAGAGAGACAGTCACACACACTTAAACACATGTAAAGACCCTCATAGACTCAGAGAGAGAGAGAGACAGTCACACACACTTAAACACATGTAAAGACCCTCATAGACTCAGAGAGAGAGAGACAGTCACACACACTTAAACACATGTAAAGACCCTCATAGACTCAGAGAGAGAGAGACAGTCACACACACTTAAACACATGTAAAGACCCTCATAGACTCAGAGAGAGAGAGACAGTCACACACACTTAAACACATGTAAAGACCCTCATAGACTCAGAGAGAGAGAGACAGTCACACACACTTAAACACATGTAAAGACCCTCATAGACTCAGAGAGAGAGAGACAGTCACACACACTTAAACACATGTAAAGACCCTCATAGACTCAGAGAGAGAGAGACAGTCACACACACTTAAACACATGTAAAGACCCTCATAGACTCAGAGAGAGAGAGAGTCACACACACTTAAACACATGTAAAGACCCTCATAGACTCAGAGAGAGAGAGACAGTCACACACACGTAAACACATGTAAATACCCTCATAGACTCAGAGAGAGAGAGAGAGTCACACACACTTAAACACATGTAAAGACCCTCATAGACTCAGAGAGAGAGAGAGTCACACACACTTAAACACATGTAAAGACCCTCATAGACTCAGAGAGAGAGAGAGAGTCACACACACTTAAACACATGTAAAGACCCTCATAGACTCAGAGAGAGAGAGACAGTCACACACACTTAAACACATGTAAAGACCCTCATAGACTCAGAGAGAGAGAGAGACAGTCACACACACTTAAACACATGTAAAGACCCTCATAGACTCAGAGAGAGAGAGAGACAGTCACACACACTTAAACACATGTAAAGACCCTCATAGACTCAGAGAGAGAGAGAGAGACAGTCACACACACTTAAACACATGTAAAGACCCTCATAGACTCAGAGAGAGAGAGACAGTCACACACACTTAAACACATGTAAATACCCTCATAGACTCAGAGAGAGAGAGACAGTCACACACACTTAAACACATGTAAAGACCCTCATAGACTCAGAGAGAGAGAGATAGTCACACACACTTAAACACATGTAAATACCCTCATAGACTCAGAGAGAGAGAGAGAGTCACACACACTTAAACACATGTAAAGACCCTCATAGACTCAGAGAGAGAGAGAGAGTCACACACACTTAAACACATGTAAAGACCCTCATAGACTCAGAGAGAGAGAGACAGTCACACACACTTAAACACATGTAAAGACCCTCATAGACTCAGAGAGAGAGAGACAGTCACACACACTTAAACACATGTAAAGACCCTCATAGACTCAGAGAGAGAGAGAGACAGTCACACACACTTAAACACATGTAAAGACCCTCATAGACTCAGAGAGAGAGAGACAGTCACACACACTTAAACACATGTAAAGACCCTCATAGACTCAGAGAGAGAGAGACAGTCACACACACTTAAACACATGTAAAGACCCTCATAGACTCAGAGAGAGAGAGACAGTCACACACACTTAAACACATGTAAAGACCCTCATAGACTCAGAGAGAGAGAGACAGTCACACACACTTAAACACATGTAAAGACCCTCATAGACTCAGAGAGAGAGAGACAGTCACACACACTTAAACACATGTAAAGACCCTCATAGACTCAGAGAGAGAGAGACAGTCACACACACTTAAACACATGTAAAGACCCTCATAGACTCAGAGAGAGAGAGAGTCACACACACTTAAACACATGTAAAGACCCTCATAGACTCAGAGAGAGAGAGACAGTCACACACACTTAAACACATGTAAAGACCCTCATAGACTCAGAGAGAGATAGACAGTCACACACACTTAAACACGTGTTAAGTCAGTAGAATGTAAATGATGTTAAGGAAGTTGAGTAAAGGAGTGTTTAATCTGTAATAGGGAGGAGGGTGAAGGTGATGAGATGATGGGGAAAGGGGGGTTCAGAGGGTCTAGTTGTGTTTGTTTTCATGACTGTTTGATTGTCTTTGTTTTGATTGTGTATTTGTGCTGGTAGAGGGTCGGACATTGATCATCTTAGCTTCTTCCATCCCCTTTTCAAACTGTTCATGAGTTTGTTGCTGTATTTCATTGTTCATGTTATTTGTTTTCTTCTGTGGTGTTATGTTGCATGTGTGATGTTATTTGGTGCGTGTGTGTGTGTGCATATGAATACAGGTATATGAGTATAACTAGAAAGGGTGCTCAGAGAGCACAGGCCTCTGTGCATGAATGTGTTTTGTTGTGTAACTGAGTTGAAATGGTTCAAGTCCCACCTCAGTTTATATCTAATAGACCACAGGATCCAGGCTAAGAAAATGTCATTCTTCCTGATAGCGTGTTTATCTGATTTGTTTCTCATTAATCAGATATTATTTTGTTTTACATGCATAGAAACATAAGATAATATTGTTTGCTTAAACAGGAAATAAATAAAGTTAATATGTATATCTAAAGCTGATTTGACTCTTCATTGTAACAAAGAGCCAACGTTCTTATAATAATAATAAACAAATCTTCATCAGGATTAGAACCCAGGACTCCTGATTATAAGAACAATCTTCATCAGGATTAGAACCCAGGACTCCTGATTATAAGAACAATCTTCATCAGGATTAGAACCCAGGACTCCTGATTATAAGAACAATCTTCATCAGGATTAGAACCCAGGACTCCTGATTATAAGAACAATCTTTATCAGGATTAGAACCCAGGACTCCTGATTATAAGAGTGACTCCTTATCCACTCAGCCACGAGGCAGGTCAGGTCCAATTATGGCCAAGTTTTGTTTTAATGTTCCTTCATGTATTCGCCCAGTGATTCTGATCCGCTCCAGAAGTGAGTGGGTTCTTAGTTGGCCCATGCTACTCCCCTCCACCCCTCTCTCTCTCCACCCCTCCATCCCTCTCTCTCTACCCCTCCATCCCTCTCTCTCTACCCCTCCATCCCTCTCTCTCTACCCCTCCATCCCTCTTAGTTGGCCCATGCTTCTCCCCTCCACCGAGTTTCATGAAAATCACTCTGGTAGCTTTTGCATAATCCTGCTAAAGAACGAACGAACAAAATAACGAACACACACGACTGAAAATATATCCCCTGCCCTGGCACACACACACACAGACACACACACACACACACACTTACACACACACTCACACATCGGGTGATGAAGGTTTTGTGAGCTAGTGAGACTTGAAAGCTGAGACCTGGAGAATAAAGTGAGAGGAGGTGTGTGTGTGTGTGTGTGTGTGTGTGTGCGTGTGATGGTTCATGTGCTTAGCTCTCCTGCGTATACACAACTGAGGAATGAAATCACATATTAAACACCTTTGACTTTGACTCACTTATAAACACACACACACACACACACACACACACACATGTTATTCCTATACATATGGACCAACCCCATAACTCACTCACTCATTCACTCACTTTCTCTCTCTTTCTCTCTCTCTCCCTCTCCCTCTCCCTCTCTCTCCCCCGCTCTCTCTCTCCCCCTCTCTCTCTCTCTCTCTGTCTTTCTCTCTCTCCCTCTCTCTCTCTCTCTCTCCCTCTCTCTCTCTCCCTCTCTCTCCCCCCCCCCTCTCTCTCTCTCTCTCTCTCTCTCTCTCTCTCACACACTCACATCCCCCATTCTCCTCAGAGCCTCCATCTCTTTCATTCTGTAATGAATCACAAAGTGTCGTTCAAGGGTTAGGGTTCAAGGGTTAGGGTTCAAGGGTTAGGGTTCAAGGGTTAGGGTTCAAGGGTTAGGGTTCAAGCTCTAAGCTCCTTCAGACTCAGCTCTGGGGATCTGGCTTGTCCATCCATCACTCTCTGTCCTCCACCGGACAGACAAACAGCCAGAGGACCTGGACCTACCACAACAACCACACCACCACCAGAACAACAACCACACTACCACAACAACCACACCACCAACAGAACAACAACCACACTACCACTACAACCACACCACCACCAGAACAACCACACTACCACTACAACCACACCACCACCAGAACAACCACACTACCACTACAACCACACCACCACCAGAACAACCACACTACCACTACAACCACCACCACCACCACACCACCACAACCACACCACCACCACTACCACCACCACTACCACCACTACAACCACACCACCACCAGAACAACCACACTACCACTACAACCACACCACCACCAGAACAACCACACTACCACTACAACCACCACCACCACCACACCACCACAACCACACCACCACCACTACCACCACCAGAACAACAACCACACTACCACCACCACCACTACCACCACCACCACCACCACCACTACAACCACACCACCACAACAACGACCACCAGAACAACCACCACACCACCAGAACAACAACCACCACACTACCACAACAACCACACCACCACCACAACAACCACCACCAACCCAACAACAACCACACTACAACCACCACCACTACCACAACAACCACACCACCACCACCACTTGGTGGCCCCATCGTCACCCGTGTGGGCGTCACACCTTGGACATGGTGGATGAGGTGAGGTTCCCTTCCATAGCGCTGGAGCATCTGCAAAGGCAATGGTTCTTTTGTATTTAGAACCCTGGTTATAATCACTACCCTAAATGTAGTGACTTTGTATTCTAAAACACTGTAGACACTTCAGACCTGGGAATTAAGTCATTAAGTCTAATTAACCACTTCAGACCTGGGAATTAAGTCATTAAGTCTAATTAACCACAGTTAGAAACCGCAGTTTCTCAAAATCTATTTTCGGCCGCTAAACGGTTGTTTTCATCAATCAGATTGAATGAATCGACAGTTGAGATTCCTCAACGCGAGCCATTGTTGTGGTTTTCAATTACGGGGTCTTTAGCCTCTGTAATATGATCTTTACACGCCTTTCCCCACTTGCTCCAGCACGCATGCGCACAGGCCAGCGCGCAGACTGGCTATTCTCCGGCTCACATTCTCTGCGCTACGATCGGATTGTTGCTGACGAATGACGACGACAATATTCTCGGCACCAACAACGATCGTAGCGCAGAGAATGTGAGCTGGAGAATAGCCAGTCTGCGCGCTGGCCTGTGCGCATGCGTTTAGCGGCCGAAAATAGATTTTGAGAAACTGCATTCTCGGTGCCCCGATCACCGTCATTACATGGATATACTGGCTCGCGCTGGATTTTAAATTTCTTCTACAGGCCTCCGAACTACACCAAAGTGATCTCGGTGAGTCAAACGTCTTATAATATGTCGTAAATAAGGTCCAGGTTGTCAAAAACGAGCATTGCCCTTTAAGTCATTAAGTCTAATTAACCACTTCAGACCTGGAAATTGAGTCATTAAGTCTAATTAACCACTTCAGACCTGGGAATTAAAGGGCAATGCTCGTTTTTGACAACCTTTGTCTGGGGCCTCATTTATAAACATTGCGTAAGTACAAAAGCGTGCGTAACCCATGCTGAGCAACTTTCTACGCAACTTTCGGTATTTATAAAAAACGAGCTGAGCGATAAGTTGGCGGAAGGTGCGCGTTATCCTACGCACACTTCGACCCTCCTTTAACTACGATAAGCACGTTTCTGGAGAAAGGGGAAAACGCGACTCCGATGGCAGAGGGATGAAACTCGGGAAAGTCTGCGAAACACATGACATATTGAATAATAAATACATCGGTCACTGCAAGAAACCCTCCAATGTGTCACACAGTTTAAACTGAATCAATCGCCACCGTAGCCTAATCACGAAATAATGTCGGCATTGCTTGGGATGTGTCTGTGAATTGACCCATTTGTGTCATAATATAATGTTATGTTGTAGGCCTATTGATTTTTAGGCTATCCCGAGAAGCATCACGGGCAGTAGCCTATAAATAAAAGCCACATTACGTTGATAACACAACACGAGCCTATAAGCTTATCATAGTAATGATTCCGTATGTCGATAGCCTACAACTATAAGGCCTATACCGCACCAAACAAATGTTGCATTCGGCGTTGAAGTAGCCTATATTTATTCAGTTAATCATTCATTTA
The DNA here is from genome assembly GCF_949987555.1 of Borostomias antarcticus. Classification (NCBI taxonomy): domain Eukaryota; kingdom Metazoa; phylum Chordata; class Actinopteri; order Stomiiformes; family Stomiidae; genus Borostomias; species Borostomias antarcticus. The sequence continues at coordinate 242,744 of NC_140234.1, forward strand.
GTTAATTATTCGTATGTTTAATTATCCACCTATTCATTCGTTAATGTATTTATGTATTTGTAGCCTATATTTGATTAGGCTTTTATGTAAACCCGAATGACCACTGAGGCAAGCCGCAATTACAATGATGTTGAGCGGTGAATGGAAATGTCCTACTTGAGGCAACTGTAGGCTACATTAGGCTATATTGTACATCATCATATATCCTCATATTGTCTTATGATTGTCATGTAGCAGGCATACGAGGAATGTGGGCCTAAAAACGCATGTCATCCCAATGCTCACATGCCGCTTTGGTAGAATTAGCTGTGCGCAAAACAGCGCATGGAGGTGATGCGTCTCCAAGTTGTAAGAACACAAGGGAGCAAGTTTGATTATTAATTTGCCGAATCGTCATGTGTGTAGCTATAACTACGCTTTATAGAATCACATGAAACTCATCCATGGACCCCATATATTTACAAGACCTCGATACAGACACTGATATAGCTGGATTATAGTAGGCCATGACGCACGGGGCCTTGGATATGCCGGGACTTGGCACAGATGTTCTAATATGTGCTTGGCTATCCCGCAACCTCCATTAGAACACGCAGCTTCTATATGCCTACAGAATGTTTTGAGAAAGTATGTGAAATGCACGATATCCCGGAAAATACACAAATTGGCTGCTGCAAAGAACCCTCAGATCTGTCCTACAGTTAAATTGGGGATACTTGCCTTAAGTAGTCACTATATAGGCCTACGTGTTTGCATTGTTATGGATGTCATTGTAAATTGACCCGTTTATACGTTGATAGGTTAGGCATTTTATTCATGGGCCACCCTGTGAAGCATTAGATTACGTGCAATATACGGTAGATCCAAACCCCATTACCCATGCAACAACACTATAGGCTTATAATGATTAGCAGTTTGGATATAAGCAGCCACCTAATAAGGCCTACCGCACTAAACGAATGCCAATATAGCCTGCATGATAGATAATTCATTATAATCTAAATGGGACCACTCAGGCCTAACAGGTTCTCTTATCAGTCGTGCACATGTGAAATCATCGTTCCGAAAAGATCCTTTTGCGGCGTCTCTACCTCATTGACCAATACCTCCACCTCGCATCAGTAAAATGTATCTTTCTCTTTCTGCCTTTTGGACTCGGCTCCTTTGTTGTTCCTTTATGTATAGGCGTATCACTGACCATTTATAGGCAATTGTGGGCGTTAATTGGGGTGTGATCAGAACGCGCGTTCACGTGCGCCAAGTTAATTGTTGATTGTGATTTATAAAGGGCAGCTGGCGTAGGCGTGCCTGAGTGAACATGGGTTGTGATACGCAGCGTTTTTTAAATCGGAGATTTTTTGTGCGTATATTTTAGTAATCACTTAGCTAAGCTAACTTAGTTACGTGGATTCTACGCATTGTTTATAAATGAGGTCCCTGGAAATTAAGTCATTAAGTCTAATTAACCACTTCAGACCTGGAAATTGAGTCATTAAGTCTAATTAACCATTTCAGACCTGGGAATTAAGTCATTAAGTCTAATTAACCACTTCAGACCTGGGAATTAAGTCATTAAGACTAATTAACCACTTCAGACCTGGAAATTGAGTCATTAAGTCTAATTAACCACTTCAGACCTGGAAATTGAGTCATTAAGTCTAATTAACCACTTCAGACCTGGAAATTGAGTCATTAAGTCTAATTAACCACTTCAGACCTGGGAATTGAGTCATTAAGTCTAATTAACCACTTCAGACCTGGGAATTAAGTCATTAAGACTAAGCGGAGTTTGATCGATCATTTATTAGCCTACTTCCTTTAGAAACAGGAAAATTGTGTGTGTGGCGTGGCATGTAACCGCGTGTATTTCTGTGTGTGTGTGTCTGTGTGTGTGTGTGTGTGTGTGTGTGTGTGTATGTTTCCACGCCTGTTTGTGTGTCTCACACACTCCAGATTCATCTCTCATTCAGTCATGTATCAACTCCCAGGGGGAAGGTGAAGATTGAACAGTCAGAACTTTATTATTCCCTGACTGGGTGGCCGACGGTTGATGGTGAGCAGCTCTCATGGAAAAGTCATCCAGAACAACAGTGTTGAAAACAGCCTGGGGCCTCATTTATCAAAGAGCGTGTAAATTCTGGTGTAAAAGAGGGCGTATGACGAAAACGCGGAAAATGCGAAATGTAGCGTACGACGAGAATATTTACACGCTTTTCGGATCTATCAAAAATGTCGTACGCCCTTTCCTGCACGAGAAATCCGAGACTGGCGGAGAAGAGAGCGTACGCGCACGCGCCTCTTGTTCCGCCCTCTCCACGCCCAAATCCAACCATATATGGTCAAAACTATGACAGCGCACAACGTGGATACCCCGGAAGGAACCGACATAATATAGCGTGGAGCATTAGGACAGACAAAGACGTTTATGGAAAAACGCGGAAAGAAGAGAAACTTTTCGGAGACGGAGGTGCATGTGCTTGTTGGTGAGGTCCACGCGAGGAAAGAAAATCATGTTCGGAAGGTAAGCTATTTGTACGAGCCTACATTTGTCTGATTGCTCCTACAGTTTAGGTAGCCTACTGTACGTTTCGTGCATCCTGTATGTGGCGTAGGCTACACGGACATGCTGTATTATGTGGCTGTGAGGAAAGCAAACATTCCACATATTCTGTGGTAGGCTATGATTGATTTAGGACCAAAAACAGGAAACGATAACACAGATGACCACTTCATAATGTTAGACCACATGAAACATTTTCCCCTCTGGGAAATTTAGACTCTCATCTAAATCACCCGGTAAATCACACTTAAGCATTTATTTGGCTGGCAACAGAAAAACATATCAATTGAATATGGCTACACAATACAATGTTTAATGCATAATCAAGTTAACAGACAAACTCAAAGAAAATGACTGAAATTGTTTCTCCAGACTCTGACGTGGGGTGGGACTCAGAGGAGGGGGAGTCTGCAGTGGTCCTTGACCTGACGGTCGTGCCCCCGCCGGTTGCAGCCTCTACATCCAGCGCCACGACCTCCAGTGCCTCCACCTCCAGCGCACCGGCCTCCACCTCCAGTGCCATCTCCAGCGCCTCCGTCTCCCGTCTCCACCGCCCACGCCTCCACCTCCGGCTGCCAGCGTCCCTGCCTCAAGGGTCCCTGAGGGCTGGGCTTCCTCTCAGACGCTGTGCTGGAGGCTCATGACCCTAGAGGCCCAGAGGGAAATGGCAGAAGGGATTGGGGCAGTTGTGGGGCAGTTGTGCAGCAGTTGGTGGAGGTCACCACACTACCTACACCACCAGAGCCAACAGGACATCCTCACTGCACTTCATTCCCTCACACATGCTGTCACGGACCTCACACTGTCACTCACTACCACACTCACGGACCTCACACAGTCACTCACGACCACACTCAAGGACCTCACACAGTCACTCACTACCACACTCACACACCTCACACAGTCACTCACTACCACACTCACACACCTCACACAGTCACTCACTACCACACTCACGGACCTCACACTGTCACTCACTACCACACTCACGGACCTCACACATTCACTCACAAACGCACTCACACACCTCACACAGTCACCCACCAACAGACAATAAAATGGTAGAAATGTGAACCTTACTTGTTTGTGTCTTCATAGCTGGCGCATGACCTCAGTGTGGGCCCTTTGGCCCCGCTGGTAAACCTCATGACGGGGAGGGGGCTGAGGGCTTGGGTCCTCATTTTGTGGTGGGGTCTTGACTGGTTCTCATTCTTATCAGCTTTGAATATACATCTTGGCAAACATAACAGAATGATGTACAAGGAGGGGACAGATACCTAGTGAAAGTACTATTGGTTGCTAGTAAAAAGACAATAATGAGGGCTTGGTATAAGGTGGAACCCCCAACCAAGGAGCAGTGGTGGGTGTTGTGGAGGAGATTTATGAGATTTATTTATGCATTGAGGATGCAGGAAGGAAAGTTTGAAGGGAGATGGGAAAATGGATGGATTATAGAAGGAAGTGTGATGATACCACTAATATAAAAATTGTCATATTTGAGTAAGAAAAAAAAGCTGCATGGATGGAAGTACCCATAAGCTGTTATTGTAAGTTTTTATGTTTTATTGTATTGTCGTTGTATGGATGGAAAATGCTAATAAAGATTAAAGTAAATAAGACAAAGAATATGTATCTTGGCTATGCACACACCAACAAGCCAGCCGTCACGCGCAGCGCCTGCCTCCAGTCTAGCCCCTACCCTGCTGTGCGCCAGGATGAATGAGTCATGCGTGGAGCCAGGCCACCGTGCCACTACACTTGTGATGAGCATCTCGGCGTCACATATGATTTGGGTATTTATAGTGTGCACATTTTAGCGATTCACATAGACGTATTCATTCACTGATGGTGCCCTTATGTGGGTGCAGTCGCCATCGCCGTCACCTCTTTGGAGTTCTATCTCGGCCAGTAGGCCGAGTAGTGCCGGATTCATTTAGGCTCGCATTACGCACAGGAGGACTGTCATTTATATGCTTACCAAACAGCAAACAGGTCCACATGATCACATATTACTGACAATCTAATTGGTCAATTATTGCCGTTTGATGGCATTAGGTGTGTGACATATAGCGCAGAAAGGTTTGGGACAGCGCATAGGTTCAGTTTGGGGAACAAATCCATATCGGACCATGAATGAGCCGGTTAGAGGACACGTCTAATCTTGCATTGCGATATATGTTTGTGCAGAATTGGGCTA
>NC_140234.1:252500-355000 GCF_949987555.1 Borostomias antarcticus
ACACGACCACACCTGAACACAGGACCACACCTGAACACAGGACCATGTCTGAACACAGGACCACACCTGAACACAGGACCACACCTGAACACAGGACCACACCTGAACACAGGACCATGTCTGAACACAGGACCACACCTGAACACAGGACCATGTCTGAACACAGGACCATGTCTGAACACAGGACCACACCTGAACACAGGACCATGTCTGAACACAGGACCATGTCTGAACACAGGACCATGTCTGAACACAGGACCATGTCTGAACACAGGACCACACCTGAACACAGGACCATGTCTGAACACAGGACCACACCTGAACACAGGACCACACCTGAACACAGGACCACACCTGAACACAGGACCACGTCTGAACACAGGACCACACCTGAACACAGGACCACACCTGAACACAGGACCATGTCTGAACACAGGACCATGTCTGAACACAGGACCATGTCTGAACACAGGACCACACCTGAACACAGGACCATGTCTGAACACAGGACCATGTCTGAACACAGGACCACATCTGAACACAGGACCACACCTGAACACAGGACCATGTCTGAACACAGGACCATGTCTGAACACAGGACCACGCCTGAACACATGGTCACACCTGAACACAGGGTCACACCTGAACACAGGGTCACACCTGAACACTGGACCATGTCTGAACACAGGACCATGTCTGAACACAGGACCACACCTGAACACAGGACCACGCCTGAACACAGGACCACACCTGAACACAGGACCACACCTGAACACAGGACCACACCTGAACACAGGACCACGCCTGAACACATGGACCACACCTGAACACAGGACCATGTCTGAACACATGGACCACACCTGAACACAGGACCATGCCTGAACACATGGACCACACCTGAACACAGGACCATGTCTGAACACATGGACCACACCTGAACACAGGACCATGCCTGAACACAGGACCACACCTGAACACAGGACCATGCCTGAACACAGGACCATGCCTGAACACAGGACCATGTCTGAACACAGGACCATGTCTGAACACAGGACCACACCTGAACACAGGACCATGCCTGAACACAGGACCATGCCTGAACACAGGACCATGTCTGAACACAGGACCATGTCTGAACACAGGACCATGTCTGAACACAGGACCACGTCTGAACACAGGACCACACCTGAACACAGGACCACACCTGAACACAGGACCACGTCTGAACACAGGACCACACCTGAACACAGGACCATGTCTGAACACAGGACCACACCTGAACACAGGACCATGTCTGAACACATGGACCACACCTGAACACAGGACCATGTCTGAACACAGGACCATGTCTGAACACAGGACCATGTCTGAACACAGGACCACACCTGAACACAGGACCATGCCTGAACACAGGACCATGTCTGAACACAGGACCATGTCTGAACACAGGACCATGTCTGAACACAGGACCACACCTGAACACAGGACCACACCTGAACACAGGACCATGTCTGAACACAGGACCACACCTGAACACAGGACCATGTCTGAACACAGGACCATGTCTGAACACAGGACCACACCTGAACACAGGACCATGTCTGAACACAGGACCACACCTGAACACAGGACCATGTCTGAACACAGGACCATGTCTGAACACAGGACCACACCTGAACACAGGACCATGTCTGAACACAGGACCACACCTGAACACAGGACCACACCTGAACACAGGACCATGTCTGAACACATGGTCACACCTGAACACAGGACCACACCTGAACACAGGATCATGTCTGAACACAGGACCATGTCTGAACACAGGACCATGCCTGAACACAGGACCACACCTGAACACAGGACCATGTCTGAACACAGGACCATGCCTGAACACAGGACCACACCTGAACACAGGACCACACCTGAACACAGGACCATGTCTGAACACAGGACCACACCTGAACACAGGACCATGCCTGAACACAGGACCATGTCTGAACACAGGACCACACCTGAACACAGGACCACACCTGAACACAGGACCATGCCTGAACACAGGACCACACCTGAACACAGGACCACACCTGAACACAGGGCCATGTCTGAACACAGGACCACACCTGAACACAGGACCATGTCTGAACACAGGACCATGTCTGAACACAGGACCATGTCTGAACACAGGACCACACCTGAACACAGGACCATGTCTGAACACAGGACCACACCTGAACACAGGACCACACCGCCGCCCTTGGAACACGGCCGTGATGTTGTCAGTGGCTCCGCCTCCAATGGGAAGGGTTTATCCGTCAGGAGGTGGGCAGACAGCACAGCAGATGAACCTGAGGAGCACGAGGCTTTCAGCGCCCAGACAGACAAGAAGCAAAGTGCAACTGGGAGCCAACATGTCCAGGAATGGGAGCCGTTCCTTCCTTGTTCTAGTTTAGCTCCCGTTGCGCGGTGCACGCCTGGCAGGGTCTCCGCTCTCCCCGCCCTCACGGTCTCCTCGTCTCAATCACCGGCGGGGGGATACAGCCGCCGTTCTGCCCAGTGTGACCAACACGTTGCTCAGACAAGACGCACAGGACAGAACACAGAGAGCAAAACCTCTCTGATCTCTTCACTTAGCGTCCACAGAGGAAAGGATGATCAGCTGGACAGGGTGCCGTCCTGCTCCCCACTCAACCCCCCGACACGCACAGAGGAAAAGCTTTTTAAAGGGGAAAACCAGCCCCTCCCCACCCTGATAATCAGTCAACTCATTCCAGCTGGGTCTTTCAACCCTGTCCTGTCGCTGTCCCACTAATGAGTCCACCTATTTCTGTCTATTTACCGTGCCCATTTTATCACTGTCCCATTTCATCCCGTCACACACACACACACACACACACACACACACACACACACACACACATACACACACAGGCCAGACTCAAAAAACACACACACACATGCACGTACACACACACACACACACACCCAAACACACACACACATGCACACACACACACACATATACACATATACACATGCACGTACACACACACACACACACACACACACACACATACACATATACACTTGCACTTACACACACACACACACACACACACACACACACACACACACACCCCGTTGTGGTCCAGGACAGCTGTAAACTATGGAGGAGCCCCCTCCCCAGTCCGTCCTGTCAGATGGAGACTCGTCATCGGAGGCGACCAGGACAACAGCAGGGCGGCCATGTTGGCCCTGCTCCACGGCCCCGCCCCTCACCACTCTCTGTCTCCACAGTGATCCTCCTCCCCCTCCTCACTCCTCAACTGAGAGGAAAGGAGGTGGAGAGGAGAGGAGGAGAGAAGAGGAGGAGGGAGAGGAGAGGAGGAGAGGAAAGAGGAGAGGAGGGAGAGGAAAGAGGAGAGGAGGAGAGAGTGAAAGGTAAAGAGGAGGAGAGGAGAGGTGGAGAGGAAAGAGGAGAGGAGGGAGAGGAATGAGGAGAGGAGGAGAGAGTGAAAGGTAAAGAGGAGGAGATGAGAGGAGGAGAGAAGGTGAGGAGGAGAGGAGAGAGGAGAGGAGGGAGAGGAAAGAAGAGAGGAGGAGAGGAAAGAGGAGAGGAGGAGGAGAGGAGGGAGAGGAGGAGAGGAAAGAGGAGAGGAGGGAGAGGAGGAGAGGAAAGAGGAGAGGAGGAGAGGAGGAGAGAAGGTGAGGAGGGGAGGAGGGAGGGTGAGGGAGGTGGAGAGCTCTGTGCTGTGAGGGAGAGACTCACCAGCAGGGGGAGGTGGAGAGCTCTGTGCTGTGAGGGAGAGACTCACCAGCAGGGGGAGGTGGAGAGCTCTGTGCTGTGAGGGAGAGACTCACCAGCAGGGGGAGGTGGAGAGCTCTGTGCTGTGAGGGAGAGACTCACCAGCAGGGGGAGGTGGAGAGCTCTGTGCTGTGAGGGAGAGACTCACCAGCAGGGGGAGGTGGAGAGCTCTGTGCTGTGAGGGAGAGACTCACCAGCAGGGGGAGGTGGAGAGCTCTGTGCTGAGGGAGAGACTCACCAGCAGGGGGAGGTGGAGAGCTCTGTGCTGTGAGGGAGAGACTCACCAGCAGGGGGAGGTGGAGAGCTCTGTGCTGTGAGGGAGAGACTCACCAGCAGGGGGAGGTGGAGAGCTCTGTGCTGTGAGGGAGAGACTCACCAGCAGGGGGAGGTGGAGAGCTCTGTGCTGTGAGGGAGAGACTCACCAGCAGGGGGAGGTGGAGAGCTCTGTGCTGTGAGGGAGAGACTCACCAGCAGGGGGAGGTGGAGAGCTCTGTGCTGTGAGGGAGAGACTCACCAGCAGGGGGAGGTGGAGAGCTCTGTGCTGTGAGGGAGAGACTCACCAGCAGGGGGAGGTGGAGAGCTCTGGGCCGCGTTTCCCAGATTTGCCGAATTTCTCCGCACTACGACGCTCCTCAAGGTATACCTTGGCGAAGGGACAGTTTTTCCTACGAGTGTTTCCCAGACTATCCCTTAGCGTGCGCGTGAAGATACATCGTTAGGTCCATCCCAAGATACATCGTTAGAGGAGCTGTCCCTGGGAGCGGTGCTGAAAAAAGAATGAATCGATGCCGCACACATCGATGGCCATTCGTAAAGTCACAGAAATGACGTGCCAATATAATACGTGCTGTCTAAATTCTTTTTTTTCAGTCTAAATATTACCAAAAAGGAAGCTAATCCTCCGAAAGCTCATCTGCTAATGTATTTAAGAGTCAAAGCGAGACCTCGTGATAGTCCCAATTCATACATCAAATTACATTACATCAAATAAAATATCCAAGAAAGAGCATGGATCGGATCGGGACATATAAGCCCCGTCGAGGATGTCTTGAAAGGCCAGGAAAAAATACTTTAATGATGATAGGCAATGATGATAGCAAAATGACCACTGATTTAGTTAAACAAAGGTATAATGCCCATATAAATTGCCCCTGTGGCAGTAGCATTCCCACGTTAGAATTCGCGCGGATACGATGACTAATTGAATCTATCAGGCACCGGTGTTGGCACATGTGGCCTATAAAAAAAACAAGGGTAACTGCACATATTGAGCGACATGGCAGATATGAAGAGGAAGCGTGTGATAGCGTTCACCAAAGAATAACTAGTGATCATGCTGGACGAGGTGGAGCAACCGAAGGCCGTCCTGTTTGGCGGCTACCAGTAGGGCCTATGCACAACTCCAGTAGGCTACTTCCTGAAATTAGACATGCTTCTCTATTTCCTGTCCTACACTTTGGATGAAATGATAATTCAGGTGTGCCTGACTGCGGCACAATGATCAGGCACACCTGAATAATCATTTCATCCAATAGTGTAAGGCAGGAAATAAAGAAGCATGTCTAATGTCAGGAGGTAGCCTACTGGAGTTGTGCATATAGCCCATTGAAGAAGGCTGCATGGGCGAGCATTGCAGTGCGGATGGTTGCTTCCACCCCTGGGCCACCCAGGGAGTGGACAGTCGTCCGCAAGAAATGGCAGGACTTCGCCAGTCCTCAGCTGAATCACCCCAAGCCTCCCAGCCCTCAGCTGAATCACCCCAAGCCTCCCAGCCCTCAGCTGAATCACCCCAAGCCTCCCAGTCCTCAGCTGAGTCACCCCAAGCCTCCCAGTCCTCAGCTGAATCACCCCAAGCCTCCCAGCCCTCAGCTGAATCACCCCAAGCCTCCCAGCCCTCAGCTGAATCACCCCAAGCCTCCCAGTCCTCAGCTGAGTCACCCCAAGCCTCCCAGCCCTCAGCTGAGTCACCCCAAGCCTCCCAGTCCTCTGGAGAGGAGACCCCAGCGCAGTCAGACCGCTCCACCCCGTCGACACGCTCTCCCCGCACCCCCCACGCACCCCATGATGTCCCCCCCCCCCCCGCCCCCCGTGAGAGGCAGCTGAACACCACGGATGCGAGGTGCGAATGCAGCGAGGAGCTCCTGGAGGTGGGGAGGCAGAGGCTGGGTGTGCAGCGTGAGAGGCTGGACCTCCAGAACAGGCAGCAGGCCCTAGCGGAGGCACAGTTTGTGTGGCCCTCCATATCAGTGCCCATCATTCTGCCGACTCCAGGTAGGCCAAGTGTATATTTTGTATACTCTGTCTTTTCCCACACTGCATGCATTCCATTCAATGTCGCTAATTGAATTTTCCTCCCTTGCAGATGATGCAGATGCCTGAGACACACTGCACACACTCACCACACACACTACATACACTTACCACACACACTACACACACTCACCACACACACTACATACACTTACCACACACACTGCACACACTCACCACACACACTACATACATTTACCACACACTGCCCACCCACTACAGTACACTGCGCACACACACTACATACACTCACCACACCACTCATCCTTCCTACGTGTTGCTACCTTGTCGTGGTGGGAAGGCTTGTGTGCCTCCATGACCATGAAGGCTATATTGGTGGGGGGTCACCCCCCAGCAGGTTCAACCATGCCGGGCAGGTTCAGGGTAGAGGCCAGACGAAAAGCAACAACTGGCCCTCCAGGTTGGGGGTTGGGCATGGGTCTAACAACCCCACCCCGGAAAAAGACAGCCTGTTACAGGACAAAGGTCTGAAGAACAAACCTGCCCATGTTTTTTCCCAACCAATATTAAACAAGTTCCCTTTATCCTGTATATTTGTTGTTTCTTGCCACATTACAACAGTAGAGGTTTTGGAGAAGGCACACAATATAACAAAATCCCATTCTAAATGAATAGGCATCATATGGAGTTGGTCCCCCCTGTGCAGCTATAACAGCCTCCACTGTTCTGGGAAGGCTTTCTACAATATTCTGGAGCATTTGTGAGGATATTTGACTTCATCTAGATGGCCTCATTGGATTAATCAATTCGTCAGGATATCTGTCTGACAATATATAAAGACAGACAGAAAAGTCATGTCATCAAATTATCCCTTTACATAAGAAAATGTTGTTGTTGTTCACAAAGTGGATTATATTAGGCTATGGATAGTCCGTATATGTTGCTTGGCTCAATAAAAGTTTTAAAAACAACATTCCCATGATGTGTTCTGTAGGCAGACATTATTTTCATCATTCAAGTTAATTGTATTTTGTGTACACTATGTGAATCGCGCAGGTAGGATAGATAGATGTGCGCTGTATTGCAACTCTCCTTTTTAAAAGTGTAATTTTGCTCTAATCGAGCTAAAACTATAACGGGATGAACGGAGCGCATCGCCAAGGAACACTAACGATGGGGTCCGACCGCCCTTCGTAACGTATCCCTTGGCTGTGGTATACCTTGGCTAAGAAGGCTCTGGGAAACAGCGCTTCGGCTCCAAGGAAGGCTAACGATGTATCTTCGGAAGGTACATCGTAAGGGCGATTTACGATGTACCTTGGGTGGAGCTGTTTCCCAGAGCCTTCGTAGCCAAGGTATACCTTGGCTTAGGAAGGTTCTGGGAAACGCATCGCCACCTAGAGGTGGACCTAACGACGTTCTTACGATGCACGTAGCGCTACGATGCCTTAACGATGCCTCTGGGAAACGAGGCCCTGGGCTCTTGAGGCCACCTAGTGGCAACAGACGGTATCGGCTTGTCTCTATCTAACCAGCTCAGTGGCCTTGTGGTTAGAGTGTCCCTGAGACTGGGAGGTCAGGAGTTCGATCCCCGGCCGAGTCATCATGTCAGCACGGCTGGGCTCCATCACCAAATGATTCCAAGGTCGTCACGGCAACCCTGGGGCCCAGCTGACACCACTCGCCTCATCAGCCCTCGCCCTGCAGAAACACCAGCTGATGAGCTGGGACTGCTGAACACCCCAGGGAGAAGAGAACAGAGGGGTCAGAGGACTGGTGAGTGGACGGACCTGGTTGATGGTGGTGCTGGTTGTTCTTTTGGTGGAATATGGCGAATGTGGCTATTTTTCCTCTGCTCACCCCGCAGATCAGAAGCCCGGACCGGACCCCAGAACTGACCCCAGGACCCCAGGACCTCCGCGGCCAGGCGGAGAGAACCCCGGAGTATGGAGGCAGAACCCCAGGACCTCCGCGGCCAGGCGGAGAGAACCCCGGAGTATGGAGGGTTAGGGTTAGAGGGTTAACCCTAACCCTAGAGAACCCCGGAGTATGGAGGCAGCTCGGCTGGCCCACATTTCTGTTGTGACTTTCTCCTTTGTTTGGTGATTTGGACTGGTAATAAACGCGCCCCGGCGCTAATCTGCTCCCCGACCTCAGTGCTGTACTCCACCCTGCATTCCCTCTCGTTGTCCCACAGTACCAAGTGGAGGCCAGGCCAGTAGAGGGCAGTACCAGCAGCCAGAGCCCTCCCCCCCTGCATGCGTTCAACAGTGAGCAGAAGCCCAGCGAGGCCATCAGCTACTCAGACTTCACTGTAAGATCGCCCCTTAACCCTCACCCTGACCCACCATTGTTAGAATGCTGTGAAGGCGGGTTCACACAACAGCTGAGACACTTTGAGCAGCTCTTGAAGGAGATTGGATTGTTTTGTGACAATTTATGTTGAAAGTTCCAAAACTGAATCGAAGTCAAATTTTAGACTCTCAAATCTAGAACTGCCTCATTAGATCTACCTCTCCTTTGTAACCTGCGTAATATCTTTTAGTGACGGTCTCTCTCTCTCTCTCTCTCTTTCTCTCTCTCTCTCAACGTTATGACACATTCTCCCTCTTTCTGAGAGACGCCCCTCACTCTCCCTCAATGTCTTATTTTATTTTTCATATGAATCACTAAATGTATATTTTATTATCTTGTCTCCTGTGTTAACTAGCACAGCTAACAGGAGTGGATAGGCATAAGGTTCAACAACCATCACTACTGTGAGTTTAGTTAACTTGGTGCAGATCTGTAGTCATGGGTACAGACTGACTAGATCAGGGCTATGAGCTCCTATGAGCTCCAGAGAGACCGGAGATCATGGGTATAGCTCCTATGAGCTCCAGAGAGACCGGAGATCACGGGTATGAGCTCCTATGAGCTCCAGAGAGACCGGAGATCATGGGTATAGCTCCTATGAGCTCCAGAGAGACCGGAGATCACGGGTATGAGCTCCTATGAGCTCCAGAGAGACTGGAGATCACGGGTATGAGCTCCTATGAGCTCCAGAGAGACCGGAGATCAGGGCTATGAGCTCCAGAGAGACCGAAGATCACGGGTATGAGCTCCAGGAAGACCGAAGATCAGGGCTATGAGCTCCTATGAGCTCCAGAGAGACTGGAGATCACGGGTATGAGCTCCTATGAGCTCCAGAGAGACCGGAGATCACGGGTATGAGCTCCTATGAGCTCCAGACAGACCGAAGATCACGGGTATGCGCTCCAGAGAGACCGGAGACCACCGGGTCTAAGCCGGCCCTTCACAGCCCTTCACAGCCTTTAGAGAGAGTTTAGAGAAGCTTGTGATTCTTGCACTTTGCCTTTAGCACTAGATGATGCTCTTAGTCACTTGTTTTAGAAAGAAGATGCACTTGTGAGTTCTGGCAAGTAGTAGTACATTGGCTCTTCCTACGTTAGATGCAATTATTGTTAGTCGCTTTGGATAAAAGCGTCTGCTAAATGACTGTAATGTAATGTAATGTAATGTTATCTCAGCCATCCTGGATTGGTCCGGTTTGACCTTGAGGACATTCCCATCGCCGTGGCGACCGAGGGAGGGAGGGAAGGGTTGAAGTTTTTATAAAGTATTGTAGAACATTTTTATAAATCACGTTTGATACAACACGCTAAAGCAATATGTGAATCACTGTAAGGTCATGATATACACTGGATATTTGAGATACACTGTAAAAGTTCAGTTTAATTTCATTTGTAGTAAACCATGTATCCCTGTTCAGACACTGGAAATGTGGTAACAGACAGGTTTAAGCAATTACCAAGGAAATGTAATCCCTTCAATTCTCCACAAGATGGTGGTAGAGGTGTGATAGGCAGGAAGGGTTTTATGTGAAGGAGAGTCAGTATATTCCACTAGGGAGAAGTGAGAGAGAACAGTAGGTAGGCTCGTGTAATTCATCTAAGTCTACACCAGGGGGAGCCAGAGATAGTAGTATGTTTGGGGAAGCGCTGTGTCTGTAACGTCCCATGTATTTTTTTGCGTGGCTGGAAGCCGCGCAGCTAGTATAGCGTTTGTCGGGTTATCAATCCCTCCCTCCCTTACTCCCTTACTCCCGACAATGTTGGCCTGCATCTCTCTGTTGGCAATACAAGAGGCAGTAGTCCCAGGACACCAAAATCGACCAGCCGATTTCCACTGCACAAGTAGAGTAGTGGTCAGAGCATTGGACTCACACCTGGGAGACCGGGGTTTAAGACCCGGTATGGATGACCTTATGGGACTATACCCCAAACCTCCACATGTTCATCCTTTCACTCCAACCTTTACCCCTTGCCTTATAGATCAGATCCTGTCCCAGCCCCAACCCATATTCTAACCCCAACCCACACTAGGGACTGGAAGAAGGGCACCAAAATCAACCAGCCGATCCCCACTGCACAAGTAGAGTAATGGTCAGAACAATTGGACTCCCACGCGGGGGCCGGTCGGGGATAGTTGGAACAGACTGACAGCCAATCAGATTGCAGTATATATCATGCATTCGAAGTGGAGAAGGATGTGGGAGACCGGGGTTCTACTCTCGGTCAATAGTGATTGCAATATATCAATGATGCTGATCTCCTTGACTTCTTATGTATACCCAACCATCTGATCTCCTTGACTTCTTATGTATACCCAACCATCTGTCTGTTCTTATGTATACCCAACCATCTGTCTTCTTATGTATACCCAACCATCTGATCTCCTTGACTTCTTATGTATACCCAACCATCTGTTCTTATGTATACCCAACCATCTGATCTCCTTGACTTCTTATGTATACCCAACCATCTGTTCTTATGTATACCCAACCATCTGATCTCCTTGACTTCTTATGTATACCCAACCATCTGTTCTTATGTATACCCAACCATCTGTTCTTATGTATACCCAACCATCTGTTCTTATGTATACCCAACCATCTGTCTGTTCTTATGTATACCCAACCATCTGTCTGTTCTTATGTATACCCAACCATCTGTCTGTTCTTATGTATACCCAACCATCTGTCTGTTCTTATGTATACCCAACCATCTGTCTGTTCTTATGTATACCCAACCATCTGTCTGTTCTTATGTATACCCATCCATCTGTCTGTTCTTATGTATACCCAACCATCTGTTCTTATGTACAGTATACCCAACCATCTGTTCTTATGTATACCCAACCATCTGTCTGAATGTGAAAGGGGTTAAGAAATTAAAACTTGTCACACTTGCCACATCTTTTCCTCTGAGTGTTCTTTGTTGTGGCCTAACTGTTTATGCTTTCACAGAGGATACACTACATCAATTCATTCATTTGTTCGTTAAGTTAATAATTCCTTCATTCATTATTTCTGAAAAATACCGGTACATCATTCTGTGCATTTCTTATAAACTTCCCTAAACGTTTCCAGTTGTTGGTGTGCTTTGAAATTGTGAATTGTGAAAAAATTAATATTGATTATGGTAGATATTTGAATAGATATTTTAACTGCGTGGTAATGGCTGACCTGGACAGAAAATAATAGATGTATTAAGTCATAGTTATACCACTGTGTTTGTGACTTACTTCTCTGCCTCACACGAGCACACACAGACACTATGCTTGCACTAATTTGAACTGTCTTTACCATAAGTGATGGCAAAGGTGGGCAGTATTGATCATCCTCTTCACCCAATCAGCACAGTGCACTTTTTCTTCTTTGCTTGGAGACCAGGGTATGATCTCCCATCAGGGAGATATCATATTAATATTCTCACAGATATAATAACACTCAATCTGGATTCTGTGGTATTATATATAAATCATATGCTATATTATTGCACTATGAAAAACAACCAGATCAGTTCATTGTTAACTATTATACCTTTTTGTTTGATCTTCTGATCCTATTTTCTGCAGTTCTCAAATCTGCATTGTAAGGCAGGTGAATATCAAGTAAGACAGTCATTGTCAATGCCATCTGTATGTTTTACTTTGAACAAAACAGTGCATACAGTAGACACATGACACATCAATAAAAGTACACATTTATTAGGCTCTAAAAAAATGTACACATCCAAACACACATGGTAATGATAAATACTATTACAAAATTTAGTTGAACACACACACACATAAGGAAGCCAACATAGGAAAACACACATTGAAAATGTAACTATTTACAAGGAAGACGTATCGCCCACACCAATCATTTCCCCTTTTCCACCTCCCATCTCTGTTTTTCCTTGAGGTAAAAAACAGACTCCTTAAAGTCTTTCCAGGTCATTTCCTTGTCCATGCCCTGGTCATTGTACAAGGAGAAGACCTTAGCTGGGCAGTAAATGTACGTCCCTGCAACACCAGGGAAGCCTGTGTGGACATGAGGACTGTTTGGGCCCTGCTTTAATGCCATGTGACAAAAACGGCACAAACGACCTGTGTGCTGCAGGGTGTCAGACCTCTTCCTCTTTTTCTGCCCTCTCTCCTCCACCCTCTTCTTTGTGTCCTCCAGTTCTTGCTGAAACTTTTTTTTGGTCCCCACAAAGTCTTTAAATGGCATTTTGGGGTTTGTGAGACCCTCAGGACCATAGGCTTTAAAAACCTTACTGGAGCAGTAAAAATAATGGACAGTGCCCTGCTGGTAGAAGAAATGGATGGAGGAGCCGTCATTTTCAAACATGGACTTTAGCTGACCACAGGAAAGACATGTCTGTTTGTTTCTTGCGTCCTTCTGGCTGTTATTGTTGTTGTTGTTGCTGCTGCTGCCTCTCCATGATGCCCAGCACAATGTTCTCGATGGCGTCCTCAGTTAAAGGTGTGGCTGCAGCAGGTTCACATGGATTCTGTTATGGAAATTACTGTTCTAGTAAAAATGATTTACCAAGATTCGCTCAAAAGGTTAAGTCTGGTTTATTGTGAAAAACATACGAGCGCAAGGACTTCCTGAACAACGAGTGGTTCGTCAGCGAAGTGAATTCAAAGCTTGTCAGAGCCCAGTCTTATATTCAAGCAAAACACAGGTACGGCGCTTTGAGGATGTGATTGGCTACTGCATTGTACATATGAATGGCAGGCGTGGCAAAGAGTAAAGACATGTGACATGAGAAAATGAATGGCAGGCGTGGCCAAGAATAAAGACATGTGATAAACAAAGAAAACAAAGGTCTGAATCAGGACGAGGAAGACTAAGGTGGGGCCCTTCTGACTTAAACAAAGAGATGAGGAAGAGCTATGCAGAGTGTGTTTACAATTACAAAGGGGGGAGAGTTGGTGTTTTACATTAGACTGAAACTGGGGTTTGCAGGGGACTTGGGGGAATGTGATGAATTACCAGGACAAAGGTTTAAGGTGTTTGGATGTAAATTCCTGGACAATCCCTCATTTGTGCCTGAACAGGCACACAAAAATAAAATATAAAATCCAAACACAGTGTAAACAGTCAGCTATGCTATACATGTGGAAAGGAAATAATCTCTCCACTAGGTGGAGCAAAAAAAAAAAAAAAATTCTTTTTTTTTTCTTTTTTTATTATTTTCTTTCCACGTGCAAAATCACGCACCAAAACCCCTTGTTTCAGAAATTTGACAGGAAACAAGATAAAAAAGATGACATGATTATATACTATTTATAGTCTAAGAGTGGACAACCATTCACCAAAAAACTTGATTTTACAAGGCAAAAAAGATAAAATGGTTACCAGTGTAAGAGGGGCAAAAAACCTCTTGGTCAATTTAGAGGAAAAACCCAAACTTATTTATCAACTCATGTTTCAACCATTGTAACTCTTGTAAACAAATATGATATTTTTCAGATTATTTCAAAGTTCATTCACTCTTGTGAATAATCGCATGTGATGTCCTATGGAACATAGATTCCATGTGTGCGTCTCTGAATGTTTAATGTAGGTTCCAGTGTGTGCGATTAGAGGTGCAGTCCGATTGCTCATCAGAGGAGAATGTCATCTGGGGAATGCAAGGCGTCTTCTCTTCTAGATCGCAACTTCAATGTCGCGTTGCTTGAAATCAGTTATGTTCAATGTTAGTGTGTGCAGGTGTGTGTGCGTGTGTGGTGCATCTTGTGAGGAGGTGACCAGCAAGGTCATTTTTCCTCCGATTCCTCGTCAGAGGAGAGGACAGTGTGATGGCCCATGGTTTTGGCCTCTGAGCCCTCTGGTTCAGCTGCATTCTGATCTCCTGGTGTTTGCGATCCCCTGGTGGACCGTCCTCTGCTGCTTGGACCCGTCGGCAATGGCTTGCATGGGTCCACGAAGTCCTCTCAGATCGCTGTCTGCGTGGTGAGTAGAAACTGGTACGGCCCGAGCCACCTCCAGTTCCAGCTCCTTCGTCTGTGGTCGTGGACCAGGACCCAATCCCCAGGAGAGATGTGATGCAGGAACCCCTCCTTAGCCTCAGGAATGGCGGTCCTCACTCTGTTGAAGACATCTTTTAGAATGTTATTCAGTGCAAGACAATATTGTATCATATCATCTTCACATGACATGAGACTAATCTTATTTTGGGGAAAACGGTGTTTTAGTCATTTTCATAGGTCGACCAGTAAGGACTTCATATGGAGCCAGCCCTGTGGTCTGGTGCGGTCTCCCTCTCATGTACATGAGTGCCAGAGGTAGAACTTTCATCCATGACAGACCTGTCTCTGCCATCAGCTTGGTGAGCTTTACTTTCAGAGTTTGATTAGCTCTCTCCACTATTCCAGCACTTGCTGGATGATAGCTACAATGCGTTCTAAGGTCAATCTGTAGGCTATTGCAGATTTCCTGAATGACACTATTTACAAAATGGCTCCCTCGATCTGAAGAGAGTTTGGTTGGCAGGCCCCATCTTGGAATGATCTCTCTCAGGAGACTCTTTGCCACTGACAACGCTGAGGCATGCCTGCAAGGAAATACCTCAGTCCATTTGGAGAAAACATTAGTTAATACCAGGCAATATTTGTACCCCTGGCATGGAGAGAGTTCAATAAAATCCATCATAACATGTTCCCATGGCCCACTTGGCCGAGGATGTGCTGACAGTTCCATTTTTCTCCCTTTTCCAACATTGGTTTGCATGCATATGATGCATTTGGCACAGTTTTGTTCCTCAAAAACCGTGAAACCTGGTGCATACCAATACCTGTTAACATCCTCCGTCACCCCTGTTTTGAAACATGATCTGGCCCGTGGGCTAGTTTGAAAGCATAATGAAAACATGAACGAGGTAGTACAGGTTTGTCATTAGGCCCTAGATACAGGTTAGTTTGGTGGTGGAAATGTGCACTTATTCCTTCATTTCTTTTTCTCCGCAGGTGGAGCAGATGCTTGTAGGTCAGAAATGTAGGCTCTTGAACTGAACCCGGTCCATCCCTGTACTGCTCCACGTAGGGCCGGCCCGGGTCGTGCTGCTGGAGGGCTCACCTCGGCGCTCCCGCTCCCCCAGTACAGGCTGATGAAGTGCTCCGTCTGTGGATTCACAGATGAGAGAGACAAACAGAGACAAAACAGAAGAGCAAAAAGAGAGTCCTCTGGTCTGGTCTCCCTGTTCCCCTCTTTGGTCAGGAACGGTTATTCAAAATCTGTTGGAGATTCTCAGAAATATGGTTAAGCGCAAGCTCCTGCTTTGGGGAAAAATGTTGTTATTCAGTCAGGAAACTTAAACAGGGTGTCTGTTCAAGTGTCATTTTAGAGCCAGTCTGCAGTAGCCTACAGTGACATCAGGGGCAGCGTTAGAATGACTTCAACACGCCCAGTCCCCAGTCATGATCAAGGCAATTGGGTTTGGCTCTAGCATTTCTCTCACGATTTTATGAAAATAAAATAACCATATTCTCGTCTCAACAAAACAACACCCCCTAAGGGTGAAAGCAAAAATTTCCTGAAGTCAGGATAAAAATAGAGATGAGGCAAAGAAAATGACACTAAAATGAATTGGCTTCATTTACAATTAACTAATCAAAAAACTCCAGCAAAGCTTCATTTGTATAGCTAAAAATTTGTATATCTAAACCCTCCCTCTTCTGCATTTGAGGACAGAGTATTTGGGCACTGCTTCGGACAAAATGGTCTCTTCTATGTTTCATACTTATCTGTCGCTCACAGTGAGTTGGTGACGTGGCGTTGGCTTTGCATCTCACGAACCCCAGATCGCTTATCTGTAGGGAAACAGGCCAGTAACCTCCATCTCCCCCTCCGGTCCTGTGCCCGTCTCCTGGTTCGGCATTCACCCATCACTCCCGGAACGACAGTTGTCTGTAAAAAAACACTCAGGAAAAACACTCAGGCCCGATGAATGTGCCTCAAACTATAAACATGAGATATTTAACATACTCATTAAACACATACAAATAACCAAATAATCACACAGCAGCAAAGCAAATCGGGGGCCAGAGAGATAGCCCCATCGAAAGAGAACAGCCCTCAGCGCTGTCTCATATCCTCTTTCCATGCTGGACCAAGAATGACCCTCAAGTCATTCGTGACTCCACACAGTTCATAGCTTCATGCTGGCGAGGGGCAATCACTCCTTGGTAGCCCACACAATGCACTCCAGGAAAATCTGAAAACATCAACACAGAACTTCACAGAAACAGAACATCCTTACGTCCTCAGCTACATCTGTCTTCTTCTGTTTATTTACCTTAAAAAAAAAATCTCTCTTTCTTGGCTAGTTAAAATCTCCCTTATGGGTTGTTCAAGGGAACTCCAGCAGGTGGCGCTCGACCCCAAATTTGAGGCTCTTCCTTTTCATTCAGCTTGCGGTAACTGTGACACCGTTCAATCCAGTGGCCATACTGACCACAATGGAAGCATGAATCATCTCTATCTTCACTTCGATTATACCTTTTTCCTCGCCTAACCCTACCAGAACGCTTCCTATTGTTTCTCTGTCGCCACTGTGGTCGTTGTTGGTTCCACCTCGCACCAGCAGTTTGATTGTCCAGCTGTTGTAACTGAGCAGCTTGTAATCTGGCTGCACCTAGCTTCATTTCTTTCAACTCCCTCTCTTCAATGTGATCACGAAGACGCTCCGCATAGCGGAAATGATCAACAACTTCTTCGAGAGAAGTCGATTCCCAGGTGTGGCACATCAACCTAACTTGGTCGGACAAAGAGGAGAGAGAGGTATTCATCAATTGTTGTTTCAAAATCTTTTTATAATCGGCGTTCGCTTTGTCCATGCCACTGTGTGCGGCGAAAACTGATTCTAGTCGTTCCCAAAATTTCTCGAACTGTTGATCGGAATTTTGTTTGCAATATGTGATACGGTCCCAATCCATCTTTTTAGGGAATCGAGTTTTGATTCTGTTCAACAGCGCAGTGTTTTGGTCAGAAAAATCGGCATGATTAAAAGGCAATGTAATGTCAAACGGATGTTTCACATCCACCCATTTTAGCCCAAGGCATTGTCTCATGATCATGGCGATTTCCTCTGCGTGAGGCTCATACATACGAACTAAACTGTTAAAAAGATTTTCAAACTCGTCAATGTCTTTGGTTGGATCGGGCAAGGTTTTAGCTATTTCACGTAGTTCATCAGAGCGCCAGGGTCTGTAAACCGTAATCTCTGGAGTCCAGGCCGCATAACCAGCTGCATAATTTATTTGTGAAGGGCGAGGAACAGGGTTTGGGCAGCGTATCAGAGGCGCTTGTATTTGCGGTCCCTCCAGACTATCTCTAGCCATTTGCAGTTGTTCCAAATTAAACTTAGCCTCAGATATAGCTCTAGCCAAATCTTCCTTATACCTCGTAGAAAGCGGCGAAATGAGAGAAGGGGCGTGGCTAATGGCGGGAGCATGAAGATGGGGAAGAACAGCCTGGTTGGGTGTGAGCACGGAGCAACGAGTCGAGGGGGGGGGGGAATCTAATTTTAAATCAGAGTTATTCTGCTGGGGAAATGGCGGAGAGACTGTTTGCTGACCCTCCTTATCTTTCCTTCCTGACCTAAAAACCCACTCTCGTGCTACTCTCTCCCAAATCTTAAAAACAGACCAGTCTATAGAATTAACAGGCTTTTCCCTTAACCTAGACATCTCAACCACCTCTAGCTGCTTAGAATCTTAGAATTTAACACTAAAAAATGTCAGATGTGGATGTAAGAAATCGAAAATGCTTTAGCACATAACGAAAATCTGCCAACAAACGCTCGCAGAATAATGCTTGAGCGCAACAATCTCCTCAGGCTAGACACGTTTAGCAGTAGAAATTCTTTACATCCTCTAGCATATTTTAATAGCTAGTGTTACAGGGACACCTAGTGGTGATCCCAAAATGTTGCATGTATGACCCGGATGTGGTCTTTGGCCGTGCGCGGGGAAATTTAAAGAAACAAATCCCTAATAATCACGACGCAGCCTAAGAAAGGAAACCTTATGGTTAACTCACGGCGGGAAAGAATACAATTTCGAAAGAAACAAAGACACATTAAACCGCTAATTAACTCACCCAGCAACTGGTCCTTTGTTGTCCCTCTGGCTTGGGCGGGATCACCGGGACAGTGTTTTCCTGCGTCTCCTAGGCAACCAGCTAGCCTACTGGGAATCTAGCAGAATTTTAACAGTCTAAAAAGTGTACAAAACAATACTTTACCTGGATCCATGGCGCGCATAACAAACAATAATCAAGAGCCGAGGCTCAAACAGTGAACACATAAGACGAACAACCCCGTTCGGGGACAAAAACAGACACTCCGGAGATTAGCTGGTAATCGCACTCACTGCGAACTTCAACCCATTTGGAAATCGCACTCACTGCGAACTTCAACCCTGTGGGAATCGCACTATCTGCGAACTTCAACCCTGTGGAAATCGCACTATCTGCGAACTTCAACCCTGTGGAAATCGCACTATCTGCGAACTTCAACAGGTTCCCTTCTGTGCTAATTCTGGAACATCGAACTAAAGCAACCCAAAACGTTATTCTAGAAGTGCACTCTCACTTCTTAACTACAGCCGAGCCGACAAACAATCTAAACTGTAGTCTACATCAACTGTAAGGAAGCGAGTCCCAAAACCAAAATTACACCTCTTCTGAAGAGAACCCCGGTAGCCTAAACAAGGACGAAGTCAGAGAACAATGCAATATCACCAATCCTAAACTGCCACTGTTAAAAAACAACGCCTTATCGCCACCACCTTCCCCGGGGAGTTTGCTTTCAACAATACGCCAGACCCACAACACAATCTGAAACGAAACCAAGGCAAATACCAAGCATAAAAGGATTCGTTTTTCAACGTACCGTGAGTTTAGCCGAGTGAAACCAAACGAGGCGGACTTCTCCGAACCAATGCAATAGGCGCAAAGAGAGAAGATTTTCCAGAGCTCGCTACTGCTCCGCACGTCTGGCTTCCTTCGTTGTTCACTCCAGGCGAACCCCACAGTAGCCGATCCCGTCCCGAGTCGCCAAATTGTTATGGAAATTACTGTTCTAGTAAAAATGATTTACCAAGATTCGCTCAAAAGGTTAAGTCTGGTTTATTGTGAAAAACATACGAGCGCAAGGACTTCCTGAACAACGAGTGGTTCGTCAGCGAAGTGAATTCAAAGCTTGTCAGAGCCCAGTCTTATATTCAAGCAAAACACAGGTACGGCGCTTTGAGGATGTGATTGGCTACTGCATTGTACATATGAATGGCAGGCGTGGCAAAGAGTAAAGACATGTGACATGAGAAAATGAATGGCAGGCGTGGCCAAGAATAAAGACATGTGATAAACAAAGAAAACAAAGGTCTGAATCAGGACGAGGAAGACTAAGGTGGGGCCCTTCTGACTTAAACAAAGAGATGAGGAAGAGCTATGCAGAGTGTGTTTACAATTACAAAGGGGGGAGAGTTGGTGTTTTACATTAGACTGAAACTGGGGTTTGCAGGGGACTTGGGGGAATGTGATGAATTACCAGGACAAAGGTTTAAGGTGTTTGGATGTAAATTCCTGGACAATTCACAACAGCTGGAGACAAGGTAACAACTGGCACACTAACAGTCTCACTCCCCTCTGTTAAAGCGTGCCATAGATGCTGTCTCTCCTGTAGCTTCTCTGGGCTGATGTTCAATTAGGGGTTGGTGAAAGTATTTCGGTGATGGAAGATCCGAGATGTTGTCTATCAACTCAGGCTGAGGAGGGAGGTGCCACAATGACACCATCTTCATGGGATTGCTCACAGGAGGAGAGCCCGGCCATAGACCCATGGATTCCAACTCCGTCTTCATCCATATCTTCTGCTGCTGTGAACAGGTCCACTGGCTCACATCATGGTCATAGCCGGGAAGTTGGGGAGGAGGACAGCTGGGGTGGCTTGAACTGCCTGGTAATGGATGGAATATAATAAACAATATTTTGAGTCATAGGTATACCACTGTGTTTGTGATTGTGACACTTCTCTGCCTCACATGGGCAGACACAGAGACACAATATTAATACACTTACTTTGAGTTGCCTCTATACATGATGGCAGAGGTGTACTGGGCACTGCTGACAGCTCATGAGAGGAGAGAGGCTCTGAGAATACAAATTATTATTTTAAGAATCAAAATCCCTATTAAAACAGGAAGAAATCTTACACATTTGAACCAATTTCATATTTACCAGTAAGAGAAGTACTAGTCCCTGAGCTGCATCCTTCAGCATGAGGTTCAGATTGTGCCGAATCTATAGAAAGGAAATGTAATAGATGACATGTTCATGAGGACAGCTACCGTATTGGCAACAACAAATAAATAATACAATTATAATTCTCTATTTACCGGAGAGGAATGCAGGCACTGTCTTCCCTGCAGACGCAGTAGCTGCTGCAGCTGTGGTCTGGCTGCCAGCTCCACTGAGACCTGTTACATCAGCATAGCATTGACCAGGGTCACCCATACATCTACGACAGCAATCAGTGAAATAATACTTGATAAAAATGCATACTTTGGGGGACTTCCTGCCTCACTGTAGACTGCGGAAACAAAGCCAGTAGCTGTTTTGGAATGGGTGGATGCTTCACAAGAGCTGGGTGCTTCACACTTGCAGATGGACCTGTTGAAATTATGAATAGACATTTACAACATTAGGTGGTGAATGAGGGTGGAAGAACTATGTGAATTTGGAGATATTCACCATGGGAAGAGAGACCAGACGCTACAGCGGAAATGACTTCAGAAGGCCTTGATTGAGTGGCAGTGGGTTTGCTCCTTACTGTAAAAGAAAACATACTGAGTCACTCTCCACCATATTACTAGATGTATGTAATAGTCACTTTCCTAACCTGATTGTCATGTCCCCATCTCCTCAAATTGGGGGTTTTAGGGAAGAATATTTCTTACACAGCAGGGGAAGTCAAGTGACATTACAAAACAACATTTCACACAGTATATAGCATGCAGTGAACTAAATGTTAGTAGTCTTAATTAGTCTTAATCTAAAATGCATGCAAAAAGGGTTGCTGAATGCAACTCCTATAGAAAATTCATATGACTTACCTTAGCCTCCGGATAATTCATGATGCATTGGACATAACAGTCCGTTTGCTTTTGTTAGTAGAACACAAGAACAAAATTGGACATCAGAACAAGGCCAGAACACGGCCAAAACAATAAACCAGTGTAAGAAGCCTTCAGTCATGGTGGAGGCGTTCTGTGTCTCAGAACTCTTCCACCACTCTGATGGAGATGAACCTCGGCCTGTAGACACAGCTGGGGCTCCTGTGACTGCAGCTCCTGGTCAATCTGAGGACATGAAAATAACATTCTCACTGTTGATCATGATCATTTGCAAAAACACAGTGACCAGGAAAAGTAACAAAATATTTTTCAATTAACTCACCCTGGATAAATTTGGAGGGAGAAATACTTAACATTGCCCTGTCAAGCTCCTCGTCATCATCTGTAAAATAAAACACAGACATCACTATGACTAGCACATTACATTAGGATAAATGTTTTTCTTATAAGGGTGTTTGACACTGACATACCTGTAGATTGAGACAGAGGTGTGGCAGTCAGAAGAGTGGGGGGGTTCAGGGATTTGGTCTGCTGGTCTAACAGGTATTTTTGCAACCTGTGCATTTTGGTTCCAGCTGCACACTTCTGGCGCATGATGAAGGTAGCAAATCCATCAGCCCTGTTGTCCCAAACTTCTTTCCAGGTGTCTTTCGCTCTGACACCAAAGCCAACCAGGTTGTCCTCTTCTGAAAGCCGTGGTGGAGCAGTGGACCGCTCAGCTTCATATTTGAGGAGAGACCTTATCTCCTCGAAACTGAGGGCATACTCCTCAAAGGAGACAAGACTGTCCTTGTGGTGTCCTTCTGCCACAAAGACACCAGTGTCTCTCCTTCTGGACAGTCTTGATCAGGTACACTGTGTACCCCACATCGTTCTCCAACAGCCATCTGAAGGATTTGCCCTTGTATTTACCAAACTGGAGGATATACTCCCCAAGCACTTCACTCCGGTTTGTGTAATCCCCTCCTCTGTTAAAAACCACAGTCCTGGCATTCACCCTGGCCACATCGTCTTTGACTGGCGCTGACCTGTCTTGTAATGAGCGGTCATTTTTAATTTTTCTTTCCTCTTCTGAAGGCTCCTGCCGCAAAAAGCCCAAGGACCCCTTCCGGAAGCAAACAGTCCCCTTCCCCGGGAAGATTACACTATGCTTTTGGGACATGTTGATGACTTCTGTAAACGAGAACAACAAAACATACTGTTAAATTTGTGGAATTTAAACTTAAGTGTCATAATCATCACTTTAGTACAAATTTGAATAAATTGAGTGTACAGTAAGGCATACTATAACTAGATTACATGTAACCATTACAGAAAAGGAGTAGAGCTACTACTTATATGCTCTAGGCTAAGCTCTAAGCCTTGTAGGCCTATGCCATCACCTTATGACTACACAGACACAACAAGACTGCTTTAACTAGCAAAGTAGCCTACCCATTTACAGGAGCAAAGTAGCATACCCAATATCGAGTAGTTTCAAACTAGACAACCAGATTATCATTCCACATTATTGGTAACGATACACCAGCTGTGCGGGTCGAGTGAATCTGTGATCCACACTAGAATATGAAACATAACATGGTCGTGGCTGAGTGTCATGTCTTAACAAGATTGGATCATGTCAACATGATTAAAAGTACACTAGTGGTAAAACTCAGATGCACCAGAGTTGGTGGACTGATGGCAACTGTCTCATCGATGACACACGCCCAATTTGGTGGCTCAAGGACCGTTACCTTCTTGAGTAAATACTTTTGGTTTCATCACAAACAAGAATCACAGGCAATAGTTTGCTTATGACCACAGCATGAAATGATTTCAACAAGCTGAACAGAAATGTTTTGAGGGCAACACAGAGGGCTGTGATAATGTAAAGGGGATTTGACTCAGCCAGAAATTAATTTACATGTAGGCCTACAAGAAAAACAACGTAAAATTGACAAATAAAAAAGTCCCAAGCCCACAATAGTAAGAAATATGTTTTGGAATCAACGTAACGTGATGTCCCTTTCCTTTTTAGACCATTTCGAGCCCTTGTAGCCTCTCGCACCACCAAGGAATGGGCAGTCCAATTCCTTTTTAGACTATTTCGAGCCCTTGTAGCCTCTCGCACTCAACCACTTTGCCAGGTGACCTTTATAAGTATGGGAGGGCTCAGAGCTTGAGGGTTTAAGGGGGACATTGGGACTGGGCCACCTTCAAAAGCTGCCAGAAAACAGGTTTGACCAAAGCTGTAGGCAACAGACCTCGTGGCGCAATGGGAGCTTGGCGCTTGGTCCCTGGCAAAAGGAAAATTAGCCACAGAGCAAGAGTGACCCTCGGAATTAACCCCACAAGTTTCTTGATAGGCCTAAAAACTCTGGCAGCTTTTGACCCGTGGCAAATGCCGACGTGGCCCTCGGGTCCCGGATATCTCAGTGGGTAGAGCATCACAGGGGTGCCGTGTAGTTCCTCGTTAGTATAGTGGTCAGTATCCCCGCCTGTCACGCGGGAGACCGGGGTTCAATTCCCCGACGGGGAGGCAACATTGCATTTGCAACATTGCATTTGCAACATTGCAGGCCGGCAGTAACTGCTTTGTTTACCGAGGGAAGAACGTGCTTCGTGCCTGTGGCCGTCCTTCTGAGAAGTATTCTGAGCATTGGTGGTTCAGTGGTAGAATTCTCGCCTGCCACGCGGGAGGCCCGGGTTCGATTCCCGGCCAATGCAGAGACTGTATCTTTGTCACTAGAGCTAGTGGCTCCCTTCACTGAGCAGCAGCCGAGGACAGAGCTTCTGATAGGCTCTTTGGTAATATAAAGAGCAATATCCTGGTCTGTTCCTTTTTCTTTGATTAGAAACTAGATCTTTTCTGGACGTCGTGGAAAGGGCCCGATCCCGACTAGACTGTGAGGGCCCGGATAGCTCAGTCGGTAGAGCATCAGACTTTTAATCTGAGGGTCCAGGTTTCAAGGATGCAAGAATATTGCAGAAATGATCCTTTGGAATTGACTCACTGCAAGAATATTGCAAAATGCGGTACAGTTCTGCGAGGCCTGCGACCTAGACTGCACAGTGAACACTGCACAATCATCTCCAATTCCCATTGCAAATGTATGCTGCCCTCTAATTGTCCAAATGTATGAAATGCCACAGAAGCACCAAAATTGGTGAAGCTCTCTCTTACATAACACTCACCTAATGTAGTGGCTCTGGGACCTTTGGAAAAATGTATTTGTCAGTCAAAAGTCACTTCCAAAAGCCTGTCAAAAGTCTCTTCCAACGCCCAAGTCTCCATCAAACAACTGACATTTTATCCTGCCCTCTAGTGGTAAAACTCAGATGCACCAGAGTTGGTGGACTGATGGCAACTGTCTCATCGATGACACACGCCCAATTTGGTGGCTCAAGGACCGTTACCTTCTTGAGTAAATACTTTTGGTTTCATCACAAACAAGAATCACAGGCAATAGTTTGCTTATGACCACAGCATGAAATGATTTCAACAAGCTGAACAGAAATGTTTTGAGGGCAACACAGAGGGCTGTGATAATGTAAAGGGGATTTGACTCAGCCAGAAATTAATTTACATGTAGGCCTACAAGAAAAACAACGTAAAATTGACAAATAAAAAAGTCCCAAGCCCACAATAGTAAGAAATATGTTTTGGAATCAATTCCTCCAGGCCGGCAGTAACTGCTTTGTTTACCGAGGGAAGAACGTGCTTCGTGCCTGTGGCCGTCCTTCTGAGAAGTATTCCGAGCATTGGTGGTTCAGTGGTAGAATTCTCGCCTGCCACGTGGGAGGCCCGGGTTCGATTCCCGGCCAATGCAGAGACTGTATCTTTGTCACTAGAGCTAGTGGCTCCCTTCACTGAGCAGCAGCCGAAGACAGAGCTTCTGATAGGCTCTTTGGTAATATAAAGAGCAATATCCTGGTCTGTGCCTTTTTCTTTGATTAGAAACTAGATCTTTACTGGACGTCGTGGAAAGGGCCCGATCCCGACTAGACTGTGAGGGCCCGGATAGCTCAGTCGGTAGAGCATCAGACTTTTAATCTGAGGGTCCAGGTTTCAAGGATGCAAGAATATTGCAGAAATGATCCTTTGGAATTGACTCACTGCAAGAATATTGCAAAATGCGGTACAGTTCTGCGAGGCCTGCGACCTAGACTGCACAGTGAACACTGCACAATCATCTCCAATTCCCATTGCAAATGTAGGCTGCCCTCTAATTGTCCAAATGTATGAAATGCCACAGAAGCACCAAAATTGGTGAAGCTCTCTCTTACATAACACTCACCTAATGTAGTGGCTCTGGGACCTTTGGAAAAATGTATTTGTCAGTCAAAAGTCACTTCCAAAAGCCTGTCAAAAGTCTCTTCCAACGCCCAAGTCTCCATCAAACAACTGACATTTTATCCTGCCCTCTAGTGGTAAAACTCAGATGCACCAGAGTTGGTGGACTGATGGCAACTGTCTCATCGATGACACACGCCCAATTTGGTGGCTCAAGGACCGTTACCTTCTTGAGTAAATACTTTTGGTTTCATCACAAACAAGAATCACAGGCAATAGTTTGCTTATGACCACAGCATGAAATGATTTCAACAAGCTGAACAGAAATGTTTTGAGGGCAACACAGAGGGCTGTGATAATGTAAAGGGGATTTGACTCAGCCAGAAATTAATTTACATGTAGGCCTACAAGAAAAACAACGTAAAATTGACAAATAAAAAAGTCCCAAGCCCACAATAGTAAGAAATATGTTTTGGAATCAATTCCTCCAGGCCGGCAGTAACTGCTTTGTTTACCGAGGGAAGAACGTGCTTCGTGCCTGTGGCCGTCCTTCTGAGAAGTATTCCGAGCATTGGTGGTTCAGTGGTAGAATTCTCGCCTGCCACGTGGGAGGCCCGGGTTCGATTCCCGGCCAATGCAGAGACTGTATCTTTGTCACTAGAGCTAGTGGCTCCCTTCACTGAGCAGCAGCCGAAGACAGAGCTTCTGATAGGCTCTTTGGTAATATAAAGAGCAATATCCTGGTCTGTGCCTTTTTCTTTGATTAGAAACTAGATCTTTACTGGACGTCGTGGAAAGGGCCCGATCCCGACTAGACTGTGAGGGCCCGGATAGCTCAGTCGGTAGAGCATCAGACTTTTAATCTGAGGGTCCAGGTTTCAAGGATGCAAGAATATTGCAGAAATGATCCTTTGGAATTGACTCACTGCAAGAATATTGCAAAATGCGGTACAGTTCTGCGAGGCCTGCGACCTAGACTGCACAGTGAACACTGCACAATCATCTCCAATTCCCATTGCAAATGTAGGCTGCCCTCTAATTGTCCAAATGTATGAAATGCCACAGAAGCACCAAAATTGGTGAAGCTCTCTCTTACATAACACTCACCTAATGTAGTGGCTCTGGGACCTTTGGAAAAATGTATTTGTCAGTCAAAAGTCACTTCCAAAAGCCTGTCAAAAGTCTCTTCCAACGCCCAAGTCTCCATCAAACAACTGACATTTTATCCTGCCCTCTAGTGGTAAAACTCAGATGCACCAGAGTTGGTGGACTGATGGCAACTGTCTCATCGATGACACACGCCCAATTTGGTGGCTCAAGGACCGTTACCTTCTTGAGTAAATACTTTTGGTTTC
Organism: Borostomias antarcticus; assembly: GCF_949987555.1. Taxonomy (NCBI): domain Eukaryota; kingdom Metazoa; phylum Chordata; class Actinopteri; order Stomiiformes; family Stomiidae; genus Borostomias; species Borostomias antarcticus. The sequence continues at coordinate 279,682 of NC_140234.1, forward strand.
ATCACAAACAAGAATCACAGGCAATAGTTTGCTTATGACCACAGCATGAAATGATTTCAACAAGCTGAACAGAAATGTTTTGAGGGCAACACAGAGGGCTGTGATAATGTAAAGGGGATTTGACTCAGCCAGAAATTAATTTACATGTAGGCCTACAAGAAAAACAACGTAAAATTGACAAATAAAAAAGTCCCAAGCCCACAATAGTAAGAAATATGTTTTGGAATCAATTCCTCCAGGCCGGCAGTAACTGCTTTGTTTACCGAGGGAAGAACGTGCTTCGTGCCTGTGGCCGTCCTTCTGAGAAGTATTCCGAGCATTGGTGGTTCAGTGGTAGAATTCTCGCCTGCCACGTGGGAGGCCCGGGTTCGATTCCCGGCCAATGCAGAGACTGTATCTTTGTCACTAGAGCTAGTGGCTCCCTTCACTGAGCAGCAGCCGAAGACAGAGCTTCTGATAGGCTCTTTGGTAATATAAAGAGCAATATCCTGGTCTGTGCCTTTTTCTTTGATTAGAAACTAGATCTTTACTGGACGTCGTGGAAAGGGCCCGATCCCGACTAGACTGTGAGGGCCCGGATAGCTCAGTCGGTAGAGCATCAGACTTTTAATCTGAGGGTCCAGGTTTCAAGGATGCAAGAATATTGCAGAAATGATCCTTTGGAATTGACTCACTGCAAGAATATTGCAAAATGCGGTACAGTTCTGCGAGGCCTGCGACCTAGACTGCACAGTGAACACTGCACAATCATCTCCAATTCCCATTGCAAATGTAGGCTGCCCTCTAATTGTCCAAATGTATGAAATGCCACAGAAGCACCAAAATTGGTGAAGCTCTCTCTTACATAACACTCACCTAATGTAGTGGCTCTGGGACCTTTGGAAAAATGTATTTGTCAGTCAAAAGTCACTTCCAAAAGCCTGTCAAAAGTCTCTTCCAACGCCCAAGTCTCCATCAAACAACTGACATTTTATCCTGCCCTCTAGTGGTAAAACTCAGATGCACCAGAGTTGGTGGACTGATGGCAACTGTCTCATCGATGACACACGCCCAATTTGGTGGCTCAAGGACCGTTACCTTCTTGAGTAAATACTTTTGGTTTCATCACAAACAAGAATCACAGGCAATAGTTTGCTTATGACCACAGCATGAAATGATTTCAACAAGCTGAACAGAAATGTTTTGAGGGCAACACAGAGGGCTGTGATAATGTAAAGGGGATTTGACTCAGCCAGAAATTAATTTACATGTAGGCCTACAAGAAAAACAACGTAAAATTGACAAATAAAAAAGTCCCAAGCCCACAATAGTAAGAAATATGTTTTGGAATCAATTCCTCCAGGCCGGCAGTAACTGCTTTGTTTACCGAGGGAAGAACGTGCTTCGTGCCTGTGGCCGTCCTTCTGAGAAGTATTCCGAGCATTGGTGGTTCAGTGGTAGAATTCTCGCCTGCCACGTGGGAGGCCCGGGTTCGATTCCCGGCCAATGCAGAGACTGTATCTTTGTCACTAGAGCTAGTGGCTCCCTTCACTGAGCAGCAGCCGAAGACAGAGCTTCTGATAGGCTCTTTGGTAATATAAAGAGCAATATCCTGGTCTGTGCCTTTTTCTTTGATTAGAAACTAGATCTTTACTGGACGTCGTGGAAAGGGCCCGATCCCGACTAGACTGTGAGGGCCCGGATAGCTCAGTCGGTAGAGCATCAGACTTTTAATCTGAGGGTCCAGGTTTCAAGGATGCAAGAATATTGCAGAAATGATCCTTTGGAATTGACTCACTGCAAGAATATTGCAAAATGCGGTACAGTTCTGCGAGGCCTGCGACCTAGACTGCACAGTGAACACTGCACAATCATCTCCAATTCCCATTGCAAATGTAGGCTGCCCTCTAATTGTCCAAATGTATGAAATGCCACAGAAGCACCAAAATTGGTGAAGCTCTCTCTTACATAACACTCACCTAATGTAGTGGCTCTGGGACCTTTGGAAAAATGTATTTGTCAGTCAAAAGTCACTTCCAAAAGCCTGTCAAAAGTCTCTTCCAACGCCCAAGTCTCCATCAAACAACTGACATTTTATCCTGCCCTCTAGTGGTAAAACTCAGATGCACCAGAGTTGGTGGACTGATGGCAACTGTCTCATCGATGACACACGCCCAATTTGGTGGCTCAAGGACCGTTACCTTCTTGAGTAAATACTTTTGGTTTCATCACAAACAAGAATCACAGGCAATAGTTTGCTTATGACCACAGCATGAAATGATTTCAACAAGCTGAACAGAAATGTTTTGAGGGCAACACAGAGGGCTGTGATAATGTAAAGGGGATTTGACTCAGCCAGAAATTAATTTACATGTAGGCCTACAAGAAAAACAACGTAAAATTGACAAATAAAAAAGTCCCAAGCCCACAATAGTAAGAAATATGTTTTGGAATCAATTCCTCCAGGCCGGCAGTAACTGCTTTGTTTACCGAGGGAAGAACGTGCTTCGTGCCTGTGGCCGTCCTTCTGAGAAGTATTCCGAGCATTGGTGGTTCAGTGGTAGAATTCTCGCCTGCCACGCGGGAGGCCCGGGTTCGATTCCCGGCCAATGCAGAGACTGTATCTTTGTCACTAGAGCTAGTGGCTCCCTTCACTGAGCAGCAGCCGAAGACAGAGCTTCTGATAGGCTCTTTGGTAATATAAAGAGCAATATCCTGGTCTGTGCCTTTTTCTTTGATTAGAAACTAGATCTTTTCTGGACGTCGTGGAAAGGGCCCGATCCCGACTAGACTGTGAGGGCCCGGATAGCTCAGTCGGTAGAGCATCAGACTTTTAATCTGAGGGTCCAGGTTTCAAGGATGCAAGAATATTGCAGAAATGATCCTTTGGAATTGACTCACTGCAAGAATATTGCAAAATGCGGTACAGTTCTGCGAGGCCTGCGACCTAGACTGCACAGTGAACACTGCACAATCATCTCCAATTCCCATTGCAAATGTATGCTGCCCTCTAATTGTCCAAATGTATGAAATGCCACAGAAGCACCAAAATTGGTGAAGCTCTCTCTTACATAACACTCACCTAATGTAGTGGCTCTGGGACCTTTGGAAAAATGTATTTGTCAGTCAAAAGTCACTTCCAAAAGCCTGTCAAAAGTCTCTTCCAACGCCCAAGTCTCCATCAAACAACTGACATTTTATCCTGCCCTCTAGTGGTAAAACTCAGATGCACCAGAGTTGGTGGACTGATGGCAACTGTCTCATCGATGACACACGCCCAATTTGGTGGCTCAAGGACCGTTACCTTCTTGAGTAAATACTTTTGGTTTCATCACAAACAAGAATCACAGGCAATAGTTTGCTTATGACCACAGCATGAAATGATTTCAACAAGCTGAACAGAAATGTTTTGAGGGCAACACAGAGGGCTGTGATAATGTAAAGGGGATTTGACTCAGCCAGAAATTAATTTACATGTAGGCCTACAAGAAAAACAACGTAAAATTGACAAATAAAAAAGTCCCAAGCCCACAATAGTAAGAAATATGTTTTGGAATCAACGTAACGTGATGTCCCTTTCCTTTTTAGACTATTTCGAGCCCTTGTAGCCTCTCGCACCACCAAGGAATGGGCAGTCCAATTCCTTTTTAGACTATTTCGAGCCCTTGTAGCCTCTCGCACTCAACCACTTTGCCAGGTGACCTTTATAAGTATGGGAGGGCTCAGAGCTTGAGGGTTTAAGGGGGACATTGGGACTGGGCCACCTTCAAAAGCTGCCAGAAAACAGGTTTGACCAAAGCTGTAGGCAACAGACCTCGTGGCGCAATGGGAGCTTGGCGCTTGGTCCCTGGCAAAAGGAAAATTAGCCACAGAGCAAGAGTGACCCTCGGAATTAACCCCACAAGTTTCTTGATAGGCCTAAAAACTCTGGCAGCTTTTGACGGTGGCAAATGCCGACGTGGCCCTCGGGTCCCGGATATCTCAGTGGGTAGAGCATCACAGGGGTGCCGTGTAGCTCCTCGTTAGTATAGTGGTCAGTATCCCCGCCTGTCACACGGGAGACCGGGGTTCAATTCCCCGACGGGGAGGCAACATTGCATTTGCAACATTGCAGGCCGGCAGTAACTGCTTTGTTTACCGAGGGAAGAACGTGCTTCGTGCCTGTGGCCGTCCTTCTGAGAAGTATTCTGAGCATTGGTGGTTCAGTGGTAGAATTCTCGCCTGCCACGCGGGAGGCCCGGGTTCGATTCCCGGCCAATGCAGAGACTGTATCTTTGTCACTAGAGCTAGTGGCTCCCTTCACTGAGCAGCAGCCGAGGACAGAGCTTCTGATAGGCTCTTTGGTAATATAAAGAGCAATATCCTGGTCTGTTCCTTTTTCTTTGATTAGAAACTAGATCTTTTCTGGACGTCGTGGAAAGGGCCCGATCCCGACTAGACTGTGAGGGCCCGGATAGCTCAGTCGGTAGAGCATCAGACTTTTAATCTGAGGGTCCAGGTTTCAAGGATGCAAGAATATTGCAGAAATGATCCTTTGGAATTGACTCACTGCAAGAATATTGCAAAATGCAGTACAGTTCTGCGAGGCCTGCGACCTAGACTGCACAGTGAACACTGCACAATCATCTCCAATTCCCATTGCAAATGTATGCTGCCCTCTAATTGTCCAAATGTATGAAATGCCACAGAAGCACCAAAATTGGTGAAGCTCTCTCTTACATAACACTCACCTAATGTAGTGGCTCTGGGACCTTTGGAAAAATGTATTTGTCAGTCAAAAGTCACTTCCAAAAGCCTGTCAAAAGTCTCTTCCAACGCCCAAGTCTCCATCAAACAACTGACATTTTATCCTGCCCTCTAGTGGTAAAACTCAGATGCACCAGAGTTGGTGGACTGATGGCAACTGTCTCATCGATGACACACGCCCAATTTGGTGGCTCAAGGACCGTTACCTTCTTGAGTAAATACTTTTGGTTTCATCACAAACAAGAATCACAGGCAATAGTTTGCTTATGACCACAGCATGAAATGATTTCAACAAGCTGAACAGAAATGTTTTGAGGGCAACACAGAGGGCTGTGATAATGTAAAGGGGATTTGACTCAGCCAGAAATTAATTTACATGTAGGCCTACAAGAAAAACAACGTAAAATTGACAAATAAAAAAGTCCCAAGCCCACAATAGTAAGAAATATGTTTTGGAATCAACGTAACGTGATGTCCCTTTCCTTTTTAGACCATTTCGAGCCCTTGTAGCCTCTCGCACCACCAAGGAATGGGCAGTCCAATTCCTTTTTAGACTATTTCGAGCCCTTGTAGCCTCTCGCACTCAACCACTTTGCCAGGTGACCTTTATAAGTATGGGAGGGCTCAGAGCTTGAGGGTTTAAGGGGGACATTGGGACTGGGCCACCTTCAAAAGCTGCCAGAAAACAGGTTTGACCAAAGCTGTAGGCAACAGACCTCGTGGCGCAATGGGAGCTTGGCGCTTGGTCCCTGGCAAAAGGAAAATTAGCCACAGAGCAAGAGTGACCCTCGGAATTAACCCCACAAGTTTCTTGATAGGCCTAAAAACTCTGGCAGCTTTTGACGGTGGCAAATGCCGACGTGGCCCTCGGGTCCCGGATATCTCAGTGGGTAGAGCATCACAGGGGTGCCGTGTAGCTCCTCGTTAGTATAGTGGTCAGTATCCCCGCCTGTCACGCGGGAGACCGGGGTTCAATTCCCCGACGGGGAGGCAACATTGCATTTGCAACATTGCAGGCCGGCAGTAACTGCTTTGTTTACCGAGGGAAGAACGTGCTTCGTGCCTGTGGCCGTCCTTCTGAGAAGTATTCTGAGCATTGGTGGTTCAGTGGTAGAATTCTCGCCTGCCACGCGGGAGGCCCGGGTTCGATTCCCGGCCAATGCAGAGACTGTATCTTTGTCACTAGAGCTAGTGGCTCCCTTCACTGAGCAGCAGCCGAGGACAGAGCTTCTGATAGGCTCTTTGGTAATATAAAGAGCAATATCCTGGTCTGTTCCTTTTTCTTTGATTAGAAACTAGATCTTTTCTGGACGTCGTGGAAAGGGCCCGATCCCGACTAGACTGTGAGGGCCCGGATAGCTCAGTCGGTAGAGCATCAGACTTTTAATCTGAGGGTCCAGGTTTCAAGGATGCAAGAATATTGCAGAAATGATCCTTTGGAATTGACTCACTGCAAGAATATTGCAAAATGCGGTACAGTTCTGCGAGGCCTGCGACCTAGACTGCACAGTGAACACTGCACAATCATCTCCAATTCCCATTGCAAATGTATGCTGCCCTCTAATTGTCCAAATGTATGAAATGCCACAGAAGCACCAAAATTGGTGAAGCTCTCTCTTACATAACACTCACCTAATGTAGTGGCTCTGGGACCTTTGGAAAAATGTATTTGTCAGTCAAAAGTCACTTCCAAAAGCCTGTCAAAAGTCTCTTCCAACGCCCAAGTCTCCATCAAACAACTGACATTTTATCCTGCCCTCTAGTGGTAAAACTCAGATGCACCAGAGTTGGTGGACTGATGGCAACTGTCTCATCGATGACACACGCCCAATTTGGTGGCTCAAGGACCGTTACCTTCTTGAGTAAATACTTTTGGTTTCATCACAAACAAGAATCACAGGCAATAGTTTGCTTATGACCACAGCATGAAATGATTTCAACAAGCTGAACAGAAATGTTTTGAGGGCAACACAGAGGGCTGTGATAATGTAAAGGGGATTTGACTCAGCCAGAAATTAATTTACATGTAGGCCTACAAGAAAAACAACGTAAAATTGACAAATAAAAAAGTCCCAAGCCCACAATAGTAAGAAATATGTTTTGGAATCAACGTAACGTGATGTCCCTTTCCTTTTTAGACCATTTCGAGCCCTTGTAGCCTCTCGCACCACCAAGGAATGGGCAGTCCAATTCCTTTTTAGACTATTTCGAGCCCTTGTAGCCTCTCGCACTCAACCACTTTGCCAGGTGACCTTTATAAGTATGGGAGGGCTCAGAGCTTGAGGGTTTAAGGGGGACATTGGGACTGGGCCACCTTCAAAAGCTGCCAGAAAACAGGTTTGACCAAAGCTGTAGGCAACAGACCTCGTGGCGCAATGGGAGCTTGGCGCTTGGTCCCTGGCAAAAGGAAAATTAGCCACAGAGCAAGAGTGACCCTCGGAATTAACCCCACAAGTTTCTTGATAGGCCTAAAAACTCTGGCAGCTTTTGACGGTGGCAAATGCCGACGTGGCCCTCGGGTCCCGGATATCTCAGTGGGTAGAGCATCACAGGGGTGCCGTGTAGTTCCTCGTTAGTATAGTGGTCAGTATCCCCGCCTGTCACGCGGGAGACCGGGGTTCAATTCCCCGACGGGGAGGCAACATTGCATTTGCAACATTGCAGGCCGGCAGTAACTGCTTTGTTTACCGAGGGAAGAACGTGCTTCGTGCCTGTGGCCGTCCTTCTGAGAAGTATTCTGAGCATTGGTGGTTCAGTGGTAGAATTCTCGCCTGCCACGCGGGAGGCCCGGGTTCGATTCCCGGCCAATGCAGAGACTGTATCTTTGTCACTAGAGCTAGTGGCTCCCTTCACTGAGCAGCAGCCGAGGACAGAGCTTCTGATAGGCTCTTTGGTAATATAAAGAGCAATATCCTGGTCTGTTCCTTTTTCTTTGATTAGAAACTAGATCTTTTCTGGACGTCGTGGAAAGGGCCCGATCCCGACTAGACTGTGAGGGCCCGGATAGCTCAGTCGGTAGAGCATCAGACTTTTAATCTGAGGGTCCAGGTTTCAAGGATGCAAGAATATTGCAGAAATGATCCTTTGGAATTGACTCACTGCAAGAATATTGCAAAATGCGGTACAGTTCTGCGAGGCCTGCGACCTAGACTGCACAGTGAACACTGCACAATCATCTCCAATTCCCATTGCAAATGTATGCTGCCCTCTAATTGTCCAAATGTATGAAATGCCACAGAAGCACCAAAATTGGTGAAGCTCTCTCTTACATAACACTCACCTAATGTAGTGGCTCTGGGACCTTTGGAAAAATGTATTTGTCAGTCAAAAGTCACTTCCAAAAGCCTGTCAAAAGTCTCTTCCAACGCCCAAGTCTCCATCAAACAACTGACATTTTATCCTGCCCTCTAGTGGTAAAACTCAGATGCACCAGAGTTGGTGGACTGATGGCAACTGTCTCATCGATGACACACGCCCAATTTGGTGGCTCAAGGACCGTTACCTTCTTGAGTAAATACTTTTGGTTTCATCACAAACAAGAATCACAGGCAATAGTTTGCTTATGACCACAGCATGAAATGATTTCAACAAGCTGAACAGAAATGTTTTGAGGGCAACACAGAGGGCTGTGATAATGTAAAGGGGATTTGACTCAGCCAGAAATTAATTTACATGTAGGCCTACAAGAAAAACAACGTAAAATTGACAAATAAAAAAGTCCCAAGCCCACAATAGTAAGAAATATGTTTTGGAATCAACGTAACGTCCCTTTCCTTTTTAGACCATTTCGAGCCCTTGTAGCCTCTCGCACCACCAAGGAATGGGCAGTCCAATTCCTTTTTAGACTATTTTGAGCCCTTGTAGCCTCTCGCACTCAACCACTTTGCCAGGTGACCTTTATAAGTATGGGAGGGCTCAGAGCTTGAGGGTTTAAGGGGGACATTGGGACTGGGCCACCTTCAAAAGCTGCCAGAAAACAGGTTTGACCAAAGCTGTAGGCAACAGACCTCGTGGCGCAATGGGAGCTTGGCGCTTGGTCCCTGGCAAAAGGAAAATTAGCCACAGAGCAAGAGTGACCCTCGGAATTAACCCCACAAGTTTCTTGATAGGCCTAAAAACTCTGGCAGCTTCTGACGGTGGCAAATGCCGACGTGGCCCTCGGGTCCCGGATATCTCAGTGGGTAGAGCATCACAGGGGTGCCGTGTAGTTCCTCGTTAGTATAGTGGTCAGTATCCCCGCCTGTCACGCGGGAGACCGGGGTTCAATTCCCCGACGGGGAGGCAACATTGCAGGCCGGCAGTAACTGCTTTGTTTACCGAGGGAAGAACGTGCTTCGTGCCTGTGGCCGTCCTTCTGAGAAGTATTCCGAGCATTGGTGGTTCAGTGGTAGAATTCTCGCCTGCCACGCGGGAGGCCCGGGTTCGATTCCCGGCCAATGCAGCGACTGTATCTTTGTCACTAGAGCTAGTGGCTCCCTTCACTGAGCAGCAGCCGAGGACAGAGCTTCTGATAGGCTCTTTGGTAATATAAAGAGCAATATCCTGGTCTGTTCCTTTTTCTTTGATTAGAAACTAGATCTTTTCTGGACGTCGTGGAAAGGGCCCGATCCCGACTAGACTGTGAGGGCCCGGATAGCTCAGTCGGTAGAGCATCAGACTTTTAATCTGAGGGTCCAGGTTTCAAGGATGCAAGAATATTGCAGAAATGATCCTTTGGAATTGACTCACTGCAAGAATATTGCAAAATGCGGTACAGTTCTGCGAGGCCTGCGACTAGACTGCACAGTGAACACTGCACAATCATCTCCAATTCCCATTGCAAATGTATGCTGCCCTCTAATTGTCCAAATGTATGAAATGCCACAGAAGCACCAAAATTGGTGAAGCTCTCTCTTACATAACACTCACCTAATGTAGTGGCTCTGGGACCTTTGGAAAAATGTATTTGTCAGTCAAAAGTCACTTCCAAAAGCCTGTCAAAAGTCTCTTCCAACGCCCAAGTCTCCATCAAACAACTGACATTTTATCCTGCCCTCTAGTGGTAAAACTCAGATGCACCAGAGTTGGTGGACTGATGGCAACTGTCTCATCGATGACACACGCCCAATTTGGTGGCTCAAGGACCGTTACCTTCTTGAGTAAATACTTTTGGTTTCATCACAAACAAGAATCACAGGCAATAGTTTGCTTATGACCACAGCATGAAATGATTTCAACAAGCTGAACAGAAATGTTTTGAGGGCAACACAGAGGGCTTTGATAATGTAAAGGGGATTTGACTCAGCCAGAAATTAATTTACATGTAGGCCTACAAGAAAAACAACGTAAAATTGACAAATAAAAAAGTCCCAAGCCCACAATAGTAAGAAATAGGTTTTGGAATCAATTCCTCCAGGCCGGCAGTAACTGCTTTGTTTACCGAGGGAAGAACGTGCTTCATGCCTGTGGCCGTCCTTCTGAGAAGTATTCCGAGCATTGGTGGTTCAGTGGTAGAATTCTCGCCTGCCACGCGGGAGGCCCGGGTTCGATTCCCGGCCAATGCAGAGACTGTATCTTTGTCACTAGAGCTAGTGGCTCCCTTCACTGAGCAGCAGCCGAAGACAGAGCTTCTGATAGGCTCTTTGGTAATATAAAGAGCAATATCCTGGTCTGTGCCTTTTTCTTTGATTAGAAACTAGATCTTTTCTGGACGTCGTGGAAAGGGCCCGATCCCGACTAGACTGTGAGGGCCCGGATAGCTCAGTCGGTAGAGCATCAGGCTTTTAATCTGAGGGTCCAGGTTTCAAGGATGCAAGAATATTGCAGAAATGATCCTTTGGAATTGACTCACTGCAAGAATATTGCAAAATGCGGTACAGTTCTGCGAGGCCTGCGACCTAGACTGCACAGTGAACATTGCACAATCATCTCCAATTCCCATTGCAAATGTATGCTGCCCTCTAATTGTCCAAATGTATGAAATGCCACAGAAGCACCAAAATTGGTGAAGCTCTCTCTTACATAACACTCACCTAATGTAGTGGCTCTGGGACCTTTGGAAAAATGTATTTGTCAGTCAAAAGTCACTTCCAAAAGCCTGTCAAAAGTCTCTTCCAACGCCCAAGTCTCCATCAAACAACTGACATTTTATCCTGCCCTCTTGTGGTAAAACTCAGATGCACCAGAGTTGGTGGACTGATGGCAACTGTCTCATCGATGACACACGCCCAATTTGGTGGCTCAAGGACCGTTACCTTCTTGAGTAAATACTTTTGGTTTCATCACAAACAAGAATCACAGGCAATAGTTTGCTTATGACCACAGCATGAAATGATTTCAACAAGCTGAACAGAAATGTTTTGAGGGCAACACAGAGGGCTGTGATAATGTAAAGGGGATTTGACTCAGCCAGAAATTAATTTACATGTAGGCCTACAAGAAAAACAACGTAAAATTGACAAATAAAAAAGTCCCAAGCCCACAATAGTAAGAAATATGTTTTGGAATCAACGTAACGTGATGTCCCTTTCCTTTTTAGACCATTTCGAGCCCTTGTAGCCTCTCGCACCACCAAGGAATGGGCAGTCCAATTCCTTTTTAGACTATTTCGAGCCCTTGTAGCCTCTCGCACTCAACCACTTTGCCAGGTGACCTTTATAAGTATGGGAGGGCTCAGAGCTTGAGGGTTTAAGGGGGACATTGGGACTGGGCCACCTTCAAAAGCTGCCAGAAAACAGGTTTGACCAAAGCTGTAGGCAACAGACCTCGTGGCGCAATGGGAGCTTGGCGCTTGGTCCCTGGCAAAAGGAAAATTAGCCACAGAGCAAGAGTGACCCTCGGAATTAACCCCACAAGTTTCTTGATAGGCCTAAAAACTCTGGCAGCTTTTGACGGTGGCAAATGCCGACGTGGCCCTCGGGTCCCGGATATCTCAGTGGGTAGAGCATCACAGGGGTGCCGTGTAGTTCCTCGTTAGTATAGTGGTCAGTATCCCCGCCTGTCACGCGGGAGACCGGGGTTCAATTCCCCGACGGGGAGGCAACATTGCATTTGCAACATTGCAGGCCGGCAGTAACTGCTTTGTTTACCGAGGGAAGAACGTGCTTCGTGCCTGTGGCCGTCCTTCTGAGAAGTATTCCGAGCATTGGTGGTTCAGTGGTAGAATTCTCGCCTGCCACGCGGGAGGCCCGGGTTCGATTCCCGGCCAATGCAGAGACTGTATCTTTGTCACTAGAGCTAGTGGCTCCCTTCACTGAGCAGCAGCCGAGGACAGAGCTTCTGATAGGCTCTTTGGTAATATAAAGAGCAATATCCTGGTCTGTTCCTTTTTCTTTGATTAGAAACTAGATCTTTTCTGGACGTCGTGGAAAGGGCCCGATCCCGACTAGACTGTGAGGGCCCGGATAGCTCAGTCGGTAGAGCATCAGACTTTTAATCTGAGGGTCCAGGTTTCAAGGATGCAAGAATATTGCAGAAATGATCCTTTGGAATTGACTCACTGCAAGAATATTGCAAAATGCGGTACAGTTCTGCGAGGCCTGCGACCTAGACTGCACAGTGAACACTGCACAATCATCTCCAATTCCCATTGCAAATGTATGCTGCCCTCTAATTGTCCAAATGTATGAAATGCCACAGAAGCACCAAAATTGGTGAAGCTCTCTCTTACATAACACTCACCTAATGTAGTGGCTCTGGGACCTTTGGAAAAATGTATTTGTCAGTCAAAAGTCACTTCCAAAAGCCTGTCAAAAGTCTCTTCCAACGCCCAAGTCTCCATCAAACAACTGACATTTTATCCTGCCCTCTAGTGGTAAAACTCAGATGCACCAGAGTTGGTGGACTGATGGCAACTGTCTCATCGATGACACACGCCCAATTTGGTGGCTCAAGGACCGTTACCTTCTTGAGTAAATACTTTTGGTTTCATCACAAACAAGAATCACAGGCAATAGTTTGCTTATGACCACAGCATGAAATGATTTCAACAAGCTGAACAGAAATGTTTTGAGGGCAACACAGAGGGCTGTGATAATGTAAAGGGGATTTGACTCAGCCAGAAATTAATTTACATGTAGGCCTACAAGAAAAACAACGTAAAATTGACAAATAAAAAAGTCCCAAGCCCACAATAGTAAGAAATATGTTTTGGAATCAACGTAACGTGATGTCCCTTTCCTTTTTAGACCATTTCGAGCCCTTGTAGCCTCTCGCACCACCAAGGAATGGGCAGTCCAATTCCTTTTTAGACTATTTCGAGCCCTTGTAGCCTCTCGCACTCAACCACTTTGCCAGGTGACCTTTATAAGTATGGGAGGGCTCAGAGCTTGAGGGTTTAAGGGGGACATTGGGACTGGGCCACCTTCAAAAGCTGCCAGAAAACAGGTTTGACCAAAGCTGTAGGCAACAGACCTCGTGGCGCAATGGGAGCTTGGCGCTTGGTCCCTGGCAAAAGGAAAATTAGCCACAGAGCAAGAGTGACCCTCGGAATTAACCCCACAAGTTTCTTGATAGGCCTAAAAACTCTGGCCGCTTTTGACGGTGGCAAATGCCGACGTGGCCCTCGGGTCCCGGATATCTCAGTGGGTAGAGCATCACAGGGGTGCCGTGTAGTTCCTCGTTAGTATAGTGGTCAGTATCCCCGCCTGTCACGTGGGAGACCGGGGTTCAATTCCCCGACGGGGAGGCAACATTGTATTTGCAACATTGCATTTGCAACATTGCAGGCCGGCAGTAACTGCTTTGTTTACCGAGGGAAGAACGTGCTTCGTGCCTGTGGCCGTCCTTCTGAGAAGTATTCCGAGCATTGGTGGTTCAGTGGTAGAATTCTCGCCTGCCACGCGGGAGGCCCGGGTTCGATTCCCGGCCAATGCAGAGACTGTATCTTTGTCACTAGAGCTAGTGGCTCCCTTCACTGAGCAGCAGCCGAAGACAGAGCTTCTGATAGGCTCTTTGGTAATATAAAGAGCAATATCCTGGTCTGTGCCTTTTTCTTTGATTAGAAACTAGATCTTTTCTGGACGTCGTGGAAAGGGCCCGATCCCGACTAGACTGTGAGGGCCCGGATAGCTCAGTCGGTAGAGCATCAGACTTTTAATCTGAGGGTCCAGGTTTCAAGGATGCAAGAATATTGCAGAAATGATCCTTTGGAATTGACTCACTGCAAGAATATTGCAAAATGCGGTACAGTTCTGCGAGGCCTGCGACCTAGACTGCACAGTGAACACTGCACAATCATCTCCAATTCCCATTGCAAATGTAGGCTGCCCTCTAATTGTCCAAATGTATGAAATGCCACAGAAGCACCAAAATTGGTGAAGCTCTCTCTTACATAACACTCACCTAATGTAGTGGCTCTGGGACCTTTGGAAAAATGTATTTGTCAGTCAAAAGTCACTTCCAAAAGCCTGTCAAAAGTCTCTTCCAACGCCCAAGTCTCCATCAAACAACTGACATTTTATCCTGCCCTCTAGTGGTAAAACTCAGATGCACCAGAGTTGGTGGACTGATGGCAACTGTCTCATCGATGACACACGCCCAATTTGGTGGCTCAAGGACCGTTACCTTCTTGAGTAAATACTTTTGGTTTCATCACAAACAAGAATCACAGGCAATAGTTTGCTTATGACCACAGCATGAAATGATTTCAACAAGCTGAACAGAAATGTTTTGAGGGCAACACAGAGGGCTGTGATAATGTAAAGGGGATTTGACTCAGCCAGAAATTAATTTACATGTAGGCCTACAAGAAAAACAACGTAAAATTGACAAATAAAAAAGTCCCAAGCCCACAATAGTAAGAAATATGTTTTGGAATCAATTCCTCCAGGCCGGCAGTAACTGCTTTGTTTACCGAGGGAAGAACGTGCTTCGTGCCTGTGGCCGTCCTTCTGAGAAGTATTCCGAGCATTGGTGGTTCAGTGGTAGAATTCTCGCCTGCCACGCGGGAGGCCCGGGTTCGATTCCCGGCCAATGCAGAGACTGTATCTTTGTCACTAGAGCTAGTGGCTCCCTTCACTGAGCAGCAGCCGAAGACAGAGCTTCTGATAGGCTCTTTGGTAATATAAAGAGCAATATCCTGGTCTGTGCCTTTTTCTTTGATTAGAAACTAGATCTTTTCTGGACGTCGTGGAAAGGGCCCGATCCCGACTAGACTGTGAGGGCCCGGATAGCTCAGTCGGTAGAGCATCAGACTTTTAATCTGAGGGTCCAGGTTTCAAGGATGCAAGAATATTGCAGAAATGATCCTTTGGAATTGACTCACTGCAAGAATATTGCAAAATGCGGTACAGTTCTGCGAGGCCTGCGACCTAGACTGCACAGTGAACACTGCACAATCATCTCCAATTCCCATTGCAAATGTATGCTGCCCTCTAATTGTCCAAATGTATGAAATGCCACAGAAGCACCAAAATTGGTGAAGCTCTCTCTTACATAACACTCACCTAATGTAGTGGCTCTGGGACCTTTGGAAAAATGTATTTGTCAGTCAAAAGTCACTTCCAAAAGCCTGTCAAAAGTCTCTTCCAACGCCCAAGTCTCCATCAAACAACTGACATTTTATCCTGCCCTCTTGTGGTAAAACTCAGATGCACCAGAGTTGGTGGACTGATGGCAACTGTCTCATCGATGACACACGCCCAATTTGGTGGCTCAAGGACCGTTACCTTCTTGAGTAAATACTTTTGGTTTCATCACAAACAAGAATCACAGGCAATAGTTTGCTTATGACCACAGCATGAAATGATTTCAACAAGCTGAACAGAAATGTTTTGAGGGCAACACAGAGGGCTGTGATAATGTAAAGGGGATTTGACTCAGCCAGAAATTAATTTACATGTAGGCCTACAAGAAAAACAACGTAAAATTGACAAATAAAAAAGTCCCAAGCCCACAATAGTAAGAAATATGTTTTGGAATCAACGTAACGTGATGTCCCTTTCCTTTTTAGACCATTTCGAGCCCTTGTAGCCTCTCGCACCACCAAGGAATGGGCAGTCCAATTCCTTTTTAGACTATTTCGAGCCCTTGTAGCCTCTCGCACTCAACCACTTTGCCAGGTGACCTTTATAAGTATGGGAGGGCTCAGAGCTTGAGGGTTTAAGGGGGACATTGGGACTGGGCCACCTTCAAAAGCTGCCAGAAAACAGGTTTGACCAAAGCTGTAGGCAACAGACCTCGTGGCGCAATGGGAGCTTGGCGCTTGGTCCCTGGCAAAAGGAAAATTAGCCACAGAGCAAGAGTGACCCTCGGAATTAACCCCACAAGTTTCTTGATAGGCCTAAAAACTCTGGCAGCTTTTGACGGTGGCAAATGCCGACGTGGCCCTCGGGTCCCGGATATCTCAGTGGGTAGAGCATCACAGGGGTGCCGTGTAGCTCCTCGTTAGTATAGTGGTCAGTATCCCCGCCTGTCACGCGGGAGACCGGGGTTCAATTCCCCGACGGGGAGGCAACATTGCATTTGCAACATTGCAGGCCGGCAGTAACTGCTTTGTTTACCGAGGGAAGAACGTGCTTCGTGCCTGTGGCCGTCCTTCTGAGAAGTATTCTGAGCATTGGTGGTTCAGTGGTAGAATTCTCGCATGCCACGCGGGAGGCCCGGGTTCGATTCCCGGCCAATGCAGAGACTGTATCTTTGTCACTAGAGCTAGTGGCTCCCTTCACTGAGCAGCAGCCGAGGACAGAGCTTCTGATAGGCTCTTTGGTAATATAAAGAGCAATATCCTGGTCTGTTCCTTTTTCTTTGATTAGAAACTAGATCTTTTCTGGACGTCGTGGAAAGGGCCCGATCCCGACTAGACTGTGAGGGCCCGGATAGCTCAGTCGGTAGAGCATCAGACTTTTAATCTGAGGGTCCAGGTTTCAAGGATGCAAGAATATTGCAGAAATGATCCTTTGGAATTGACTCACTGCAAGAATATTGCAAAATGCGGTACAGTTCTGCGAGGCCTGCGACCTAGACTGCACAGTGAACACTGCACAATCATCTCCAATTCCCATTGCAAATGTATGCTGCCCTCTAATTGTCCAAATGTATGAAATGCCACAGAAGCACCAAAATTGGTGAAGCTCTCTCTTACATAACACTCACCTAATGTAGTGGCTCTGGGACCTTTGGAAAAATGTATTTGTCAGTCAAAAGTCACTTCCAAAAGCCTGTCAAAAGTCTCTTCCAACGCCCAAGTCTCCATCAAACAACTGACATTTTATCCTGCCCTCTAGTGGTAAAACTCAGATGCACCAGAGTTGGTGGACTGATGGCAACTGTCTCATCGATGACACACGCCCAATTTGGTGGCTCAAGGACCGTTACCTTCTTGAGTAAATACTTTTGGTTTCATCACAAACAAGAATCACAGGCAATAGTTTGCTTATGACCACAGCATGAAATGATTTCAACAAGCTGAACAGAAATGTTTTGAGGGCAACACAGAGGGCTGTGATAATGTAAAGGGGATTTGACTCAGCCAGAAATTAATTTACATGTAGGCCTACAAGAAAAACAACGTAAAATTGACAAATAAAAAAGTCCCAAGCCCACAATAGTAAGAAATATGTTTTGGAATCAATTCCTCCAGGCCGGCAGTAACTGCTTTGTTTACCGAGGGAAGAACGTGCTTCGTGCCTGTGGCCGTCCTTCTGAGAAGTGTTCCGAGCATTGGTGGTTCAGTGGTAGAATTCTCGCCTGCCACGCGGGAGGCCCGGGTTCGATTCCCGGCCAATGCAGAGACTGTATCTTTGTCACTAGAGCTAGTGGCTCCCTTCACTGAGCAGCAGCCGAAGACAGAGCTTCTGATAGGCTCTTTGGTAATATAAAGAGCAATATCCTGGTCTGTGCCTTTTTCTTTGATTAGAAACTAGATCTTTTCTGGACGTCGTGGAAAGGGCCCGATCCGGACTAGACTGTGAGGGCCCGGATAGCTCAGTCGGTAGAGCATCAGACTTTTAATCTGAGGGTCCAGGTTTCAAGGATGCAAGAATATTGCAGAAATGATCCTTTGGAATTGACTCACTGCAAGAATATTGCAAAATGCGGTACAGTTCTGCGAGGCCTGCGACCTAGACTGCACAGTGAACACTGCACAATCATCTCCAATTCCCATTGCAAATGTATGCTGCCCTCTAATTGTCCAAATGTATGAAATGCCACAGAAGCACCAAAATTGGTGAAGCTCTCTCTTACATAACACTCACCTAATGTAGTGGCTCTGGGACCTTTGGAAAAATGTATTTGTCAGTCAAAAGTCACTTCCAAAAGCCTGTCAAAAGTCTCTTCCAACGCCCAAGTCTCCATCAAACAACTGACATTTTATCCTGCCCTCTAGTGGTAAAACTCAGATGCACCAGAGTTGGTGGACTGATGGCAACTGTCTCATCGATGACACACGCCCAATTTGGTGGCTCAAGGACCGTTACCTTCTTGAGTAAATACTTTTGGTTTCATCACAAACAAGAATCACAGGCAATAGTTTGCTTATGACCACAGCATGAAATGATTTCAACAAGCTGAACAGAAATGTTTTGAGGGCAACACAGAGGGCTGTGATAATGTAAAGGGGATTTGACTCAGCCAGAAATTAATTTACATGTAGGCCTACAAGAAAAACAACGTAAAATTGACAAATAAAAAAGTCCCAAGCCCACAATAGTAAGAAATATGTTTTGGAATCAACGTAACGTGATGTCCCTTTCCTTTTTAGACCATTTCGAGCCCTTGTAGCCTCTCGCACCACCAAGGAATGGGCAGTCCAATTCCTTTTTAGACTATTTCGAGCCCTTGTAGCCTCTCGCACTCAACCACTTTGCCAGGTGACCTTTATAAGTATGGGAGGGCTCAGAGCTTGAGGGTTTAAGGGGGACATTGGGACTGGGCCACCTTCAAAAGCTGCCAGAAAACAGGTTTGACCAAAGCTGTAGGCAACAGACCTCGTGGCGCAATGGGAGCTTGGCGCTTGGTCCCTGGCAAAAGGAAAATTAGCCACAGAGCAAGAGTGGCCCTCGGAATTAACCCCACAAGTTTCTTGATAGGCCTAAAAACTCTGGCAGCTTTTGACGGTGGCAAATGCCGACGTGGCCCTCGGGTCCCGGATATCTCAGTGGGTAGAGCATCACAGGGGTGCCGTGTAGTTCCTCGTTAGTATAGTGGTCAGTATCCCCGCCTGTCACGCGGGAGACCGGGGTTCAATTCCCCGACGGGGAGGCAACATTGCATTTGCAACATTGCATTTGCAACATTGCAGGCCGGCAGTAACTGCTTTGTTTACCGAGGGAAGAACGTGCTTCGTGCCTGTGGCCGTCCTTCTGAGAAGTATTCCGAGCATTGGTGGTTCAGTGGTAGAATTCTCGCCTGCCACGCGGGAGGCCCGGGTTCGATTCCCGGCCAATGCAGAGACTGTATCTTTGTCACTAGAGCTAGTGGCTCCCTTCACTGAGCAGCAGCCGAAGACAGAGCTTCTGATAGGCTCTTTGGTAATATAAAGAGCAATATCCTGGTCTGTGCCTTTTTCTTTGATTAGAAACTAGATCTTTTCTGGACGTCGTGGAAAGGGCCCGATCCCGACTAGACTGTGAGGGCCCGGATAGCTCAGTCGGTAGAGCATCAGACTTTTAATCTGAGGGTCCAGGTTTCAAGGATGCAAGAATATTGCAGAAATGATCCTTTGGAATTGACTCACTGCAAGAATATTGCAAAATGCGGTACAGTTCTGCGAGGCCTGCGACCTAGACTGCACAGTGAACACTGCACAATCATCTCCAATTCCCATTGCAAATGTATGCTGCCCTCTAATTGTCCAAATGTATGAAATGCCACAGAAGCACCAAAATTGGTGAAGCTCTCTCTTACATAACACTCACCTAATGTAGTGGCTCTGGGACCTTTGGAAAAATGTATTTGTCAGTCAAAAGTCACTTCCAAAAGCCTGTCAAAAGTCTCTTCCAACGCCCAAGTCTCCATCAAACAACTGACATTTTATCCTGCCCTCTAGTGGTAAAACTCAGATGCACCAGAGTTGGTGGACTGATGGCAACTGTCTCATCGATGACACACGCCCAATTTGGTGGCTCAAGGACCGTTACCTTCTTGAGTAAATACTTTTGGTTTCATCACAAACAAGAATCACAGGCAATAGTTTGCTTATGACCACAGCATGAAATGATTTCAACAAGCTGAACAGAAATGTTTTGAGGGCAACACAGAGGGCTGTGATAATGTAAAGGGGATTTGACTCAGCCAGAAATTAATTTACATGTAGGCCTACAAGAAAAACAACGTAAAATTGACAAATAAAAAAGTCCCAAGCCCACAATAGTAAGAAATATGTTTTGGAATCAATTCCTCCAGGCCGGCAGTAACTGCTTTGTTTACCGAGGGAAGAACGTGCTTCGTGCCTGTGGCCGTCCTTCTGAGAAGTATTCCGAGCATTGGTGGTTCAGTGGTAGAATTCTCGCCTGCCACGTGGGAGGCCCGGGTTCGATTCCCGGCCAATGCAGAGACTGTATCTTTGTCACTAGAGCTAGTGGCTCCCTTCACTGAGCAGCAGCCGAAGACAGAGCTTCTGATAGGCTCTTTGGTAATATAAAGAGCAATATCCTGGTCTGTGCCTTTTTCTTTGATTAGAAACTAGATCTTTTCTGGACGTCGTGGAAAGGGCCCGATCCCGACTAGACTGTGAGGGCCCGGATAGCTCAGTCGGTAGAGCATCAGACTTTTAATCTGAGGGTCCAGGTTTCAAGGATGCAAGAATATTGCAGAAATGATCCTTTGGAATTGACTCACTGCAAGAATATTGCAAAATGCGGTACAGTTCTGCGAGGCCTGCGACCTAGACTGCACAGTGAACACTGCACAATCATCTCCAATTCCCATTGCAAATGTATGCTGCCCTCTAATTGTCCAAATGTATGAAATGCCACAGAAGCACCAAAATTGGTGAAGCTCTCTCTTACATAACACTCACCTAATGTAGTGGCTCTGGGACCTTTGGAAAAATGTATTTGTCAGTCAAAAGTCACTTCCAAAAGCCTGTCAAAAGTCTCTTCCAACGCCCAAGTCTCCATCAAACAACTGACATTTTATCCTGCCCTCTAGTGGTAAAACTCAGATGCACCAGAGTTGGTGGACTGATGGCAACTGTCTCATCGATGACACACGCCCAATTTGGTGGCTCAAGGACCGTTACCTTCTTGAGTAAATACTTTTGGTTTCATCACAAACAAGAATCACAGGCAATAGTTTGCTTATGACCACAGCATGAAATGATTTCAACAAGCTGAACAGAAATGTTTTGAGGGCAACACAGAGGGCTGTGATAATGTAAAGGGGATTTGACTCAGCCAGAAATTAATTTACATGTAGGCCTACAAGAAAAACAACGTAAAATTGACAAATAAAAAAGTCCCAAGCCCACAATAGTAAGAAATATGTTTTGGAATCAATTCCTCCAGGCCGGCAGTAACTGCTTTGTTTACCGAGGGAAGAACGTGCTTCGTGCCTGTGGCCGTCCTTCTGAGAAGTATTCCGAGCATTGGTGGTTCAGTGGTAGAATTCTCGCCTGCCACGCGGGAGGCCCGGGTTCGATTCCCGGCCAATGCAGAGACTGTATCTTTGTCACTAGAGCTAGTGGCTCCCTTCACTGAGCAGCAGCCGAAGACAGAGCTTCTGATAGGCTCTTTGGTAATATAAAGAGCAATATCCTGGTCTGTGCCTTTTTCTTTGATTAGAAACTAGATCTTTTCTGGACGTCGTGGAAAGGGCCCGATCCCGACTAGACTGTGAGGGCCCGGATAGCTCAGTCGGTAGAGCATCAGACTTTTAATCTGAGGGTCCAGGTTTCAAGGATGCAAGAATATTGCAGAAATGATCCTTTGGAATTGACTCACTGCAAGAATATTGCAAAATGCGGTACAGTTCTGCGAGGCCTGCGACCTAGACTGCACAGTGAACACTGCACAATCATCTCCAATTCCCATTGCAAATGTATGCTGCCCTCTAATTGTCCAAATGTATGAAATGCCACAGAAGCACCAAAATTGGTGAAGCTCTCTCTTACATAACACTCACCTAATGTAGTGGCTCTGGGACCTTTGGAAAAATGTATTTGTCAGTCAAAAGTCACTTCCAAAAGCCTGTCAAAAGTCTCTTCCAACGCCCAAGTCTCCATCAAACAACTGACATTTTATCCTGCCCTCTAGTGGTAAAACTCAGATGCACCAGAGTTGGTGGACTGATGGCAACTGTCTCATCGATGACACACGCCCAATTTGGTGGCTCAAGGACCGTTACCTTCTTGAGTAAATACTTTTGGTTTCATCACAAACAAGAATCACAGGCAATAGTTTGCTTATGACCACAGCATGAAATGATTTCAACAAGCTGAACAGAAATGTTTTGAGGGCAACACAGAGGGCTGTGATAATGTAAAGGGGATTTGACTCAGCCAGAAATTAATTTACATGTAGGCCTACAAGAAAAACAACGTAAAATTGACAAATAAAAAAGTCCCAAGCCCACAATAGTAAGAAATATGTTTTGGAATCAATTCCTCCAGGCCGGCAGTAACTGCTTTGTTTACCGAGGGAAGAACGTGCTTCGTGCCTGTGGCCGTCCTTCTGAGAAGTATTCCGAGCATTGGTGGTTCAGTGGTAGAATTCTCGCCTGCCACGCGGGAGGCCCGGGTTCGATTCCCGGCCAATGCAGAGACTGTATCTTTGTCACTAGAGCTAGTGGCTCCCTTCACTGAGCAGCAGCCGAAGACAGAGCTTCTGATAGGCTCTTTGGTAATATAAAGAGCAATATCCTGGTCTGTGCCTTTTTCTTTGATTAGAAACTAGATCTTTTCTGGACGTCGTGGAAAGGGCCCGATCCCGACTAGACTGTGAGGGCCCGGATAGCTCAGTCGGTAGAGCATCAGACTTTTAATCTGAGGGTCCAGGTTTCAAGGATGCAAGAATATTGCAGAAATGATCCTTTGGAATTGACTCACTGCAAGAATATTGCAAAATGCGGTACAGTTCTGCGAGGCCTGCGACCTAGACTGCACAGTGAACACTGCACAATCATCTCCAATTCCCATTGCAAATGTATGCTGCCCTCTAATTGTCCAAATGTATGAAATGCCACAGAAGCACCAAAATTGGTGAAGCTCTCTCTTACATAACACTCACCTAATGTAGTGGCTCTGGGACCTTTGGAAAAATGTATTTGTCAGTCAAAAGTCACTTCCAAAAGCCTGTCAAAAGTCTCTTCCAACGCCCAAGTCTCCATCAAACAACTGACATTTTATCCTGCCCTCTAGTGGTAAAACTCAGATGCACCAGAGTTGGTGGACTGATGGCAACTGTCTCATCGATGACACACGCCCAATTTGGTGGCTCAAGGACCGTTACCTTCTTGAGTAAATACTTTTGGTTTTATCACAAACAAGAATCACAGGCAATAGTTTGCTTATGACCACAGCATGAAATGATTTCAACAAGCTGAACAGAAATGTTTTGAGGGCAACACAGAGGGCTGTGATAATGTAAAGGGGATTTGACTCAGCCAGAAATTAATTTACATGTAGGCCTACAAGAAAAACAACGTAAAATTGACAAATAAAAAAGTCCCAAGCCCACAATAGTAAGAAATATGTTTTGGAATCAATTCCTCCAGGCCGGCAGTAACTGCTTTGTTTACCGAGGGAAGAACGTGCTTCGTGCCTGTGGCCGTCCTTCTGAGAAGTATTCCGAGCATTGGTGGTTCAGTGGTAGAATTCTCGCCTGCCACGCGGGAGGCCCGGGTTCGATTCCCGGCCAATGCAGAGACTGTATCTTTGTCACTAGAGCTAGTGGCTCCCTTCACTGAGCAGCAGCCGAAGACAGAGCTTCTGATAGGCTCTTTGGTAATATAAAGAGCAATATCCTGGTCTGTGCCTTTTTCTTTGATTAGAAACTAGATCTTTTCTGGACGTCGTGGAAAGGGCCCGATCCCGACTAGACTGTGAGGGCCCGGATAGCTCAGTTGGTAGAGCATCAGACTTTTAATCTGAGGGTCCAGGTTTCAAGGATGCAAGAATATTGCAGAAATGATCCTTTGGAATTGACTCACTGCAAGAATATTGCAAAATGCGGTACAGTTCTGCGAGGCCTGCGACCTAGACTGCACAGTGAACACTGCACAATCATCTCCAATTCCCATTGCAAATGTATGCTGCCCTCTAATTGTCCAAATGTATGAAATGCCACAGAAGCACCAAAATTGGTGAAGCTCTCTCTTACATAACACTCACCTAATGTAGTGGCTCTGGGACCTTTGGAAAAATGTATTTGTCAGTCAAAAGTCACTTCCAAAAGCCTGTCAAAAGTCTCTTCCAACGCCCAAGTCTCCATCAAACAACTGACATTTTATCCTGCCCTCTAGTGGTAAAACTCAGATGCACCAGAGTTGGTGGACTGATGGCAACTGTCTCATCGATGACACACGCCCAATTTGGTGGCTCAAGGACCGTTACCTTCTTGAGTAAATACTTTTGGTTTCATCACAAACAAGAATCACAGGCAATAGTTTGCTTATGACCACAGCATGAAATGATTTCAACAAGCTGAACAGAAATGTTTTGAGGGCAACACAGAGGGCTGTGATAATGTAAAGGGGATTTGACTCAGCCAGAAATTAATTTACATGTAGGCCTACAAGAAAAACAACGTAAAATTGACAAATAAAAAAGTCCCAAGCCCACAATAGTAAGAAATATGTTTTGGAATCAACGTAACGTGATGTCCCTTTCCTTTTTAGACCATTTCGAGCCCTTGTAGCCTCTCGCACCACCAAGGAATGGGCAGTCCAATTCCTTTTTAGACTATTTCGAGCCCTTGTAGCCTCTCGCACTCAACCACTTTGCCAGGTGACCTTTATAAGTATGGGAGGGCTCAGAGCTTGAGGGTTTAAGGGGGACATTGGGACTGGGCCACCTTCAAAAGCTGCCAGAAAACAGGTTTGACCAAAGCTGTAGGCAACAGACCTCGTGGCGCAATGGGAGCTTGGCGCTTGGTCCCTGGCAAAAGGAAAATTAGCCACAGAGCAAGAGTGGCCCTCGGAATTAACCCCACAAGTTTCTTGATAGGCCTAAAAACTCTGGCAGCTTTTGACGGTGGCAAATGCCGACGTGGCCCTCGGGTCCCGGATATCTCAGTGGGTAGAGCATCACAGGGGTGCCGTGTAGTTCCTCGTTAGTATAGTGGTCAGTATCCCCGCCTGTCACGCGGGAGACCGGGGTTCAATTCCCCGACGGGGAGGCAACATTGCATTTGCAACATTGCATTTGCAACATTGCAGGCCGGCAGTAACTGCTTTGTTTACCGAGGGAAGAACGTGCTTCGTGCCTGTGGCCGTCCTTCTGAGAAGTATTCCGAGCATTGGTGGTTCAGTGGTAGAATTCTCGCCTGCCACGCGGGAGGCCCGGGTTCGATTCCCGGCCAATGCAGAGACTGTATCTTTGTCACTAGAGCTAGTGGCTCCCTTCACTGAGCAGCAGCCGAAGACAGAGCTTCTGATAGGCTCTTTGGTAATATAAAGAGCAATATCCTGGTCTGTGCCTTTTTCTTTGATTAGAAACTAGATCTTTTCTGGACGTCGTGGAAAGGGCCCGATCCCGACTAGACTGTGAGGGCCCGGATAGCTCAGTCGGTAGAGCATCAGACTTTTAATCTGAGGGTCCAGGTTTCAAGGATGCAAGAATATTGCAGAAATGATCCTTTGGAATTGACTCACTGCAAGAATATTGCAAAATGCGGTACAGTTCTGCGAGGCCTGCGACCTAGACTGCACAGTGAACACTGCACAATCATCTCCAATTCCCATTGCAAATGTATGCTGCCCTCTAATTGTCCAAATGTATGAAATGCCACAGAAGCACCAAAATTGGTGAAGCTCTCTCTTACATAACACTCACCTAATGTAGTGGCTCTGGGACCTTTGGAAAAATGTATTTGTCAGTCAAAAGTCACTTCCAAAAGCCTGTCAAAAGTCTCTTCCAACGCCCAAGTCTCCATCAAACAACTGACATTTTATCCTGCCCTCTAGTGGTAAAACTCAGATGCACCAGAGTTGGTGGACTGATGGCAACTGTCTCATCGATGACACACGCCCAATTTGGTGGCTCAAGGACCGTTACCTTCTTGAGTAAATACTTTTGGTTTTATCACAAACAAGAATCACAGGCAATAGTTTGCTTATGACCACAGCATGAAATGATTTCAACAAGCTGAACAGAAATGTTTTGAGGGCAACACAGAGGGCTGTGATAATGTAAAGGGGATTTGACTCAGCCAGAAATTAATTTACATGTAGGCCTACAAGAAAAACAACGTAAAATTGACAAATAAAAAAGTCCCAAGCCCACAATAGTAAGAAATATGTTTTGGAATCAATTCCTCCAGGCCGGCAGTAACTGCTTTGTTTACCGAGGGAAGAACGTGCTTCGTGCCTGTGGCCGTCCTTCTGAGAAGTATTCCGAGCATTGGTGGTTCAGTGGTAGAATTCTCGCCTGCCACGCGGGAGGCCCGGGTTCGATTCCCGGCCAATGCAGAGACTGTATCTTTGTCACTAGAGCTAGTGGCTCCCTTCACTGAGCAGCAGCCGAAGACAGAGCTTCTGATAGGCTCTTTGGTAATATAAAGAGCAATATCCTGGTCTGTGCCTTTTTCTTTGATTAGAAACTAGATCTTTTCTGGACGTCGTGGAAAGGGCCCGATCCCGACTAGACTGTGAGGGCCCGGATAGCTCAGTTGGTAGAGCATCAGACTTTTAATCTGAGGGTCCAGGTTTCAAGGATGCAAGAATATTGCAGAAATGATCCTTTGGAATTGACTCACTGCAAGAATATTGCAAAATGCGGTACAGTTCTGCGAGGCCTGCGACCTAGACTGCACAGTGAACACTGCACAATCATCTCCAATTCCCATTGCAAATGTATGCTGCCCTCTAATTGTCCAAATGTATGAAATGCCACAGAAGCACCAAAATTGGTGAAGCTCTCTCTTACATAACACTCACCTAATGTAGTGGCTCTGGGACCTTTGGAAAAATGTATTTGTCAGTCAAAAGTCACTTCCAAAAGCCTGTCAAAAGTCTCTTCCAACGCCCAAGTCTCCATCAAACAACTGACATTTTATCCTGCCCTCTAGTGGTAAAACTCAGATGCACCAGAGTTGGTGGACTGATGGCAACTGTCTCATCGATGACACACGCCCAATTTGGTGGCTCAAGGACCGTTACCTTCTTGAGTAAATACTTTTGGTTTCATCACAAACAAGAATCACAGGCAATAGTTTGCTTATGACCACAGCATGAAATGATTTCAACAAGCTGAACAGAAATGTTTTGAGGGCAACACAGAGGGCTGTGATAATGTAAAGGGGATTTGACTCAGCCAGAAATTAATTTACATGTAGGCCTACAAGAAAAACAACGTAAAATTGACAAATAAAAAAGTCCCAAGCCCACAATAGTAAGAAATATGTTTTGGAATCAACGTAACGTGATGTCCCTTTCCTTTTTAGACCATTTCGAGCCCTTGTAGCCTCTCGCACCACCAAGGAATGGGCAGTCCAATTCCTTTTTAGACTATTTCGAGCCCTTGTAGCCTCTCGCACTCAACCACTTTGCCAGGTGACCTTTATAAGTATGGGAGGGCTCAGAGCTTGAGGG
Source organism: Borostomias antarcticus (assembly GCF_949987555.1). Taxonomy (NCBI): domain Eukaryota; kingdom Metazoa; phylum Chordata; class Actinopteri; order Stomiiformes; family Stomiidae; genus Borostomias; species Borostomias antarcticus. The sequence goes on from NC_140234.1 coordinate 307,075, forward strand.
TTTAAGGGGGACATTGGGACTGGGCCACCTTCAAAAGCTGCCAGAAAACAGGTTTGACCAAAGCTGTAGGCAACAGACCTCGTGGCGCAATGGGAGCTTGGCGCTTGGTCCCTGGCAAAAGGAAAATTAGCCACAGAGCAAGAGTGACCCTCGGAATTAACCCCACAAGTTTCTTGATAGGCCTAAAAACTCTGGCCGCTTTTGACGGTGGCAAATGCCGACGTGGCCCTCGGGTCCCGGATATCTCAGTGGGTAGAGCATCACAGGGGTGCCGTGTAGTTCCTCGTTAGTATAGTGGTCAGTATCCCCGCCTGTCACGCGGGAGACCGGGGTTCAATTCCCCGACGGGGAGGCAACATTGTATTTGCAACATTGCATTTGCAACATTGCAGGCCGGCAGTAACTGCTTTGTTTACCGAGGGAAGAACGTGCTTCGTGCCTGTGGCCGTCCTTCTGAGAAGTATTCCGAGCATTGGTGGTTCAGTGGTACAATTCTCGCCTGCCACGCGGGAGGCCCGGGTTCGATTCCCGGCCAATGCAGAGACTGTATCTTTGTCACTAGAGCTAGTGGCTCCCTTCACTGAGCAGCAGCCGAAGACAGAGCTTCTGATAGGCTCTTTGGTAATATAAAGAGCAATATCCTGGTCTGTGCCTTTTTCTTTGATTAGAAACTAGATCTTTTCTGGACGTCGTGGAAAGGGCCCGATCCCGACTAGACTGTGAGGGCCCGGATAGCTCAGTCGGTAGAGCATCAGACTTTTAATCTGAGGGTCCAGGTTTCAAGGATGCAAGAATATTGCAGAAATGATCCTTTGGAATTGACTCACTGCAAGAATATTGCAAAATGCGGTACAGTTCTGCGAGGCCTGCGACCTAGACTGCACAGTGAACACTGCACAATCATCTCCAATTCCCATTGCAAATGTAGGCTGCCCTCTAATTGTCCAAATGTATGAAATGCCACAGAAGCACCAAAATTGGTGAAGCTCTCTCTTACATAACACTCACCTAATGTAGTGGCTCTGGGACCTTTGGAAAAATGTATTTGTCAGTCAAAAGTCACTTCCAAAAGCCTGTCAAAAGTCTCTTCCAACGCCCAAGTCTCCATCAAACAACTGACATTTTATCCTGCCCTCTAGTGGTAAAACTCAGATGCACCAGAGTTGGTGGACTGATGGCAACTGTCTCATCGATGACACACGCCCAATTTGGTGGCTCAAGGACCGTTACCTTCTTGAGTAAATACTTTTGGTTTCATCACAAACAAGAATCACAGGCAATAGTTTGCTTATGACCACAGCATGAAATGATTTCAACAAGCTGAACAGAAATGTTTTGAGGGCAACACAGAGGGCTGTGATAATGTAATGGGGATTTGACTCAGCCAGAAATTAATTTACATGTAGGCCTACAAGAAAAACAACGTAAAATTGACAAATAAAAAAGTCCCAAGCCCACAATAGTAAGAAATATGTTTTGGAATCAATTCCTCCAGGCCGGCAGTAACTGCTTTGTTTACCGAGGGAAGAACGTGCTTCGTGCCTGTGGCCGTCCTTCTGAGAAGTATTCCGAGCATTGGTGGTTCAGTGGTAGAATTCTCGCCTGCCACGCGGGAGGCCCGGGTTCGATTCCCGGCCAATGCAGAGACTGTATCTTTGTCACTAGAGCTAGTGGCTCCCTTCACTGAGCAGCAGCCGAAGACAGAGCTTCTGATAGGCTCTTTGGTAATATAAAGAGCAATATCCTGGTCTGTGCCTTTTTCTTTGATTAGAAACTAGATCTTTTCTGGACGTCGTGGAAAGGGCCCGATCCCGACTAGACTGTGAGGGCCCGGATAGCTCAGTCGGTAGAGCATCAGACTTTTAATCTGAGGGTCCAGGTTTCAAGGATGCAAGAATATTGCAGAAATGATCCTTTGGAATTGACTCACTGCAAGAATATTGCAAAATGCGGTACAGTTCTGCGAGGCCTGCGACCTAGACTGCACAGTGAACACTGCACAATCATCTCCAATTCCCATTGCAAATGTATGCTGCCCTCTAATTGTCCAAATGTATGAAATGCCACAGAAGCACCAAAATTGGTGAAGCTCTCTCTTACATAACACTCACCTAATGTAGTGGCTCTGGGACCTTTGGAAAAATGTATTTGTCAGTCAAAAGTCACTTCCAAAAGCCTGTCAAAAGTCTCTTCCAACGCCCAAGTCTCCATCAAACAACTGACATTTTATCCTGCCCTCTTGTGGTAAAACTCAGATGCACCAGAGTTGGTGGACTGATGGCAACTGTCTCATCGATGACACACGCCCAATTTGGTGGCTCAAGGACCGTTACCTTCTTGAGTAAATACTTTTGGTTTCATCACAAACAAGAATCACAGGCAATAGTTTGCTTATGACCACAGCATGAAATGATTTCAACAAGCTGAACAGAAATGTTTTGAGGGCAACACAGAGGGCTGTGATAATGTAAAGGGGATTTGACTCAGCCAGAAATTAATTTACATGTAGGCCTACAAGAAAAACAACGTAAAATTGACAAATAAAAAAGTCCCAAGCCCACAATAGTAAGAAATATGTTTTGGAATCAACGTAACGTGATGTCCCTTTCCTTTTTAGACCATTTCGAGCCCTTGTAGCCTCTCGCACCACCAAGGAATGGGCAGTCCAATTCCTTTTTAGACTATTTCGAGCCCTTGTAGCCTCTCGCACTCAACCACTTTGCCAGGTGACCTTTATAAGTATGGGAGGGCTCAGAGCTTGAGGGTTTAAGGGGGACATTGGGACTGGGCCACCTTCAAAAGCTGCCAGAAAACAGGTTTGACCAAAGCTGTAGGCAACAGACCTCGTGGCGCAATGGGAGCTTGGCGCTTGGTCCCTGGCAAAAGGAAAATTAGCCACAGAGCAAGAGTGACCCTCGGAATTAACCCCACAAGTTTCTTGATAGGCCTAAAAACTCTGGCAGCTTTTGACGGTGGCAAATGCCGACGTGGCCCTCGGGTCCCGGATATCTCAGTGGGTAGAGCATCACAGGGGTGCCGTGTAGCTCCTCGTTAGTATAGTGGTCAGTATCCCCGCCTGTCACGCGGGAGACCGGGGTTCAATTCCCCGACGGGGAGGCAACATTGCATTTGCAACATTGCAGGCCGGCAGTAACTGCTTTGTTTACCGAGGGAAGAACGTGCTTCGTGCCTGTGGCCGTCCTTCTGAGAAGTATTCTGAGCATTGGTGGTTCAGTGGTAGAATTCTCGCATGCCACGCGGGAGGCCCGGGTTCGATTCCCGGCCAATGCAGAGACTGTATCTTTGTCACTAGAGCTAGTGGCTCCCTTCACTGAGCAGCAGCCGAGGACAGAGCTTCTGATAGGCTCTTTGGTAATATAAAGAGCAATATCCTGGTCTGTTCCTTTTTCTTTGATTAGAAACTAGATCTTTTCTGGACGTCGTGGAAAGGGCCCGATCCCGACTAGACTGTGAGGGCCCGGATAGCTCAGTCGGTAGAGCATCAGACTTTTAATCTGAGGGTCCAGGTTTCAAGGATGCAAGAATATTGCAGAAATGATCCTTTGGAATTGACTCACTGCAAGAATATTGCAAAATGCGGTACAGTTCTGCGAGGCCTGCGACCTAGACTGCACAGTGAACACTGCACAATCATCTCCAATTCCCATTGCAAATGTATGCTGCCCTCTAATTGTCCAAATGTATGAAATGCCACAGAAGCACCAAAATTGGTGAAGCTCTCTCTTACATAACACTCACCTAATGTAGTGGCTCTGGGACCTTTGGAAAAATGTATTTGTCAGTCAAAAGTCACTTCCAAAAGCCTGTCAAAAGTCTCTTCCAACGCCCAAGTCTCCATCAAACAACTGACATTTTATCCTGCCCTCTAGTGGTAAAACTCAGATGCACCAGAGTTGGTGGACTGATGGCAACTGTCTCATCGATGACACACGCCCAATTTGGTGGCTCAAGGACCGTTACCTTCTTGAGTAAATACTTTTGGTTTCATCACAAACAAGAATCACAGGCAATAGTTTGCTTATGACCACAGCATGAAATGATTTCAACAAGCTGAACAGAAATGTTTTGAGGGCAACACAGAGGGCTGTGATAATGTAAAGGGGATTTGACTCAGCCAGAAATTAATTTACATGTAGGCCTACAAGAAAAACAACGTAAAATTGACAAATAAAAAAGTCCCAAGCCCACAATAGTAAGAAATATGTTTTGGAATCAATTCCTCCAGGCCGGCAGTAACTGCTTTGTTTACCGAGGGAAGAACGTGCTTCGTGCCTGTGGCCGTCCTTCTGAGAAGTGTTCCGAGCATTGGTGGTTCAGTGGTAGAATTCTCGCCTGCCACGCGGGAGGCCCGGGTTCGATTCCCGGCCAATGCAGAGACTGTATCTTTGTCACTAGAGCTAGTGGCTCCCTTCACTGAGCAGCAGCCGAAGACAGAGCTTCTGATAGGCTCTTTGGTAATATAAAGAGCAATATCCTGGTCTGTGCCTTTTTCTTTGATTAGAAACTAGATCTTTTCTGGACGTCGTGGAAAGGGCCCGATCCGGACTAGACTGTGAGGGCCCGGATAGCTCAGTCGGTAGAGCATCAGACTTTTAATCTGAGGGTCCAGGTTTCAAGGATGCAAGAATATTGCAGAAATGATCCTTTGGAATTGACTCACTGCAAGAATATTGCAAAATGCGGTACAGTTCTGCGAGGCCTGCGACCTAGACTGCACAGTGAACACTGCACAATCATCTCCAATTCCCATTGCAAATGTATGCTGCCCTCTAATTGTCCAAATGTATGAAATGCCACAGAAGCACCAAAATTGGTGAAGCTCTCTCTTACATAACACTCACCTAATGTAGTGGCTCTGGGACCTTTGGAAAAATGTATTTGTCAGTCAAAAGTCACTTCCAAAAGCCTGTCAAAAGTCTCTTCCAACGCCCAAGTCTCCATCAAACAACTGACATTTTATCCTGCCCTCTAGTGGTAAAACTCAGATGCACCAGAGTTGGTGGACTGATGGCAACTGTCTCATCGATGACACACGCCCAATTTGGTGGCTCAAGGACCGTTACCTTCTTGAGTAAATACTTTTGGTTTCATCACAAACAAGAATCACAGGCAATAGTTTGCTTATGACCACAGCATGAAATGATTTCAACAAGCTGAACAGAAATGTTTTGAGGGCAACACAGAGGGCTGTGATAATGTAAAGGGGATTTGACTCAGCCAGAAATTAATTTACATGTAGGCCTACAAGAAAAACAACGTAAAATTGACAAATAAAAAAGTCCCAAGCCCACAATAGTAAGAAATATGTTTTGGAATCAATTCCTCCAGGCCGGCAGTAACTGCTTTGTTTACCGAGGGAAGAACGTGCTTCGTGCCTGTGGCCGTCCTTCTGAGAAGTATTCCGAGCATTGGTGGTTCAGTGGTAGAATTCTCGCCTGCCACGTGGGAGGCCCGGGTTCGATTCCCGGCCAATGCAGAGACTGTATCTTTGTCACTAGAGCTAGTGGCTCCCTTCACTGAGCAGCAGCCGAAGACAGAGCTTCTGATAGGCTCTTTGGTAATATAAAGAGCAATATCCTGGTCTGTGCCTTTTTCTTTGATTAGAAACTAGATCTTTTCTGGACGTCGTGGAAAGGGCCCGATCCCGACTAGACTGTGAGGGCCCGGATAGCTCAGTCGGTAGAGCATCAGACTTTTAATCTGAGGGTCCAGGTTTCAAGGATGCAAGAATATTGCAGAAATGATCCTTTGGAATTGACTCACTGCAAGAATATTGCAAAATGCGGTACAGTTCTGCGAGGCCTGCGACCTAGACTGCACAGTGAACACTGCACAATCATCTCCAATTCCCATTGCAAATGTATGCTGCCCTCTAATTGTCCAAATGTATGAAATGCCACAGAAGCACCAAAATTGGTGAAGCTCTCTCTTACATAACACTCACCTAATGTAGTGGCTCTGGGACCTTTGGAAAAATGTATTTGTCAGTCAAAAGTCACTTCCAAAAGCCTGTCAAAAGTCTCTTCCAACGCCCAAGTCTCCATCAAACAACTGACATTTTATCCTGCCCTCTAGTGGTAAAACTCAGATGCACCAGAGTTGGTGGACTGATGGCAACTGTCTCATCGATGACACACGCCCAATTTGGTGGCTCAAGGACCGTTACCTTCTTGAGTAAATACTTTTGGTTTCATCACAAACAAGAATCACAGGCAATAGTTTGCTTATGACCACAGCATGAAATGATTTCAACAAGCTGAACAGAAATGTTTTGAGGGCAACACAGAGGGCTGTGATAATGTAAAGGGGATTTGACTCAGCCAGAAATTAATTTACATGTAGGCCTACAAGAAAAACAACGTAAAATTGACAAATAAAAAAGTCCCAAGCCCACAATAGTAAGAAATATGTTTTGGAATCAATTCCTCCAGGCCGGCAGTAACTGCTTTGTTTACCGAGGGAAGAACGTGCTTCGTGCCTGTGGCCGTCCTTCTGAGAAGTATTCCGAGCATTGGTGGTTCAGTGGTAGAATTCTCGCCTGCCACGCGGGAGGCCCGGGTTCGATTCCCGGCCAATGCAGAGACTGTATCTTTGTCACTAGAGCTAGTGGCTCCCTTCACTGAGCAGCAGCCGAAGACAGAGCTTCTGATAGGCTCTTTGGTAATATAAAGAGCAATATCCTGGTCCGTGCCTTTTTCTTTGATTAGAAACTAGATCTTTTCTGGACGTCGTGGAAAGGGCCCGATCCCGACTAGACTGTGAGGGCCCGGATAGCTCAGTCGGTAGAGCATCAGACTTTTAATCTGAGGGTCCAGGTTTCAAGGATGCAAGAATATTGCAGAAATGATCCTTTGGAATTGACTCACTGCAAGAATATTGCAAAATGCGGTACAGTTCTGCGAGGCCTGCGACCTAGACTGCACAGTGAACACTGCACAATCATCTCCAATTCCCATTGCAAATGTATGCTGCCCTCTAATTGTCCAAATGTATGAAATGCCACAGAAGCACCAAAATTGGTGAAGCTCTCTCTTACATAACACTCACCTAATGTAGTGGCTCTGGGACCTTTGGAAAAATGTATTTGTCAGTCAAAAGTCACTTCCAAAAGCCTGTCAAAAGTCTCTTCCAACGCCCAAGTCTCCATCAAACAACTGACATTTTATCCTGCCCTCTAGTGGTAAAACTCAGATGCACCAGAGTTGGTGGACTGATGGCAACTGTCTCATCGATGACACACGCCCAATTTGGTGGCTCAAGGACCGTTACCTTCTTGAGTAAATACTTTTGGTTTCATCACAAACAAGAATCACAGGCAATAGTTTGCTTATGACCACAGCATGAAATGATTTCAACAAGCTGAACAGAAATGTTTTGAGGGCAACACAGAGGGCTGTGATAATGTAAAGGGGATTTGACTCAGCCAGAAATTAATTTACATGTAGGCCTACAAGAAAAACAACGTAAAATTGACAAATAAAAAAGTCCCAAGCCCACAATAGTAAGAAATATGTTTTGGAATCAATTCCTCCAGGCCGGCAGTAACTGCTTTGTTTACCGAGGGAAGAACGTGCTTCGTGCCTGTGGCCGTCCTTCTGAGAAGTATTCCGAGCATTGGTGGTTCAGTGGTAGAATTCTCGCCTGCCACGCGGGAGGCCCGGGTTCGATTCCCGGCCAATGCAGAGACTGTATCTTTGTCACTAGAGCTAGTGGCTCCCTTCACTGAGCAGCAGCCGAAGACAGAGCTTCTGATAGGCTCTTTGGTAATATAAAGAGCAATATCCTGGTCTGTGCCTTTTTCTTTGATTAGAAACTAGATCTTTTCTGGACGTCGTGGTAAGGGCCCGATCCCGACTAGACTGTGAGGGCCCGGATAGCTCAGTCGGTAGAGCATCAGACTTTTAATCTGAGGGTCCAGGTTTCAAGGATGCAAGAATATTGCAGAAATGATCCTTTGGAATTGACTCACTGCAAGAATATTGCAAAATGCGGTACAGTTCTGCGAGGCCTGCGACCTAGACTGCACAGTGAACACTGCACAATCATCTCCAATTCCCATTGCAAATGTATGCTGCCCTCTAATTGTCCAAATGTATGAAATGCCACAGAAGCACCAAAATTGGTGAAGCTCTCTCTTACATAACACTCACCTAATGTAGTGGCTCTGGGACCTTTGGAAAAATGTATTTGTCAGTCAAAAGTCACTTCCAAAAGCCTGTCAAAAGTCTCTTCCAACGCCCAAGTCTCCATCAAACAACTGACATTTTATCCTGCCCTCTAGTGGTAAAACTCAGATGCACCAGAGTTGGTGGACTGATGGCAACTGTCTCATCGATGACACACGCCCAATTTGGTGGCTCAAGGACCGTTACCTTCTTGAGTAAATACTTTTGGTTTCATCACAAACAAGAATCACAGGCAATAGTTTGCTTATGACCACAGCATGAAATGATTTCAACAAGCTGAACAGAAATGTTTTGAGGGCAACACAGAGGGCTGTGATAATGTAAAGGGGATTTGACTCAGCCAGAAATTAATTTACATGTAGGCCTACAAGAAAAACAACGTAAAATTGACAAATAAAAAAGTCCCAAGCCCACAATAGTAAGAAATATGTTTTGGAATCAATTCCTCCAGGCCGGCAGTAACTGCTTTGTTTACCGAGGGAAGAACGTGCTTCGTGCCTGTGGCCGTCCTTCTGAGAAGTATTCCGAGCATTGGTGGTTCAGTGGTAGAATTCTCGCCTGCCACGTGGGAGGCCCGGGTTCGATTCCCGGCCAATGCAGAGACTGTATCTTTGTCACTAGAGCTAGTGGCTCCCTTCACTGAGCAGCAGCCGAAGACAGAGCTTCTGATAGGCTCTTTGGTAATATAAAGAGCAATATCCTGGTCTGTGCCTTTTTCTTTGATTAGAAACTAGATCTTTTCTGGACGTCGTGGAAAGGGCCCGATCCCGACTAGACTGTGAGGGCCCGGATAGCTCAGTCGGTAGAGCATCAGACTTTTAATCTGAGGGTCCAGGTTTCAAGGATGCAAGAATATTGCAGAAATGATCCTTTGGAATTGACTCACTGCAAGAATATTGCAAAATGCGGTACAGTTCTGCGAGGCCTGCGACCTAGACTGCACAGTGAACACTGCACAATCATCTCCAATTCCCATTGCAAATGTATGCTGCCCTCTAATTGTCCAAATGTATGAAATGCCACAGAAGCACCAAAATTGGTGAAGCTCTCTCTTACATAACACTCACCTAATGTAGTGGCTCTGGGACCTTTGGAAAAATGTATTTGTCAGTCAAAAGTCACTTCCAAAAGCCTGTCAAAAGTCTCTTCCAACGCCCAAGTCTCCATCAAACAACTGACATTTTATCCTGCCCTCTAGTGGTAAAACTCAGATGCACCAGAGTTGGTGGACTGATGGCAACTGTCTCATCGATGACACACGCCCAATTTGGTGGCTCAAGGACCGTTACCTTCTTGAGTAAATACTTTTGGTTTCATCACAAACAAGAATCACAGGCAATAGTTTGCTTATGACCACAGCATGAAATGATTTCAACAAGCTGAACAGAAATGTTTTGAGGGCAACACAGAGGGCTGTGATAATGTAAAGGGGATTTGACTCAGCCAGAAATTAATTTACATGTAGGCCTACAAGAAAAACAACGTAAAATTGACAAATAAAAAAGTCCCAAGCCCACAATAGTAAGAAATATGTTTTGGAATCAATTCCTCCAGGCCGGCAGTAACTGCTTTGTTTACCGAGGGAAGAACGTGCTTCGTGCCTGTGGCCGTCCTTCTGAGAAGTATTCCGAGCATTGGTGGTTCAGTGGTAGAATTCTCGCCTGCCACGCGGGAGGCCCGGGTTCGATTCCCGGCCAATGCAGAGACTGTATCTTTGTCACTAGAGCTAGTGGCTCCCTTCACTGAGCAGCAGCCGAAGACAGAGCTTCTGATAGGCTCTTTGAATATAAAGAGCAATATCCTGGTCTGTGCCTTTTTCTTTGATTAGAAACTAGATCTTTTCTGGACGTCGTGGAAAGGGCCCGATCCCGACTAGACTGTGAGGGCCCGGATAGCTCAGTCGGTAGAGCATCAGACTTTTAATCTGAGGGTCCAGGTTTCAAGGATGCAAGAATATTGCAGAAATGATCCTTTGGAATTGACTCACTGCAAGAATATTGCAAAATGTGGTACAGTTCTGCGAGGCCTGCGACCTAGACTGCACAGTGAACACTGCACAATCATCTCCAATTCCCATTGCAAATGTATGCTGCCCTCTAATTGTCCAAATGTATGAAATGCCACAGAAGCACCAAAATTGGTGAAGCTCTCTCTTACATAACACTCACCTAATGTAGTGGCTCTGGGACCTTTGGAAAAATGTATTTGTCAGTCAAAAGTCACTTCCAAAAGCCTGTCAAAAGTCTCTTCCAACGCCCAAGTCTCCATCAAACAACTGACATTTTATCCTGCCCTCTAGTGGTAAAACTCAGATGCACCAGAGTTGGTGGACTGATGGCAACTGTCTCATCGATGACACACGCCCAATTTGGTGGCTCAAGGACCGTTACCTTCTTGAGTAAATACTTTTGGTTTCATCACAAACAAGAATCACAGGCAATAGTTTGCTTATGACCACAGCATGAAATGATTTCAACAAGCTGAACAGAAATGTTTTGAGGGCAACACAGAGGGCTGTGATAATGTAAAGGGGATTTGACTCAGCCAGAAATTAATTTACATGTAGGCCTACAAGAAAAACAACGTAAAATTGACAAATAAAAAAGTCCCAAGCCCACAATAGTAAGAAATATGTTTTGGAATCAATTCCTCCAGGCCGGCAGTAACTGCTTTGTTTACCGAGGGAAGAACGTGCTTCGTGCCTGTGGCCCTCCTTCTGAGAAGTATTCCGAGCATTGGTGGTTCAGTGGTAGAATTCTCGCCTGCCACGCGGGAGGCCCGGGTTCGATTCCCGGCCAATGCAGAGACTGTATCTTTGTCACTAGAGCTAGTGGCTCCCTTCACTGAGCAGCAGCCGAAGACAGAGCTTCTGATAGGCTCTTTGGTAATATAAAGAGCAATATCCTGGTCTGTGCCTTTTTCTTTGATTAGAAACTAGATCTTTTCTGGACGTCGTGGTAAGGGCCCGATCCCGACTAGACTGTGAGGGCCCGGATAGCTCAGTCGGTAGAGCATCAGACTTTTAATCTGAGGGTCCAGGTTTCAAGGATGCAAGAATATTGCAGAAATGATCCTTTGGAATTGACTCACTGCAAGAATATTGCAAAATGCGGTACAGTTCTGCGAGGCCTGCGACCTAGACTGCACAGTGAACACTGCACAATCATCTCCAATTCCCATTGCAAATGTATGCTGCCCTCTAATTGTCCAAATGTATGAAATGCCACAGAAGCACCAAAATTGGTGAAGCTCTCTCTTACATAACACTCACCTAATGTAGTGGCTCTGGGACCTTTGGAAAAATGTATTTGTCAGTCAAAAGTCACTTCCAAAAGCCTGTCAAAAGTCTCTTCCAACGCCCAAGTCTCCATCAAACAACTGACATTTTATCCTGCCCTCTAGTGGTAAAACTCAGATGCACCAGAGTTGGTGGACTGATGGCAACTGTCTCATCGATGACACACGCCCAATTTGGTGGCTCAAGGACCGTTACCTTCTTGAGTAAATACTTTTGGTTTTATCACAAACAAGAATCACAGGCAATAGTTTGCTTATGACCACAGCATGAAATGATTTCAACAAGCTGAACAGAAATGTTTTGAGGGCAACACAGAGGGCTGTGATAATGTAAAGGGGATTTGACTCAGCCAGAAATTAATTTACATGTAGGCCTACAAGAAAAACAACGTAAAATTGACAAATAAAAAAGTCCCAAGCCCACAATAGTAAGAAATATGTTTTGGAATCAATTCCTCCAGGCCGGCAGTAACTGCTTTGTTTACCGAGGGAAGAACGTGCTTCGTGCCTGTGGCCGTCCTTCTGAGAAGTATTCCGAGCATTGGTGGTTCAGTGGTAGAATTCTCGCCTGCCACGCGGGAGGCCCGGGTTCGATTCCCGGCCAATGCAGAGACTGTATCTTTGTCACTAGAGCTAGTGGCTCCCTTCACTGAGCAGCAGCCGAAGACAGAGCTTCTGATAGGCTCTTTGGTAATATAAAGAGCAATATCCTGGTCTGTGCCTTTTTCTTTGATTAGAAACTAGATCTTTTCTGGACGTCGTGGAAAGGGCCCGATCCCGACTAGACTGTGAGGGCCCGGATAGCTCAGTTGGTAGAGCATCAGACTTTTAATCTGAGGGTCCAGGTTTCAAGGATGCAAGAATATTGCAGAAATGATCCTTTGGAATTGACTCACTGCAAGAATATTGCAAAATGCGGTACAGTTCTGCGAGGCCTGCGACCTAGACTGCACAGTGAACACTGCACAATCATCTCCAATTCCCATTGCAAATGTATGCTGCCCTCTAATTGTCCAAATGTATGAAATGCCACAGAAGCACCAAAATTGGTGAAGCTCTCTCTTACATAACACTCACCTAATGTAGTGGCTCTGGGACCTTTGGAAAAATGTATTTGTCAGTCAAAAGTCACTTCCAAAAGCCTGTCAAAAGTCTCTTCCAACGCCCAAGTCTCCATCAAACAACTGACATTTTATCCTGCCCTCTAGTGGTAAAACTCAGATGCACCAGAGTTGGTGGACTGATGGCAACTGTCTCATCGATGACACACGCCCAATTTGGTGGCTCAAGGACCGTTACCTTCTTGAGTAAATACTTTTGGTTTCATCACAAACAAGAATCACAGGCAATAGTTTGCTTATGACCACAGCATGAAATGATTTCAACAAGCTGAACAGAAATGTTTTGAGGGCAACACAGAGGGCTGTGATAATGTAAAGGGGATTTGACTCAGCCAGAAATTAATTTACATGTAGGCCTACAAGAAAAACAACGTAAAATTGACAAATAAAAAAGTCCCAAGCCCACAATAGTAAGAAATATGTTTTGGAATCAATTCCTCCAGGCCGGCAGTAACTGCTTTGTTTACCGAGGGAAGAACGTGCTTCGTGCCTGTGGCCGTCCTTCTGAGAAGTATTCCGAGCATTGGTGGTTCAGTGGTAGAATTCTCGCCTGCCACGCGGGAGGCCCGGGTTCGATTCCCGGCCAATGCAGAGACTGTATCTTTGTCACTAGAGCTAGTGGCTCCCTTCACTGAGCAGCAGCCGAAGACAGAGCTTCTGATAGGCTCTTTGGTAATATAAAGAGCAATATCCTGGTCTGTGCCTTTTTCTTTGATTAGAAACTAGATCTTTTCTGGACGTCGTGGAAAGGGCCCGATCCCGACTAGACTGTGAGGGCCCGGATAGCTCAGTCGGTAGAGCATCAGACTTTTAATCTGAGGGTCCAGGTTTCAAGGATGCAAGAATATTGCAGAAATGATCCTTTGGAATTGACTCACTGCAAGAATATTGCAAAATGCGGTACAGTTCTGCGAGGCCTGCGACCTAGACTGCACAGTGAACACTGCACAATCATCTCCAATTCCCATTGCAAATGTATGCTGCCCTCTAATTGTCCAAATGTATGAAATGCCACAGAAGCACCAAAATTGGTGAAGCTCTCTCTTACATAACACTCACCTAATGTAGTGGCTCTGGGACCTTTGGAAAAATGTATTTGTCAGTCAAAAGTCACTTCCAAAAGCCTGTCAAAAGTCTCTTCCAACGCCCAAGTCTCCATCAAACAACTGACATTTTATCCTGCCCTCTAGTGGTAAAACTCAGATGCACCAGAGTTGGTGGACTGATGGCAACTGTCTCATCGATGACACACGCCCAATTTGGTGGCTCAAGGACCGTTACCTTCTTGAGTAAATACTTTTGGTTTCATCACAAACAAGAATCACAGGCAATAGTTTGCTTATGACCACAGCATGAAATGATTTCAACAAGCTGAACAGAAATGTTTTGAGGGCAACACAGAGGGCTGTGATAATGTAAAGGGGATTTGACTCAGCCAGAAATTAATTTACATGTAGGCCTACAAGAAAAACAACGTAAAATTGACAAATAAAAAAGTCCCAAGCCCACAATAGTAAGAAATATGTTTTGGAATCAATTCCTCCAGGCCGGCAGTAACTGCTTTGTTTACCGAGGGAAGAACGTGCTTCGTGCCTGTGGCCGTCCTTCTGAGAAGTATTCCGAGCATTGGTGGTTCAGTGGTAGAATTCTCGCCTGCCACGCGGGAGGCCCGGGTTCGATTCCCGGCCAATGCAGAGACTGTATCTTTGTCACTAGAGCTAGTGGCTCCCTTCACTGAGCAGCAGCCGAAGACAGAGCTTCTGATAGGCTCTTTGGTAATATAAAGAGCAATATCCTGGTCTGTGCCTTTTTCTTTGATTAGAAACTAGATCTTTTCTGGACGTCGTGGAAAGGGCCCGATCCCGACTAGACTGTGAGGGCCCGGATAGCTCAGTCGGTAGAGCATCAGACTTTTAATCTGAGGGTCCAGGTTTCAAGGATGCAAGAATATTGCAGAAATGATCCTTTGGAATTGACTCACTGCAAGAATATTGCAAAATGCGGTACAGTTCTGCGAGGCCTGCGACCTAGACTGCACAGTGAACACTGCACAATCATCTCCAATTCCCATTGCAAATGTATGCTGCCCTCTAATTGTCCAAATGTATGAAATGCCACAGAAGCACCAAAATTGGTGAAGCTCTCTCTTACATAACACTCACCTAATGTAGTGGCTCTGGGACCTTTGGAAAAATGTATTTGTCAGTCAAAAGTCACTTCCAAAAGCCTGTCAAAAGTCTCTTCCAACGCCCAAGTCTCCATCAAACAACTGACATTTTATCCTGCCCTCTAGTGGTAAAACTCAGATGCACCAGAGTTGGTGGACTGATGGCAACTGTCTCATCGATGACACACGCCCAATTTGGTGGCTCAAGGACCGTTACCTTCTTGAGTAAATACTTTTGGTTTCATCACAAACAAGAAT
Source organism: Borostomias antarcticus (assembly GCF_949987555.1). Classification (NCBI taxonomy): domain Eukaryota; kingdom Metazoa; phylum Chordata; class Actinopteri; order Stomiiformes; family Stomiidae; genus Borostomias; species Borostomias antarcticus. The sequence goes on from NC_140234.1 coordinate 322,125, forward strand.
CACAGGCAATAGTTTGCTTATGACCACAGCATGAAATGATTTCAACAAGCTGAACAGAAATGTTTTGAGGGCAACACAGAGGGCTGTGATAATGTAAAGGGGATTTGACTCAGCCAGAAATTAATTTACATGTAGGCCTACAAGAAAAACAACGTAAAATTGACAAATAAAAAAGTCCCAAGCCCACAATAGTAAGAAATATGTTTTGGAATCAATTCCTCCAGGCCGGCAGTAACTGCTTTGTTTACCGAGGGAAGAACGTGCTTCGTGCCTGTGGCCTTCCTTCTGAGAAGTATTCCGAGCATTGGTGGTTCAGTGGTAGAATTCTCGCCTGCCACGCGGGAGGCCCGGGTTCGATTCCCGGCCAATGCAGAGACTGTATCTTTGTCACTAGAGCTAGTGGCTCCCTTCACTGAGCAGCAGCCGAAGACAGAGCTTCTGATAGGCTCTTTGGTAATATAAAGAGCAATATCCTGGTCTGTGCCTTTTTCTTTGATTAGAAACTAGATCTTTTCTGGACGTCGTGGAAAGGGCCCGATCCCGACTAGACTGTGAGGGCCCGGATAGCTCAGTCGGTAGAGCATCAGACTTTTAATCTGAGGGTCCAGGTTTCAAGGATGCAAGAATATTGCAGAAATGATCCTTTGGAATTGACTCACTGCAAGAATATTGCAAAATGCGGTACAGTTCTGCGAGGCCTGCGACCTAGACTGCACAGTGAACACTGCACAATCATCTCCAATTCCCATTGCAAATGTATGCTGCCCTCTAATTGTCCAAATGTATGAAATGCCACAGAAGCACCAAAATTGGTGAAGCTCTCTCTTACATAACACTCACCTAATGTAGTGGCTCTGGGACCTTTGGAAAAATGTATTTGTCAGTCAAAAGTCACTTCCAAAAGCCTGTCAAAAGTCTCTTCCAACGCCCAAGTCTCCATCAAACAACTGACATTTTATCCTGCCCTCTAGTGGTAAAACTCAGATGCACCAGAGTTGGTGGACTGATGGCAACTGTCTCATCGATGACACACGCCCAATTTGGTGGCTCAAGGACCGTTACCTTCTTGAGTAAATACTTTTGGTTTCATCACAAACAAGAATCACAGGCAATAGTTTGCTTATGACCACAGCATGAAATGATTTCAACAAGCTGAACAGAAATGTTTTGAGGGCAACACAGAGGGCTGTGATAATGTAAAGGGGATTTGACTCAGCCAGAAATTAATTTACATGTAGGCCTACAAGAAAAACAACGTAAAATTGACAAATAAAAAAGTCCCAAGCCCACAATAGTAAGAAATATGTTTTGGAATCAATTCCTCCAGGCCGGCAGTAACTGCTTTGTTTACCGAGGGAAGAACGTGCTTCGTGCCTGTGGCCGTCCTTCTGAGAAGTATTCCGAGCATTGGTGGTTCAGTGGTAGAATTCTCGCCTGCCACGCGGGAGGCCCGGGTTCGATTCCCGGCCAATGCAGAGACTGTATCTTTGTCACTAGAGCTAGTGGCTCCCTTCACTGAGCAGCAGCCGAAGACAGAGCTTCTGATAGGCTCTTTGGTAATATAAAGAGCAATATCCTGGTCTGTGCCTTTTTCTTTGATTAGAAACTAGATCTTTTCTGGACGTCGTGGAAAGGGCCCGATCCCGACTAGACTGTGAGGGCCCGGATAGCTCAGTTGGTAGAGCATCAGACTTTTAATCTGAGGGTCCAGGTTTCAAGGATGCAAGAATATTGCAGAAATGATCCTTTGGAATTGACTCACTGCAAGAATATTGCAAAATGCGGTACAGTTCTGCGAGGCCTGCGACCTAGACTGCACAGTGAACACTGCACAATCATCTCCAATTCCCATTGCAAATGTATGCTGCCCTCTAATTGTCCAAATGTATGAAATGCCACAGAAGCACCAAAATTGGTGAAGCTCTCTCTTACATAACACTCACCTAATGTAGTGGCTCTGGGACCTTTGGAAAAATGTATTTGTCAGTCAAAAGTCACTTCCAAAAGCCTGTCAAAAGTCTCTTCCAACGCCCAAGTCTCCATCAAACAACTGACATTTTATCCTGCCCTCTAGTGGTAAAACTCAGATGCACCAGAGTTGGTGGACTGATGGCAACTGTCTCATCGATGACACACGCCCAATTTGGTGGCTCAAGGACCGTTACCTTCTTGAGTAAATACTTTTGGTTTCATCACAAACAAGAATCACAGGCAATAGTTTGCTTATGACCACAGCATGAAATGATTTCAACAAGCTGAACAGAAATGTTTTGAGGGCAACACAGAGGGCTGTGATAATGTAAAGGGGATTTGACTCAGCCAGAAATTAATTTACATGTAGGCCTACAAGAAAAACAACGTAAAATTGACAAATAAAAAAGTCCCAAGCCCACAATAGTAAGAAATATGTTTTGGAATCAATTCCTCCAGGCCGGCAGTAACTGCTTTGTTTACCGAGGGAAGAACGTGCTTCGTGCCTGTGGCCGTCCTTCTGAGAAGTATTCCGAGCATTGGTGGTTCAGTGGTAGAATTCTCGCCTGCCACGCGGGAGGCCCGGGTTCGATTCCCGGCCAATGCAGAGACTGTATCTTTGTCACTAGAGCTAGTGGCTCCCTTCACTGAGCAGCAGCCGAAGACAGAGCTTCTGATAGGCTCTTTGGTAATATAAAGAGCAATATCCTGGTCTGTGCCTTTTTCTTTGATTAGAAACTAGATCTTTTCTGGACGTCGTGGAAAGGGCCCGATCCCGACTAGACTGTGAGGGCCCGGATAGCTCAGTCGGTAGAGCATCAGACTTTTAATCTGAGGGTCCAGGTTTCAAGGATGCAAGAATATTGCAGAAATGATCCTTTGGAATTGACTCACTGCAAGAATATTGCAAAATGCGGTACAGTTCTGCGAGGCCTGCGACCTAGACTGCACAGTGAACACTGCACAATCATCTCCAATTCCCATTGCAAATGTATGCTGCCCTCTAATTGTCCAAATGTATGAAATGCCACAGAAGCACCAAAATTGGTGAAGCTCTCTCTTACATAACACTCACCTAATGTAGTGGCTCTGGGACCTTTGGAAAAATGTATTTGTCAGTCAAAAGTCACTTCCAAAAGCCTGTCAAAAGTCTCTTCCAACGCCCAAGTCTCCATCAAACAACTGACATTTTATCCTGCCCTCTAGTGGTAAAACTCAGATGCACCAGAGTTGGTGGACTGATGGCAACTGTCTCATCGATGACACACGCCCAATTTGGTGGCTCAAGGACCGTTACCTTCTTGAGTAAATACTTTTGGTTTCATCACAAACAAGAATCACAGGCAATAGTTTGCTTATGACCACAGCATGAAATGATTTCAACAAGCTGAACAGAAATGTTTTGAGGGCAACACAGAGGGCTGTGATAATGTAAAGGGGATTTGACTCAGCCAGAAATTAATTTACATGTAGGCCTACAAGAAAAACAACGTAAAATTGACAAATAAAAAAGTCCCAAGCCCACAATAGTAAGAAATATGTTTTGGAATCAATTCCTCCAGGCCGGCAGTAACTGCTTTGTTTACCGAGGGAAGAACGTGCTTCGTGCCTGTGGCCGTCCTTCTGAGAAGTATTCCGAGCATTGGTGGTTCAGTGGTAGAATTCTCGCCTGCCACGCGGGAGGCCCGGGTTCGATTCCCGGCCAATGCAGAGACTGTATCTTTGTCACTAGAGCTAGTGGCTCCCTTCACTGAGCAGCAGCCGAAGACAGAGCTTCTGATAGGCTCTTTGGTAATATAAAGAGCAATATCCTGGTCTGTGCCTTTTTCTTTGATTAGAAACTAGATCTTTTCTGGACGTCGTGGAAAGGGCCCGATCCCGACTAGACTGTGAGGGCCCGGATAGCTCAGTTGGTAGAGCATCAGACTTTTAATCTGAGGGTCCAGGTTTCAAGGATGCAAGAATATTGCAGAAATGATCCTTTGGAATTGACTCACTGCAAGAATATTGCAAAATGCGGTACAGTTCTGCGAGGCCTGCGACCTAGACTGCACAGTGAACACTGCACAATCATCTCCAATTCCCATTGCAAATGTATGCTGCCCTCTAATTGTCCAAATGTATGAAATGCCACAGAAGCACCAAAATTGGTGAAGCTCTCTCTTACATAACACTCACCTAATGTAGTGGCTCTGGGACCTTTGGAAAAATGTATTTGTCAGTCAAAAGTCACTTCCAAAAGCCTGTCAAAAGTCTCTTCCAACGCCCAAGTCTCCATCAAACAACTGACATTTTATCCTGCCCTCTAGTGGTAAAACTCAGATGCACCAGAGTTGGTGGACTGATGGCAACTGTCTCATCGATGACACACGCCCAATTTGGTGGCTCAAGGACCGTTACCTTCTTGAGTAAATACTTTTGGTTTCATCACAAACAAGAATCACAGGCAATAGTTTGCTTATGACCACAGCATGAAATGATTTCAACAAGCTGAACAGAAATGTTTTGAGGGCAACACAGAGGGCTGTGATAATGTAAAGGGGATTTGACTCAGCCAGAAATTAATTTACATGTAGGCCTACAAGAAAAACAACGTAAAATTGACAAATAAAAAAGTCCCAAGCCCACAATAGTAAGAAATATGTTTTGGAATCAATTCCTCCAGGCCGGCAGTAACTGCTTTGTTTACCGAGGGAAGAACGTGCTTCGTGCCTGTGGCCGTCCTTCTGAGAAGTATTCCGAGCATTGGTGGTTCAGTGGTAGAATTCTCGCCTGCCACGCGGGAGGCCCGGGTTCGATTCCCGGCCAATGCAGAGACTGTATCTTTGTCACTAGAGCTAGTGGCTCCCTTCACTGAGCAGCAGCCGAAGACAGAGCTTCTGATAGGCTCTTTGGTAATATAAAGAGCAATATCCTGGTCTGTGCCTTTTTCTTTGATTAGAAACTAGATCTTTTCTGGACGTCGTGGAAAGGGCCCGATCCCGACTAGACTGTGAGGGCCCGGATAGCTCAGTCGGTAGAGCATCAGACTTTTAATCTGAGGGTCCAGGTTTCAAGGATGCAAGAATATTGCAGAAATGATCCTTTGGAATTGACTCACTGCAAGAATATTGCAAAATGCGGTACAGTTCTGCGAGGCCTGCGACCTAGACTGCACAGTGAACACTGCACAATCATCTCCAATTCCCATTGCAAATGTATGCTGCCCTCTAATTGTCCAAATGTATGAAATGCCACAGAAGCACCAAAATTGGTGAAGCTCTCTCTTACATAACACTCACCTAATGTAGTGGCTCTGGGACCTTTGGAAAAATGTATTTGTCAGTCAAAAGTCACTTCCAAAAGCCTGTCAAAAGTCTCTTCCAACGCCCAAGTCTCCATCAAACAACTGACATTTTATCCTGCCCTCTAGTGGTAAAACTCAGATGCACCAGAGTTGGTGGACTGATGGCAACTGTCTCATCGATGACACACGCCCAATTTGGTGGCTCAAGGACCGTTACCTTCTTGAGTAAATACTTTTGGTTTCATCACAAACAAGAATCACAGGCAATAGTTTGCTTATGACCACAGCATGAAATGATTTCAACAAGCTGAACAGAAATGTTTTGAGGGCAACACAGAGGGCTGTGATAATGTAAAGGGGATTTGACTCAGCCAGAAATTAATTTACATGTAGGCCTACAAGAAAAACAACGTAAAATTGACAAATAAAAAAGTCCCAAGCCCACAATAGTAAGAAATATGTTTTGGAATCAATTCCTCCAGGCCGGCAGTAACTGCTTTGTTTACCGAGGGAAGAACGTGCTTCGTGCCTGTGGCCGTCCTTCTGAGAAGTATTCCGAGCATTGGTGGTTCAGTGGTAGAATTCTCGCCTGCCACGCGGGAGGCCCGGGTTCGATTCCCGGCCAATGCAGAGACTGTATCTTTGTCACTAGAGCTAGTGGCTCCCTTCACTGAGCAGCAGCCGAAGACAGAGCTTCTGATAGGCTCTTTGGTAATATAAAGAGCAATATCCTGGTCTGTGCTTTTTCTTTGATTAGAAACTAGATCTTTTCTGGACGTCGTGGAAAGGGCCCGATCCCGACTAGACTGTGAGGGCCCGGATAGCTCAGTCGGTAGAGCATCAGACTTTTAATCTGAGGGTCCAGGTTTCAAGGATGCAAGAATATTGCAGAAATGATCCTTTGGAATTGACTCACTGCAAGAATATTGCAAAATGCGGTACAGTTCTGCGAGGCCTGTGACCTAGACTGCACAGTGAACACTGCACAATCATCTCCAATTCCCATTGCAAATGTATGCTGCCCTCTAATTGTCCAAATGTATGAAATGCCACAGAAGCACCAAAATTGGTGAAGCTCTCTCTTACATAACACTCACCTAATGTAGTGGCTCTGGGACCTTTGGAAAAATGTATTTGTCAGTCAAAAGTCACTTCCAAAAGCCTGTCAAAAGTCTCTTCCAACGCCCAAGTCTCCATCAAACAACTGACATTTTATCCTGCCCTCTAGTGGTAAAACTCAGATGCACCAGAGTTGGTGGACTGATGGCAACTGTCTCATCGATGACACACGCCCAATTTGGTGGCTCAAGGACCGTTACCTTCTTGAGTAAATACTTTTGGTTTCATCACAAACAAGAATCACAGGCAATAGTTTGCTTATGACCACAGCATGAAATGATTTCAACAAGCTGAACAGAAATGTTTTGAGGGCAACACAGAGGGCTGTGATAATGTAAAGGGGATTTGACTCAGCCAGAAATTAATTTACATGTAGGCCTACAAGAAAAACAACGTAAAATTGACAAATAAAAAAGTCCCAAGCCCACAATAGTAAGAAATATGTTTTGGAATCAATTCCTCCAGGCCGGCAGTAACTGCTTTGTTTACAGAGGGAAGAACGTGCTTCGTGCCTGTGGCCGTCCTTCTGAGCAGTATTCCGAGCATTGGTGGTTCAGTGGTAGAATTCTCGCCTGCCACGCGGGAGGCCCGGGTTCGATTCCCGGCCAATGCAGAGACTGTATCTTTGTCACTAGAGCTAGTGGCTCCCTTCACTGAGCAGCAGCCGAAGACAGAGCTTCTGATAGGCTCTTTGGTAATATAAAGAGCAATATCCTGGTCTGTGCCTTTTTCTTTGATTAGAAACTAGATCTTTTCTGGACGTCGTGGAAAGGGCCCGATCCCGACTAGACTGTGAGGGCCCGGATAGCTCAGTCGGTAGAGCATCAGACTTTTAATCTGAGGGTCCAGGTTTCAAGGATGCAAGAATATTGCAGAAATGATCCTTTGGAATTGACTCACTGCAAGAATATTGCAAAATGCGGTACAGTTCTGCGAGGCCTGCGACCTAGACTGCACAGTGAACACTGCACAATCATCTCCAATTCCCATTGCAAATGTATGCTGCCCTCTAATTGTCCAAATGTATGAAATGCCACAGAAGCACCAAAATTGGTGAAGCTCTCTCTGACATAACACTCACCTAATGTAGTGGCTCTGGGACCTTTGGAAAAATGTATTTGTCAGTCAAAAGTCACTTCCAAAAGCCTGTCAAAAGTCTCTTCCAACGCCCAAGTCTCCATCAAACAACTGACATTTTATCCTGCCCTCTAGTGGTAAAACTCAGATGCACCAGAGTTGGTGGACTGATGGCAACTGTCTCATCGATGACACACGCCCAATTTGGTGGCTCAAGGACCGTTACCTTCTTGAGTAAATACTTTTGGTTTCATCACAAACAAGAATCACAGGCAATAGTTTGCTTATGACCACAGCATGAAATGATTTCAACAAGCTGAACAGAAATGTTTTGAGGGCAACACAGAGGGCTGTGATAATGTAAAGGGGATTTGACTCAGCCAGAAATTAATTTACATGTAGGCCTACAAGAAAAACAACGTAAAATTGACAAATAAAAAAGTCCCAAGCCCACAATAGTAAGAAATATGTTTTGGAATCAATTCCTCCAGGCCGGCAGTAACTGCTTTGTTTACCGAGGGAAGAACGTGCTTCGTGCCTGTGGCCGTCCTTCTGAGCAGTATTCCGAGCATTGGTGGTTCAGTGGTAGAATTCTCGCCTGCCATGCGGGAGGCCCGGGTTCGATTCCCGGCCAATGCAGAGACTGTATCTTTGTCACTAGAGCTAGTGGCTCCCTTCACTGAGCAGCAGCCGAAGACAGAGCTTCTGATAGGCTCTTTGGTAATATAAAGAGCAATATCCTGGTCTGTGCCTTTTTCTTTGATTAGAAACTAGATCTTTTCTGGACGTCGTGGAAAGGGCCCGATCCGGACTAGACTGTGAGGGCCCGGATAGCTCAGTCGGTAGAGCATCAGACTTTTAATCTGAGGGTCCAGGTTTCAAGGATGCAAGAATATTGCAGAAATGATCCTTTGGAATTGACTCACTGCAAGAATATTGCAAAATGCGGTACAGTTCTGCGAGGCCTGCGACCTAGACTGCACAGTGAACACTGCACAATCATCTCCAATTCCCATTGCAAATGTATGCTGCCCTCTAATTGTCCAAATGTATGAAATGCCACAGAAGCACCAAAATTGGTGAAGCTCTCTCTTACATAACACTCACCTAATGTAGTGGCTCTGGGACCTTTGGAAAAATGTATTTGTCAGTCAAAAGTCACTTCCAAAAGCCTGTCAAAAGTCTCTTCCAACGCCCAAGTCTCCATCAAACAACTGACATTTTATCCTGCCCTCTAGTGGTAAAACTCAGATGCACCAGAGTTGGTGGACTGATGGCAACTGTCTCATCGATGACACACGCCCAATTTGGTGGCTCAAGGACCGTTACCTTCTTGAGTAAATACTTTTGGTTTCATCACAAACAAGAATCACAGGCAATAGTTTGCTTATGACCACAGCATGAAATGATTTCAACAAGCTGAACAGAAATGTTTTGAGGGCAACACAGAGGGCTGTGATAATGTAAAGGGGATTTGACTCAGCCAGAAATTAATTTACATGTAGGCCTACAAGAAGAACAATGTAAAATTGACAAATAAAAAAGTCCCAAGCCCACAATAGTAAGAAATATGTTTTGGAATCAACGTAACGTGATGTCCCTTTCCTTTTTAGACCATTTCGAGCCCTTGTAGCCTCTCGCACCACCAAGGAATGGGCAGTCCAATTCCTTTTTAGACTATTTCGAGCCCTTGTAGCCTCTCGCACTCAACCACTTTGCCAGGTGACCTTTATAAGTATGGGAGGGCTCAGAGCTTGAGGGTTTAAGGGGGACATTGGGACTGGGCCACCTTCAAAAGCTGCCAGAAAACAGGTTTGACCAAAGCTGTAGGCAACAGACCTCGTGGCGCAATGGGAGCTTGGCGCTTGGTCCCTGGCAAAAGGAAAATTAGCCACAGAGCAAGAGTGACCCTCGGAATTAACCCCACAAGTTTCTTGATAGGCCTAAAAACTCTGGCAGCTTTTGACGGTGGCAAATGCCGACGTGGCCCACGGGTCCCGGATATCTCAGTGGGTAGAGCATCACAGGGGTGCCGTGTAGTTCCTTGTTAGTATAGTGGTCAGTATCCCCGCCTGTCACGCGGGAGACCGGGGTTCAATTCCCCGACGGGGAGGCAACATTGCATTTGCAACATTGCATTTGCAACATTGCAGGCCGGCAGTAACTGCTTTGTTTACCGAGGGAAGAACGTGCTTCGTGCCTGTGGCCGTCCTTCTGAGAATTATTCCGAGCATTGGTGGTTCAGTGGTAGAATTCTCGCCTGCTGGTTCGCGGGAGGCCCGGGTTCGATTCCCGGCCAATGCAGAGACTGTATCTTTGTCACTAGAGCAAGTGGCTCCCTTCACTGAGCAGCAGCCGAGGACAGAGCTTCTGATAGGCTCTTTGGTAATATAAAGAGCAATATCCTGGTTTGTGCCTTTTTCTTTGATTAGAAACTAGATCTTTTCTGGACGTCGTGGAAAGGGCCCGATCCCGACTAGACTGTGAGGGCCCGGATAGCTCAGTCGGTAGAGCATCAGACTTTTAATCTGAGGGTCCAGGTTTCAAGGATGCAAGAATATTGCAGAAATGATCCTTTGGAATTGACTCACTGCAAGAATATTGCAAAATGCGGTACAGTTCTGCGAGGCCTGCGACCTAGACTGCACAGTGAACACTGCACAATCATCTCCAATTCCCATTGCAAATGTATGCTGCCCTCTAATTGTCCAAATGTATGAAATGCCACAGAAGCACCAAAATTGGTGAAGCTCTCTCTTACATAACACTCACCTAATGTAGTGGCTCTGGGACCTTTGGAAAAATGTATTTGTCAGTCAAAAGTCACTTCCAAAAGCCTGTCAAAAGTATCTTCCAACGCTCAAGTCTCCATCAAACAACTGACATTTTATCCTGCCCTCTAGTGGTAAAATTCAGATGCACCAGAGTTGGTGGACTGATGGCAACTGTCTCATCGATGACACATGCCCAATTTGGTGGCTCAAGGACCGTTACCTTCTTGAGTAAATACTTTTGGTTTCATCACAAACAAGAATCACAGGCAATAGTTTGCTTATGACCACAGCATGAAATGATTTCAACAAGCTGAACAGAAATGTTTTGAGGGCAACACAGAGGGCTGTGATAATGTAAAGGGGATTTGACTCAGCCAGAAATTAATTTACATGTAGGCCTACAAGAAAAACAACGTAAAATTGACTAATAAAAAAGTCCCAAGCCCACAATAGTAAGAAATATGTTTTGGAATCAATTCCTCCAGGCCGGCAGTAACTGCTTTGTTTACGAGGGAAGAACGTGCTTCGTGCCTGTGGCCGTCCTTCTGAGAAGTATTCCGAGCATTGGTGGTTCAGTGGTAGAATTCTCGCCTGCCACGCGGGAGGCCCGGTTTCGATTCCCGGCCAATGCAGAGACTGTATCTTTGTCACTAGAGCTAGTGGCTCCCTTCACTGAGCAGCAGCTGAGGACAGAGCTTCTGATAGGCTCTTTGGTAATATAAAGAGCAATATCCTGGTCTGTGCCTTTTTCTTTGATTAGAAACTAGATCTTTTCTGGACGTCGTGGAAAGGGCCCGATCCGGACTAGACTGTGAGGGCCCGGATAGCTCAGTCGGTAGAGCATCAGACTTTTAATCTGAGGGTCCAGGTTTCAAGGATGCAAGAATATCGCAGAAATGATCCTTTGGAATTGACTCACTGCAAGAATATTGCAAAATGCGGTACAGTTCTGTGAGGCCTGCGACCTAGACTGCACAGTGAACACTGCACAATCATCTCCAATTCCCATTGCAAATGTATGCTGCCCTCTAATTGTCCAAATGTATGAAATGCCACAGAAGCACCAAAATTGGTGAAGCTCTCTCTTACATAACACTCACCTAATGTAGTGGCTCTGGGACCTTTGGAAAAATGTATTTGTCAGTCAAAAGTCACTTCCAAAAGCCTGTCAAAAGTCTCTTCCAACGCCCAAGTCTCCATCAAACAACTGACATTTTATCCTGCCCTCTAGTGGTAAAACTCAGATGCACCAGAGTTGGTGGACTGATGGCAACTGTCTCATCGATGACACACGCCCAATTTGGTGGCTCAAGGACCGTTACCTTCTTGAGTAAATACTTTTGGTTTCATCACAAACAAGAATCACAGGCAATAGTTTGCTTATGACCACAGCATGAAATGATTTCAACAAGCTGAACAGAAATGTTTTGAGGGCAACACAGAGGGCTGTGATAATGTAAAGGGGATTTGACTCAGCCAGAAATTAATTTACATGTAGGCCTACAAGAAAAACAACGTAAAATTGACAAATAAAAAAGTCCCAAGCCCACAATAGTAAGAAATATGTTTTGGAATCAACGTAACGTGATGTCCCTTTCCTTTTTAGACCATTTCGAGCCCTTGTAGCCTCTCGCACCACCAAGGAATGGGCAGTCCAATTCCTTTTTAGACTATTTCGAGCCCTTGTAGCCTCTCGCACTCAACCACTTTGCCAGGTGACCTTTATAAGTATGGGAGGGCTCAGAGCTTGAGGGTTTAAGGGGGACATTGGGACCGGGCCACCTTCAAAAGCTGCCAGAAAACAGGTTTGACCAAAGCTGTAGGCAACAGACCTCGTGGCGCAATGGGAGCTTGGCGCTTGGTCCCTGGCAAAAGGAAAATTAGCCACAGAGCAAGAGTGACCCTCGGAATTAACCCCACAAGTTTCTTGATAGGCCTAAAAACTCTGGCCGCTTTTGACGGTGGCAAATGCCAACGTGGCCCTCGGGTCCCGGATATCTCAGTGGGTAGAGCATCACAGGGGTGCCGTGTAGCTCCTCGTTAGTATAGTGGTCAGTATCCCCGCCTGTCACGCGGGAGTCCGGGGTCCCCGACGGGGAGGCAACATTGCATTTGCAACATTGCAGGCCGGCAGTTACTGCTTTGTTTACCGAGGGAAGAACGTGTTTCGTGCCTGTGGCCGTCCTTCTGAGAAGTATTCCGAGCATTGGTGGTTCAGTGGTAGAATTCTCGCCTGCCACGCGGGAGGCCCGGGTTCGATTCCCGGCCAATGCAGAGATTGTATCTTTGTCACTAGAGCTAGTGGCTTCCTTCACTGAGCAGCAGCCGAGGACAGAGCTTCTGATAGGCTCTTTGGTAATATAAAGAGCAATATCCTGGTCTGTGCCTTTTTCTTTGATTAGAAACTAGATCTTTTCTGGACGTCGTGGAAAGGGCCCGATCCCGACTAGACTGTGAGGGCCCGGATAGCTCAGTCGGTAGAGCATCAGACTTTTAATCTGAGGGTCCAGGTTTCAAGGATGCAAGAATATTGCAGAAATGATCCTTTGGAATTGACTCACTGCAAGAATATTGCAAGATGCGGTACAGTTCTGCGAGGCCTGCGACCTAGACTGCACAGTGAACACTGCACAATCATCTCCAATTCCCATTGCAAATGTATGCTGCCCTCTAATTGTCCAAATGTATGAAATGCCACAGAGGCCCCAAAATTGGTGAAGCTCTCTCTTACATAACACTCACCTAATGTAGTGGCTCTGGGACCTTTGGAAAAATGTATTTGTCAGTCAAAAGTCACTTCCAAAAGCCTGTCAAAAGTCTCTTCCAACGCCCAAGTCTCCATCAAACAACTGACATTTTATCCTGCCCTCTTGTGGTAAAACTCAGATGCACCAGAGTTGGTGGACTGATGGCAACTGTCTCATCGATGACACACGCCCAATTTGGTGGCTCAAGGACCCTTACCTTCTTGAGTAAATACTTTTGGTTTCATCACAAACAAGATTCACAGGCAATAGTTTGCTTATGACCACAGCATGAAATGATTTCAACAAGCTGAACAGAAATGTTTTGAGGGCAACACAGAGGGCTGTGATAATGTAAAGGGGATTTGACTCAGCCAGAAATTAATTTACATGTAGGCCTACAAGAAAAACAACGTAAAATTGACAAATAAAAAAGTCCCAAGCCCACAATAGTAAGAAATATGTTTTGGAATCAACGTAACGTGATGTCCCTTTCCTTTTTAGACCATTTCGAGCCCTTGTAGCCTCTCGCACCACCAAGGAATGGGCAGTCCAATTCCTTTTTAGACTGTTTCGAGCCCTTGTAGCCTCTCGCACTCAACCACTTTGCCAGGTGACCTTTATAAGTATGGGAGGGCTCAGAGCTTGAGGGTTTAAGGGGGACATTGGGACTGGGCCACCTTCAAAAGCTGCCAGAAAACAGGTTTGACCAAAGCTGTAGGCAACAGACCTCGTGGCGCAATGGGAGCAAAGTAGCCGAAAGTGTATGCAGGGTAAAAAGTATCCCAAAATGTAGCCCCACATCCATGTAAAGAATAAATGACTGAATAGCAGAGTGGCATAGTGTGCCTGCATAGAGACCACAGGGTACCTGGTTCAAGACCAGCCTCACATCCATGTAAAGAATAAATGACTGAATAGCAGAGTGGCATAGTGTACCTGCATAGAGACCACAGGGTACCTGGTTCAAGACCAGCCTCACATCCATGTAAAGAATAAATGACTGAATAGCATAGTGTGCCTGCATAGAGACTACAGGGTACCTGGTTCAAGACCAAGCCTCGAGTAGTCAATAAGACCTGAAGTTAAAGTCTAATTTGTATAGTTATTCATGAATGTTGTCACATTGTTTTTTAAAATAGGAATAGGTTGCAACTTTCTCTCAATAAGCTTTAAAGCTTTGGGTACAACTTGGGCTACCATATTTGTAATGGGCTACTCTGCCCTTTGATACTGCTAATTAGTACAGTAATTCAGGACAATTTTCACATATTTTGGTGGTTGGATGTCCCTGGCTGATATGTATTGATATTGTTTATCATATTGGGTAGTTTGTTATTTATAATAGTGTGGAGGTACAAAACTACTATAATAGAGGGCATTTTGAATATTAATGAGCATTTATGACCCTATCAAATTGATATGCAAATGAGCTCAGTCTGATTTATGACATGCACCTGGTGGTGTATCCGGTGTGGAGGGGTGTCTGACCCCCCTCACCAAGTGTTCACTTGACAGGTTGTGTCCTGTGTAGGGATTTATGACCCGTAGTTGGACTATGTCTGATCCCACTTTAATGTGGGTGTGTGGAGGGAGGGGTGAATCTTGATATCTGGCTCACTTTAATGTGTGTGTGTGGAGAGGGGGGGGGAATCTTGATATCTGGGCCCGTAGATAGAGCCTGACCTATCATAGAGAGGGGTGTTTAATCTTGATATCTGTCCCTCTTTAATGGCTGTGTGTGTGTATCATGCCCCACGTCCTGCCCCCCACCTCCCTCTTTCCCTCCAGACTAGCGTCCCCACGTCCAGCTGGGCCCTTGGGTTTTTTGATCTGCAGACAAGATTCCTCCAGGTCTGATAAGACATAGAAGTTTTTCAGCATGGCTGACTCCAGACTCGGGGTCTATCCCATCTCCTGCTGCGATCATCCTGGTCTGTCCCAGATCTGTCCTCGTGATAAGAAATGTTACAAGGGATAGGATTGGGTCCTCATTGTCTGGGGTGTGTGTGTGTGCATGTGTAGGTTTTTATGGCCTAGTGGGATGAAAGAGAGGGGTTTCTTAGCGATGTGGCATATAAAATCCACGTCTGTGGCGTATAAAATCAATTTCCCATCACTCTTCCTAAGAGCTCGTTGGTGTCCTACTCTGCGTTCCGGCTCTCTCCACGCAACGATGTCAACCGCATCTGAAAACGCCGTTCTCAACTTGACTCATTGATGAATGTCAAACCGTACCTAATGCTATCTCCGGTACATCCTTCAGGGTCTAGCGATAACGCATGCACGCTTGATGCCCTATGTGGGGACGATGTGGCAGGTGCATAACGTAGGCCTGTAGATGTAGATTCATAACGTAGGCCTGTAGATGGCTGTTGAAAATGCGATTCTGACCTCTTTTACCAGAGATACACAGTGCTCGGTGTTCAGAACAATAACCCACAAATTGTGTAATACTGTGGACCATGCAGTGACATCAGGCCTTAACACCATTGTAGCTAAGATATTGGAAAGTGTGTCCCATGCAGGGGTCATCCCTATATTCCCCAGGTCCTATGTTCCCCCCAAAAAAGGGTTCTATGTTCCCCGGGTCCTATGTTCCCCCCAAAAAAGGGTTCTATGTTCCCCGGCTCCTATGTTCCCCGTGAAACGCGAAAGATAAACGTGATTATGCCATGGCATGATTTAATGCGAAAAAATCAGGTAAAATATGTTGATTTAAAACAATAGCTAATGGAAGAAATTAAGAAACCACTGGAGGCCGAGTGTGCTGTTTCTTGTTTTCTTATACACAAAAAATGCAATGATTAGGTAATGGAATATGTAGGGTTGAATGTTTTAGTTCCTCTCCTTTTTATTTTTTATTTTCTGAAGTTAGCCTATCACCAAATTAGATAACTGTTGTCTATATTTTTTCATAGGCCTATGTGTGTGATAGCCTATTTATTAAACTTCAGTTATTTCAAGCGCAAAGTGGTTGAGTGACTATCATTTGTACTGCGAGCGGATCCTCTCTCCACAGAGATTTTTTCCCCAACGGATTTGCGCCTCTTATGAGCCTTATCCCAACTCACAGAAGGATGGTTTGGACTGGGACACTGTCAACTTCACAAAGGCATCAAGCAGCTTCTCCATTCATTGACATAAAACCAATAGTAGGCTAGCCTTACAATCTAGAATAGCCTACATTATAGTCAGAGCTGATTTGGGTAGCCTACTGTGGCGTCATGCATTGCGCATCACTAGGCTAGGTTATGTCTGATCCATGTCAAGTTAACATGCAACATTTCTGAAACTTGATGTGAAAAAATGCCGGCATGAAATCATACAAGCCTCGCATTTTGCACGGAATTCTGCGATTATTGCGATGAACATGCAACCTTTCTAAAATAGGTGCATAATCTGCCCCTTTTGTCATTAACATGTGATGGCATAATCACGTTTTTCTTTCGCGTTTCGGGGTAACATAGGACCCGGGGAACATAGAACCCTTTTTCAGGGGGAACATAGGACCCGGGGAGCATAGAACCTGGGGAACATAGGACCCGGGGAACATAAGACCCGGGGAACATAGACATGTTCCCCTGATGCATGCCAAACCTTTTTTTTACCCAAATCATTTCTCAACAGGATGCTATGTGTAAGGCCATAGTGGAAAAGCAGATTGCTTTAGAAGCTTCTATACAGAGCACCCAGGTCCTGATTTCAAAAGTGTCTGAGCACCATGCGGCTTATGACCGTAAATTTGTTGAGGTGTGTAAAATTCTCAAAAGTCAGGGCAATGTCACCAGTAGTATCTCAAATATAGACTGGAAACAGCTTGCTGATGTAATTAAAATGGTAGCATCGCTATCAGTGGTGCAGAGAGAGAATATCCCTGTCTCAAGTAGCCGTGATAGAGTGCCGTTCGCTTCGACTAGCGGCAACACCACCCTTCCACAGAGACCTCCCATACAGAAAAGCACTATATTCACATATATGTAACTAGCATATATTTCAGTATAAGTGCATCTATGCTAAATACATACATGTAAATGTTTTTAATGCTCATATATTCCCATGTACTATCGTCATATTTCTTACATATATGTAAATATTCTATATTGGCCACTTTCCTATATTTTACACATGTAATTAAACATATTTAAACATATTTACTGTAAAATGCATGGTCACATGACTTGTAATGATCACATGATCAATAATATATTTCAGACCTATATTTTTCAAATATAGTTTATTCATATTCTACTTCCTTTCATATTTGCTACTTACTCACTACATTTCTTACTTTGACTAAAACATGTCATTATTATTAGCATGAAGAAGAAGAAACACGCAAAACTTCTTTATTTGTGTGCTTTATTTAGAAATAAATGGTGATCTTGACACCAGGACATCTCTGAATGATCTGGAAAGAGAAAACATCCAACATTACTGACACATCACATGCAGAGTTAGCTCTGGTGTAGGGTATAGAGGTTTTTGCATATGTATTTTGTAGCTCTCTTAGGCCCTGTCAGAGACCATACATTTCTCCATTACCACTTTGCTTAAGGCCATGGTACACAGGCAACTTTTCTGGGCAATATTGCTTGCAGCAATTGCTGGCAATTTTTTCAATTGAAAAGCGGCAACTTTTCAGCATCCAATAAAATTAGATCAATGGGGGCAACACAGTGTGACGCAGAGGCAACTTTTCGGGATGCTCCAATCAGAGTACAGATTTTAGTCATGTGACCATTTCTGTCAACTGGCAAAAAACTAAAAAGTTCTGCTTGGTGCGAGAAGATGGAGAGAGACCTTATTTTATTCTTTTCAGATAAATTGAATCATTAAGGGAATAGTTCTCATATATTTTGAATATACATGTATGGTTGATTTGTTTTCAACAGCTGTCATCAACTATGTTCTCAGCTATCTTTCTTTATTCGCTTACTGAGGTTTTCATATGTGTCCATGGTAACCATGATCTCCACCAGCCATAAATGCATATACAATCTGGAATAAATTTAATATGGAAAATTACCTAATATTTCAAGCTACCACATCTGGCTAGCTAGCCAAGTTAACTTGCATAATGTGTGCGTGTGTGTTGAGGTAATGATTTCTTCTCTCATCCATCCACAATTTTGAATAACTGAACATTCTTTTTCAGTTAAGCTGCCCATTGATCTTATTCACACGGCGGCCATTTCGCTCTTACGTCACGCTCAGGGTGGGAGAATGCGGATGTATTCATAGACCATATAGTACAAGTTCGTTATAAAAATAACACTTCAAGATTCGAAATAGTCAAAAATAACATCCACAATACACTACTGGAATTACAAACTCATGATTACTGGACTCTGATTGTTTTTCACCGCGGTAGTTTTCACATTATGAAATACATAGGAGCACATTAGTCATCAGCTCATTCCCGTCCATATATTTCATAACGTGAAAATTACCGCGGTGAAAAACAATCAGAGTCTGGTAATCATGAGTTTGTAATTCCAGTAGTGTATTCTAACTATTATTTCTGACTATTTCGAAACTTGAAGTGTTATTTTTATAACGAACTTGTACTATATGGTATGAATAAAGAAGAAAAACATGGAAACTGGCTAAGTGAGCATTATCTCGAGGGGACGTTCCTTAAACTACAGAACTAGCCAGATAGCATAGCCAGCTAGCAAAAGCTTGCTAGCAAAACGCAAGCTAACTAGCCCAATCATAGCTAATGCTGACATTAACTGCTACGAAGCAATACATTTGTTGAATTAAATTGGAACGTTAAATAGCATACAATTCAGTTCAGTTACTCACCTGCTATTTTAAGCACTTTGGCTTCATATACAGGCCACCCAGCCTTCGGACGTTTCCCTGCTCGCCACTCCACCACATAAACACTGTCTGTGTCCGAGTCTAATCCCATAGCAAATATATCATCGTCAAAATTGCGGATACATTCAATCGGCAAAATACTTGTTTTACCCTAATCACCTCCCCCAATCCACTTTACAAGGGCGAACATTATTCTGGATTATCTATTTACCTCAACACTTTAATTTATTCGCAGAAAAAGCATAGATAAGTGAGCTAGCCTATATCTTCGCGCGCAGAGCAACCGTTATTTGCGTCAGTGACGTATTTTGAAATGACAAGAGTGACTAACATTATTTAATACAGCGCTGTTTTTACTTTTTAATTGTGTGATTCGTGAGTTCACTGCTCATTCTCTTCGAATCATAGACTGTAAATATATATATAAATTATTTTTATTGTTGGGATATCGATGACGTCACTTCTCCAAAGTTATAAAGCTCGCGGTGGCTTCTTATGTCATTCTTCCCATAGATTCTTCCTAGTGCACTTTTTCTGTGATGATGTGACTGTGCAGTTTCGGAAACCTAGCGATGTCTGATTGCAAAGAAAAGTTCACATTGAAATACAAGAAGTATGTGCGTGATGGAAGCAGAATACCATTGCGGACGGAGCGCAGGTGGAAAAGGTAAGGAATTCTTGTGACTGCAACTAATTGATGTCACTATAGTGCTAGCTACATGATTCATGACCGATTGCACGCCTGCCATTGCTGCTAACGTTAGCCAAGGGACAAGGTCTGCCCGCCGAAAAAAAACTTACATTAAGATATATTTTGTGGTGAATTAAGCCTTGATATCAGAAATTACAAGTTGAATTTCTTGAACGCAGCATATGCAGTGTATTGATAGTTCCATTGACCGCTGTCTGTAGGGTAGGCTAATTGTAAATGTAATTTCATTATTCTGGTATTTCCAGGTCCCTGCTACAAGAATCTGCTGCAGCTGTTGGAGAAGAGCCATTGGTGAGTCATTGATAATGTCTTTTGTATGTCTTAAATATTTAGGGTTATACACACCAACTGGAAAATGAAAGGAGAAGTCTGTCTGTTTTTACTTCTGACACCAATGTGACCATGAAAAAGTTGGAGGAGTAATTAAAATAAGTAAAGCCCCAGTCCGTGATTGAATTGAATTGAATATTTACCATACAACAGCACCCCCTAGGGTTCCCCGTTCACCACAGCGCTTAATTTTATAGTCATTTTATAGTCACTTCAGTGTTTCCCCAATGGGCAGTTATTCTCCATAACAACACTTACTCCAAACTATTTAGATTCTGTAGGCCGAATCCAATGATAGATAATAGATATAGATAGATAGACCTGCACGCCTCCAAGGCCCTGAAGCGGGCTAGAAAGATTGTCGCTGACCCCTTCCACACCGGTCACAATCTCTTTGAACCACTCTGAGAATATCTGTGGGAATTCTGAATACTTAAGTGTATAATATGTTACTGTGAACATGGGTGACTTTAGCATTTTTATTTTAGGTGTGCCACCACCCTACACTCCCATCTGATCTTCACCAAAGTCATCAAGTGGAGAGTGAGGACTATAGTCCCTCAAAGGATCTGCTGCAAACACCTCCAGAAGGGAATGAGGACCATACTGTCTCTTCTCATCTGCTGCATAGACCCCCAGAAGGGAGTGTGGACCATACTGTCTCTTCTGGCCTTCACCATAGCCATCAAAATGGAAATGAGAACCATATACTCCCTGATCCTCACCATCATTCTCAAGTGGAGAATGATCCTCGGGATCCACTGCACAGACCTCCAGAGGTGAGTGAGGACCATGATCCCTCTCAAGACCCACTGCACAGACCTCCAGATGAGAGTGAGGACCATGATCCCTCTCAAGACCCACTGCACAGACCTCCAGATGAGAGTGAGGACCATGATCCCTCTCAAGACCCACTGCACAGACCTCCAGATGAGAGTGAGGACCATGATCCCTCTCAAGACCCACTGCACAGACCTCCAGAGGACTGTAGCGACTCTATTGACTTGGATGAGGACACAAAAAGGAAGCAAAATGAGTTGCTAATGCTTGCTTTGAAACTGAAACATAACTTCACAAACACAACATTAGAAGACACTCTCAAAGTTATAAATGCAATGAGTGGCAAACATATTGTATCATCCTCAAAGTACTATTTATAAAAACAATTTGGGGATTTCAAAGAGCACATACAGTTTCATCAAATATGTGAGAAGTGTTCCCTTGCAATGGAGGAATCGAATGATGAAGTTACTTGTAAGAACTGTAACAAAACCTATGACTTGCACGAGTATATGAAAACAGGGAATTTCTTCATTGTTCTACCACTTGAAGCCCAGCTTTGTAGTTTGATGGAGGACAGTGACTTGAGCAAGCATGTTTTTAAATCAAATACTCAAAACAGACTACACACAGACACTATAAGTGACATTTATGATGGCCAGATGTATAAAGACTTTGCAAATAATGTAAAGACAGGGTGCCATAATACTCTGTCACTTACTTTCAGTTCTGACGGGGTGCCAGTCTTTAATTCATCATCCTACAGCATTTGGCCTCTTTTGTATACAATTAATGAGTTGCCTCCAGAAATCAGGTCAAAACATGTCATGTTAGCTGCATTGTGGTTTGGACAAAAGAAACCATACATGAATACATATCTTAGACCTTTTGTTGAGGAGTGCTCTTTACTTCAAGCACATGGCTTTAAATCTTTTGCCAGTGGTTTATGTGAGACAATAGAAGTTCACCCTTTAATTTTGGTCAGTGATTCAGTTGCGAGGCCAATGCTCCAAAATAAACAATTTAATGGAGAGCATGGCTGCTCATTCTGTTTGCAAAAAGGCACAATAGTAGAAAAGGGTCAAGGACATGTCAGAGTTTATCCCTAAACCAATTTGGAACAGAGGACTAAAACACAAACAGAGGAATTTCTATCAAAAGCCTTAGAATCTGGTACCGCTGTCATGGGCGTGAAAGGTCCCTTCATTTTATCACTGTTGCCTAGTTTTGATATTATACAAGGTTGTATTCCAGACTACATGCACAGTGTCCTGCTTGGCATTTCAAGGACTTTGACAAATTTGTGGTTCAACAGTGACAATCATTCCATGCCCTGGTATATTGGAAAAATGGTCAGAGATGTAGATAGCACCCTGCTAAGCATACAGCCCCCCTGTGGTGTCTCAAGAACCCCTAGGTCCATAACTGAGCGAACCTATTGGAAGGCTCATGAGTGGTATATGTGGCTGTTCTTTTACAGCATCCCTGTGCTGAAGAGCTTCCTACCAGACAGATTCCTTATTCACTGGGCAAAACTTGTGAAAGGTTTAAGTCTACTTCTTTTGGAGCATATTAAGCCTGAACAAATAACAGAGGCTCAACTTTTACTCAATGAATTTGTGTTGGAAGCGTTGGAGTGTTTATATGGTTTAGAACACATGACTTTCAACACTCACCTCTGCCTTCATCTTGCCCAGAGCGTTCGAAATTGGGGCCCCCTTTGGGCTCATTCAGCCTTTGTCTTTGAAGACTATAATAGTGACTTGCTTGACATGGTTAAGAGCACACAGTGTGTGGCTTTACAAATTTGCAAGACATTTTTGCTACATAAGCCATTACCACAGTATGGGAAAACAAAACTGAAAAACGCTTCACCTGAAATGCAGGATACATTTGAGTTATTGACAAAACGACGTGAAATGAAAAACTTAAAAAAATGTGCCGGTGTTACAGCGTGTTCCTGTAACGCCTCTGTCAGCTTCAGTTGAACAGCTGAGGTGTCAAGGCGTGTTAAGGCAGAAAGTTCTTCCACTCTCTGGGAAAGCATTTCCACCCTATCACGGACATCAGTTGCCGATGCCCGATTTGTATCGGCGTCGTCTGCTAGGCAATGAGAGCTGAGAAAAGTTCTTCCGCCGCCATCATGCTAACAGCATTCCGCGAAGACGCCGTACTCTGCCTCTGATTGGCTGGTACTCGTTAGTTAAGGTTAGGGTTAGAGTTAGCCAATCAGGGGCAGAGTATGGGGCGGGTCTGCACACTGAATGGTCATTTGAATAAAGACACCCAAAAACCATGGCAATATGACATGCAATTGATTCAGCTTTCAATATATTTTTTCTTCAAAGTGAAAACCACGGCAATATGACATGCAATTCATTCAGCTTTCATTCTATTTTTTCTTCAAAGTGAATTGAGGATTGCATTGCCACTTTGCATATTGAATTGCAAATTGTAAAATGCATTTTCAAATTGCATTGCCACTTTGCATACTGAATTGCCAATTGAAAAATGCATTTTCAAATTGCATGACCACTTTGCATATTGAACTGCCAATTGTAAAATGCATTTTCAAATTGCATGACCAAATTGCACATTGAATTGCCAATTGCAAAATGCATTGCCATTTGAATAAAGAGCCTAAAAAACTTCCATAGATATTAAGATACGGGTGTTACATCTGCACAGCCACATCATACACAGGGCAATGTCGTGGTGCAGGATGGATTTGGTTCGTCTTTGCCAATATTAACCGATAGAGACATAACGAGACTACGGCAAAATGGTGGATCGATTGATGGCTATACGATAACAGCGCGACCCCATTTTAAGGGGTAGGTGAAAATATTGTTTTTCAATGCCCTGGTCAAATTTGAGATTTTGTGCTAGTTTGCTTCCATAACATGTCTTCTTTCATACTAGTGGAAATAAAACATCAAAAATACGCATTTAGATGTTTATTTTACTTCATTTAGTCTGTTTGCGTCTGTAGATTCTTCCTAAAATAACCAAAAGTTAGCATTTTTTCGGAACATGCCATACCGCGGCCGTTGTCTGGACCATAACATCCGAGGTATCATTGGAAAGGTCTCTCTAGCACAATGTTATCGCAACCAAACCTGATAGTTTCATTTGTATCAGCAACCAATCGTGGAAATACAAAGGCGGGTTTGATGCTAAGCGTGAAATCTCATTGGCTGTTGTTGATTTCTGAGAACGTGATTGGTTCAGCGCGTCATGTGACACGTTTCCACTTCCTGATATCTAATCCAAACAATGCCGTCTGTGAAGCGTTCTAAACGTAATAAGCAACAACGACAACAGTGTTTGCCCGCAAGGTTGAACAGAAAACAAGAGAAACTAAATGGAAAGGATTACATTTATGAGACAAAGTGCCTATTCGTGCAAGTTGTCATTAGCCGGTGCTAGCATGTCCAGTGAGCAGCAGGGAGATGAGGCTAGCCTTAGCATGTCCAGTGAGCAGCAGAGAGATGCGGCGCGTTTGAATGAGCTGATAACTGGGTTGATTTGTCCTAATTGTGCAGGGACTGGTCTTAAAATTAACATAGATCCTCAGAATAGTGGGTTCTGTAGTACTTTGCTCTTAGAGTGCAGTCTTTGTGAGAAATGGCTATCGCAAAAGTGTCTACACATCGACTCGGCTTCATGATACAACTAGGAATGATGTTGCATTTGATGTCAATGTGAGGATGGTCCTCTTAGCGCACGAGTTAGGGTTGGGGTATGCAGCTCTCCAAAAGATTAGTAAAGTGTTAGGGATCCCAGGGCTTCATCTGAAAACGTATCAGAAACATGACAAGAGGGTGACAGGTAGGCTATTGAAACGTGTCCCCCCCCCCCCTCTCTCTCTCTCTCTCTCTCTCTCTAGCCAATATCAGAAGCCTATACATACACAGTAGTCTCCCTCTCTCTACCTGTGGCATTTCTACATGCATCCATAAACTGACTAAATAAACTGTTTTAATTGCAGTTGCTGAAATAGAGAGAGGTCTGGAGTCCTTGCACAGAAGCAGAGAGCAGATTAGGCAGGCAGATGTGGACCCAGAGGTAGGTAAGCTGACTGCCAATAAATGCAAAATGTTACAAAATGATTACAGTTATTGAGAATTATTACAATAATTCTCTAACCAGCGTTCAGTGGACAACATGAAGGCGGCAATATGGGGTAGTCTGCTTCACTGTATGTCCACTGATGACAACCCCATGCGCACCAGGAACATATTGTGGTTTTAGGACAGTTTTGTGGACTGCAGCTGAGTGGGTTCTACAAACCAGCTGCTTAGAACAGTTTTGTGGACTGCAGCTGAGTGGGTTCTACAAACCAGCTGCCTAGAACAGTTTTGTGGATAGCTAGTGTGGTGCCATCTGAGGAGTGACTCTGTAGACCTATGACGGCGTAGCTTGATGTCTCCTATGGTGTTGCTTTTGACGATGGTTATATCACTTGTTTGTTTGGCAATCTATATTAAGCTTCTATTGGTTTTTACCCTGCATTGTTTACCACATCTTGTCCTGTGTATTTATGAATCAGCTTACTCTTCATGTTCATTCATTCATTCATTCACTCCATGTAAAACGCTTAAAAAAAAAACACTAAAAGTTAGATAATCTGTTTTCTCCTGCATGTCCTCGTCAAATGTGTCTATCTTTGTCCATGATCTGTTTAACAAAATAATACAAGCTTTCTAAAAGGGAATGTTCTCTTCCCTACTAACATTGTCTCGTCTCTAGTCTCGTCTTACTAACACCCCACTCATGGGCTGTACCTTGACGTGGTGAGTGGGCTTCCAACTAAACAGGTCTTGCTTCTCTATACAAAATGTATACTCCTGGACTATTTTGAATCCACAACATGCTGTCTTATTCAGTTTTCAGTTTCTATGTGTTTTCAGATGTTGGGTAATGTTGTTACTAATGATGTGATTGGATACTGTATTTGTAAATATTGGTTTCCAATGCAAATGTATGTTTTTTTACAATACAAATTTTCAAAGCCCATTTTCTCAAAATGAGTTATTTCTCATCTTTGGGACATCAAAACCACCACTCGAGTAGCACCTACATCCCTACTAACACAATCAGGTTGCAGCAATGTTGCAGCAACGTGCAATTTGGACTTTTGTATGGTCCACTCAACGTCAAGTTAAACGTGCATGCAACGCAAACGCGGTATCTGCACACAAGTTGCTGCAATGTGCAGGTCCAACGTGCCTGTAACGTGCCTGCAATGTGCACACAACGTTGTGATTTCCGTGATGATTTCGATGTATATTTCGCACGTTTTGTCGCCGTTGCTGCAACGTGGACAGGAAGTAACGTTGTAGTCGTACCTGGCTGCAACGTTGTATACACGTTTATATATTACTTTACTACGTTGCTGCAACGTGGTCTACACTTCCGTTGGCTACATTTATAATTTGCATTACAAAACAAATCAGCTCCTTGCACAAGCTCCACTACTTCCTGAAACTCTACAGGCATATTTCTTTACCGTCCTATACTATTGGATAGCAATTGCGATGAATCCGGTGTGCAGCACACCTGATCAATCACTTCCACCCACTAGTATAGGACAGGAATACGCCTGTAGAGTGTCAGGAAGTAGTGGAGCTTGTGCAAAGAGCCTATTAATGCCATAGTCAATGCAGCAAGCAAAATTATGGTACAAAAGTTATGACAACACCATTAACAGTTAAGAACAATTTATTATATTAAAAAAGTACACACAATGTCTGGCCTCCAACATAATAAACAAGTTCTAAAAACAAAAAGGATTTAAAAAAACATAAAAACAAAAAGTTATTTACAAAAAAAATGACAGGC
Organism: Borostomias antarcticus; assembly: GCF_949987555.1. NCBI lineage: Eukaryota > Metazoa > Chordata > Actinopteri > Stomiiformes > Stomiidae > Borostomias > Borostomias antarcticus. Next base: position 348,591 of record NC_140234.1, read on the forward strand.
TGTGCTCAGATAGGCTGGGGGGGGAGGGCTGTGCTCAGATGGGCTGCGGGTGGGCAGCCACCTCCGCCATCGTAGCCTTCGGCATGGAGACGATAACTGCACCTTTAATTTATCAAGAAAGGTAATGGTTTCAATTCACATCGGTCATGGAACAAAGACGATGTATTTAAAAATATTAAAATTATGAACCATTTCTTATGTGTTAGAACATTGAAGAGTGTCATACTCTTCAGTGGCTTCTTCCCCTTCTTCCCGTGCACATTGTAGGTGCTCCACACCGCATGTGTGGCAACAGCTGACAGCACCCGCCGGACTGTGTCAGCCAAGTCTCTGCCACCAATGGCACCTAGGTATTGTGTCTGCAAAACAAAGACAGTCATTTACTGTACCCTTCCCTGCAAAAATAAGACAAAGTTCTGCCCTGCAGACACTCACCATCTTCCTCTGATGTTCCCGGTCCTTCAACCTGGCCTCAAAGACCTGCAGCTCCTCCTCCGTTTGGGCAGGGTCCAGTACATCCAGCACTTCTCCCAGGGCACCTCTGGACTCCCCAGGCCGCGTGCTCTGGGCCAGTTCCCTCACACTCTGTGCAAGCTCACGGAGTTGCTCCCGCAAGTCCGAGAACTGCTGATGTACAGACCTCTGGAAATCTAGATAAACACAGATGTGGCTATAAGTACATTGACATAAAACTAAATGAAACTCAAAATATATCCCTGCATGCAACATGAAGTAGTTCCATACCAGCATCTGCAGAGCAGCATGGATTGGGTAGAGGGGTACATGGAGTCAATGGTGCTGGAGCCGTTTTCTTGGGCGACGGCGTCACAGACCTAACTGAAAACCAAAAGGGATAAAGGAAAGGGATTAGCAGGAAACTTTATGGTGTTGGCAGCATGCTTGGGCTTCTGGCATTTGAAGGAAAATAAATTAAGACATTAACAGGTAGACATCACAACACCACAGCAGTACATGCCACTCTTACCTGGTCTGGCTGGGGTGCTATACATGAGGCCTGGGCTCATATGGTTTTCGCTCACAGGGGATGAGCTCGGAAAATCTGCAAGATGAGTAAAATGGTATTCAATCTAAAAAAGCCAATCACAGAGCTAACTGAAAACCTAAAGGGATTAGCAGTAAAGGGATTAGCAGGAAACTTTATGGTGTTGGCTTTGGCTTCTGGCATTTGGAGGGAAACTAAATGAAGACATGAAACAGGTAGACACCACAACAACACAGCAGTACATGCCACTCTTACCTGGTCTGGCTGGGGTGCTATACCTGGGGTCTGGGCCCCGCTCGCTCACATTGGACGAGCTTGGAAAATCTGCAAGATGAGTAAAATGGTATTCAAAATAAATGAAAAATAGTCCAACTATCAGTGTGCAGCAGGCATAGACATTTCATCCTTTTCATTTCAACACAAACATGCATACCTGGATTGTACAGGACACGTGGATTGTACTGGACAGCCGGCAGAGGCCTTTCAACTCATACTGTCTTTGGCCTGCATTGTGGGGCCAATGGGTGCCCGGGGCTTGGAATATCTAGTGGAATATCAGTAAATTAGCTCAGATTACTCAATTTCAAAAGTACTACTCTTTTGGGACTGTTGAATGCACTTTAGTATATTACCTTCGTCACTGGAGTGATAGCGCGTGTTGCGCCGTCTCTTTCTAACTTTCCATTGACGACTGCTGCTCGAAGACCTTTGCTAACGTTAGCTAGCTATCATTAGGCTTCCAATTCCTGAACTTAGTTTAGCGTGCAGGTTATGAGTTACTTCTGTTAACTTAAATCTTATATTACCGTTAATTTAACAAATAAATAGCTAAACCAACAGTCAAATCAATGTAATTTGATGATAAAAAAAACCCTGAGGTGACGTTAGCTAGATAACTTACCAGAGATGAAGTGCGCACCACACAAAAAAGTGTTTGTTGGTCCCCAATCTGCTCTCTTTATGGCTTTAAACCACAGCTTTCGGCGGTTCCTCTGAAAAGGGTGACATCTCGAGAGGATGCTGAAGAATCTGAGGCCATCATCTTGTCCTTTTCTGTTTGTACAGTTCACAGCACAGCAGCTTTGAGGCATAATTAGCTACATGAAACGGAGCTCCTGGCTACTGTGGCTAGCGAGTTCGTTTGCCTTTTTGCCTAGAGACTGCGTGCACATTCTGCTGTGACGTAGGCGGCGAACCCATCTATAGGGAGGGAAAGTAATCTCATCGCCCCCTAGTGGTAGCGTTCCATAATGCCGAAAGAATTAATGGGATTTCTCATAGACACGTCTTTTGAAAAATGATATCTTGGTCGACACCGAAAAGTTAGTAGAATGCCTTAAACGGCAAATACTTGGAGACAAACTTTATTGATTCTGCTGATCATAGTTGATTTTCAATCACAATCCGAATTATATTAAATAATTAGCTGTGACTATGAAAATGTAAAACTAAAGTCCAGTTACTCATGAGGGTGTCATTTAAAGGTGCTCTCCCTCCAGCTCTGTTTTCAGCAAGTGGGCATAAACCGTTAGTAGATTAGAAAAGAAACATCAAATTGTGTGCAGGTTGATTAGGCAGTTTGACAGGTCATTCCAATCATTTCACTTGGTCAGAAGTGTGATTGGTTGTTCTGTTTTTATCTGTATTGAGCCAATTTGAATGTGTCAAATCCCTTATTTCATTGATTACATTCCGGAGGAGATGGCACCTTTAAACACATGATTTCCACCATGGGTCGCAGTGATAGAGAATCCTGCCTACTTTTTTTTTTGATTAATGAAAAAGCATTCAATTTATAACAAACAGGGAAATATACAATCAATAACATTTCTTAAGATTAGTTATTAACCTCAACATACAGTACAATATGAAGGATATAAGCGAAATTTAAATAAATAAAAAAATTGGCAAAGAATCCTGCCTACTTCAACTGTGAACCAAGCAAGCAGTGACGTCACGGGATAGCCCGATTGCTAGCCTAATAAGACTGTAATACAACGTCTCTGTCACATTATTTAATGACGTTGTAGGGACCCATGTTGCCAATGTTTCTGCAACGTTGCAGTAAAGTCTAATTAGACTTAGGAGGGTAAAGTTATTTTCGACCATAGATGGACGTTGTCACAACATCGCCTGATGGTAACGTTGCAACTTACCTAAGTACAACTTATGTGCAACGTTGCTGCAAACCACTGTGTTAGTAGGGATACACTTAACTTTCCAGTTTGTTCCAATCCATATTCTGAAGGGTTTGGCCAAGGGGGATTTTTTTAATTTCATTCATAGCCTGATTTATATAACAGTTTATCCCTAAAACATGGCGAAAATTGGTCTTTTTATGACTGTTGACAGTATTTTCTGATTTCTGAAGTGAAGAAAAGAGATATCAAAAATCCCCCTTGGACAAAGTTTTGAATAAGGATATGTGAACAAAATGAAACAAGAATTTTGAATCTGGCTTGAACCAATTTAAAAAATTGAAGTCCCGAAATTATGCAAATTAACGCATATTTAGCGCATATAATGCCTAATTTGCATATTAATCCATAAGATTTCAGAAAACTTGTAATACAAAAAAGATGCTCCTTAATGTACCTAACAAACTGGGGGAGTTTGATGGTGATAGCTATTAAGGATTTTTTTTTCCTATTCACCTGGGGTGTCTCCCCTTAAATTAAAAAAAGCGATTCATCAAGACAGATTGATGAAAACAACCATTTCGCGGCAGAACATAGATTTTTAGAAGCTGCATTCTCGTTGCCCCCACCATTGCCATTACATGGATATACTGGCTCGCGCTGGATTTTAAATTTCTTCTACAGGCCTCCGAACTACACCAAAGTGATCTCGGTGAGTCAAACCTCCTATAATATGTCGTAAATAAGGTTGTCGTAGCCGAGTGGTTATGGCGATGGACTAGAAATCTATTGGGGTCTCCCTAAGCAGGTTTGAATCCTGCCGACAACGATGTGGAGGTTTTCGTGATGTGGGTGGTGCACGTAGAAAAGACTTTGGCAGACTGTGCTAATAGGGAGAGGTGACACAGTTGTCGATTATCCAAGCAATTGCCCAATGAACTAGAAACCCTTTGAGGTCTCCCTGTGAAGGTTAGAATCCTGTTGTCCAGTTGCAGTTTTCGTGGTTGGGGTTGAGCACGTAGAAAAGACTTTGCGGAACTCTAGACATGGACAGGTGAAAAGTGTGCTTGAGCATAGGCTTATTTGCCCTCAAATCTGCTTTGATATTGATAGCAATTGAAAGCCACCTTTGAACCTCACAGCGACCTTTCCATTTTCCCAACAGAATTTCTTTCACCCTTTTCAACGCAGCCTGGTTCCTTTTAAGATGGGAATCTTGACAAGTTGCCAATAATCACCGTATGACAGAGCATAGACTTATTTGCCTTGAACTCTACTTTGATGTTGATAGCTATTGAAAGCCACCTTTCTGAACCTCACAGCCACCTTTCCATTTTTCCAACAGACTTTCTTTTACCCTGAACTCTGCAGGGTTCCTTTTAAGATGGGAACTGCTTTCTTACTAATCGAAGCGATTGCCCAAAAGAGCTGGAGGACTTGTTGTCGTGGCCGAGTGGTTAAGGCGATGGACTAGAAATCCATTGGGGTCTCCCCGCGCAGGTTCGAATCCTGCCGACAACGATGTGGAGTTTTTCGTGATGTGGGTGGTGCACGTAGAAAAGACTTTGCCACACTGTGCTAATAGGGAGAGGTGACACAGTTTTCGATTATCCAAGCAATTGCCCAATGGACTAGAAACCCTTTGAGGTCTCCCCGTGAAGGTTAGAATCCTGTTGTCCAGTTGCAGTTTTCGTGGTTGGGGTTGAGCACGTAGAAAAGACTTTGCCGAACTCTAGACATGGACAGGTGAAAAGTGTGCTTGAGCATAGGCTTATTTGCCCTCAAATCTGCTTAGATATTGATAGCAATTGAAAGCCACCTTTGAAACTCACAGCGACCTTTACATTTTCCCAACAGAATTTCTTTCACCCTCTTCGATGCAGCCTGGTTCCTTTTAAGATGAGAATGTTGACCAGTTGCCAATAATCACCGTATGACAGAGCATAGACTTATTTGCCTTAAACTCTACTTTGATGTTGATAGCTATTGAAAGCCACCTTTCTGAACCTCACAGCCACCTTTCCATTTTCCCAACAGAATTTATTTTACCCTTTTCAACGCAGCCTGGTTCCTTTTAAGATGGGAATCTTGACCAGTTGCCAATAATCACCGTATGACAGAGCATAGACTTATTTGCCTTGAACTCTACTTTGATGTTGATAGCTATTGAAAGCCACCTCTCTGAACCCTCACAGCCACCTTTCCATTTTTCCAACAGACTTTCTTTTACCCTGAACTCTGCAGGGTTTCTTTTAAGATGGGAACTGCTTTCTTACTAATCCAAGCGATTGCCCAAAAGAGCTGGAGGGCTTGTTGTCGTAGCCGAGTGGTTATGGCAATGGACTAGAAATCTATTGGGGTCTCCCTACGCAGGTTTGAATCCTGCTGACAACGTTGTGGAGTTTTTCGTGATGTGGATGGTGCACGTAGAAAAGACTGTGCTAATAGGGAGAGGTGACACAGTTGTCGATTATCCAAGCAATTGCCCAATGGACTAGAAACCCTTTGAGGTCTCCCCGTGAAGGTTAGAATCCTGTTGTTGCAGTTTTTGTGGTTGGGGTTGAGCACGTAGAAAAGACTTTGCCGAACTCTAGACATGGACAGGTGAAAAGTGTGCTTGAGCATAGGCTTATTTGCCCTCAAATCTGCTTTGATATTGATAGCAATTGAAATCCACCTTTGAACCTCACAGCCACCTTTCCATTTTCCCAACAGAATTTATTTTACCCTTTTCAACGCAGCCTGGTTCCTTTTAAGATGGGAATCTTGACCAGTTGCCAATAATCACCGTATGACAGAGCATAGACTTATTTGCCTTGAACTCTACTTTGATGTTGATAGCTATTGAAAGCCACCTCTCTGAACCCTCACAGCCACCTTTCCATTTTTCCAACAGACTTTCTTTTACCCTGAACTCTGCAGGGTTTCTTTTAAGATGGGAACTGCTTTCTTACTAATCCAAGCGATTGCCCAAAAGAGTTGGAGGACCTGTTGTCGTGGCCGAGTGGTTAAGGCGATGGACTAGAAATCCATTGGGGTCTCCCCGCGCAGGTTCGAATCCTACCGACAACGATGTGGAGGTTTTCGTGATGTGGGTGGTGCACGTAGAAAAGTCTTTGGCAGACTGTGCTAATAGGGAGAGGTGACACAGTTGTCGATTATCCAAGCAATTGCCCAATGAACTAGAAACCCTTTGAGGTCTCCCCGTGAAGGTTAGAATCCTGTTGTTACAGTTTTCCTGGTCGGGGTTGAGCACGTAGAAAAGACTT